>NC_040029.1:3408710-3767726 GCF_000972845.2 Larimichthys crocea | reverse complement strand
ATCAGTTCAGATTACTTTTCATCTTGCTCGCAGAAACATAAGACATCCATATGTTTGTGTTTAGGGATAACTGTTAGATTGATAGCTTAACTGTTGTTCCTGTACATCTCAAGGGCTTGAGTACAGAAGGTATTGTTCACTAAACGGCTTCAGTTGCTCTAAGAGAAGCTGGTAAAAACCAAGGCCGATCACATTAGCCATCCGGCCATCGAAGACCCACATATGTGTAGGGATGGGAATTGATAAGATTTTTATGATTCCGATTCCATTATCAATTCTGCTTAACGATTCGATTTTTTATCGATTCTCATTTGGGAAAAAAAGGAGAACAGTTTGATCAGCATCTCCAGTCCGAAGCGTGTAAAATATTGCATGTTTTGTGCGCAAATGTTTCTGCATGTTTGTCGTGTTCCCTCCCGACGCTGTTATCTCCACTTTGCAATGATTGCAAGTCGAGCTGTTGCCGTCTATTTTGGTAAAATGCAGCCAAACTTTGGGGCGTTTAAACCGAGTGGGTGACATTGTTTACTACTGATTGCACTGCACGTGCGAAACTTGCGTAAGTCACGTGCCGTAATTTGTTGTGCTTTCTGGAATCGAGCGTGCGTAACTTCTTGTGGAAGTTGATTTGTGCTTTCTGGAATCGATAAGAGAATCGTTAGATAAACTGTCAAACGATTCCATGGAATTGAAACAAGAACCGGTTCTCGATTCCCATCCCTACATATGTGACATATCTGTCTGTCCTGGAAGACAAATCTCTCCTCTGTTGCTCTTCCTGAAGTTTCTTCCATGGAGTTTTTTTCTGCCTGTTAAAGAGTTTCACTTTCACTTTGACTGCAATCTTTCCCTTACGCTAATCAAGTAGTTTATTTCCATATTTTTATCCAATGAGGCGGCAAATCCGTCAATCATAGGAGTCTTTTTTTGTAAAGTTCATAAGGGTCATCATACTGGCTAAATTATTTATAAGGACTTGTACAAAACAAACTGATGTGAGGCAAAGGATATAAAGTCGGTAGCTTTTTAAGGCCATCTATATTGCTGTCTTAAATTCTGATCCATTACTTTTTGTATGCAGTGGAAAGTTCCTGCCAGTGCACATAACAGACTCACTCAATTTGGTCAAATAGGGTGAATGATAGCTGGGGTTACTTGAGGTTTAGGCTGACGAGACAGGAATATCTTTTACAGAAAAATCTATTCTTGTGCTGCTTTCAGTGTAATTGAAATCTCTCAAAATTAAATGATTTTTTTTTTTACTCAAGACGGTAGAGTCTTCACAACTAGGCAGGGCCAATTAATGAGTATAATAGCCAGAGAGGAAATTTAAACAGCTATTTCAGCCTATCCTTAAATATCACTCAAAGTTGGCCTGTAGGTGAGTGTATGTTGGGGTGGTGGAGGTGGGGTCAAGCTCGTCGGCTTTCCAATGTAATCCCAATCTAAATGTGTGTCTCAGAGTTAGTTTCTTTTCATTTCCCATATCTATTAGAGGTGAGAGTCTTCCATGGAGCAGGTCGCCAAAGGAGGCACCTCATTAACCTCTGTGACACTCATTACAATGTGTGACTCCCCGTGTCACCAGACAGTGAGGGGGATTCCAGTGGAGGTCTTTCATATTTACAGGTACAGACATTTATCTGTTTTGCTCTTGATACCTTAGAGTTTGTCATTTTGCTTCCATCTGAGCTTCTTTAGTCCTCTCTGTTTTCCCAATGTATGCACTTGCATCAGGAGATAGTGTACACAGTTAATTCAAATGAGGTTATGTTGCACGATAAGAGACCTGTCAGAGTTCATTGTACTCTCACAGGGATTCATGTAAGTCGTGAACCATTGTTCCAGAACATTCTTTTATCTCCTAAATAGGAGGTTGCAAAGGCAAAACAGATTCAGTCAGTATTCAGCTCATGTCTTTTATTTATTTATTTATACGTGCTACTTCCTTCAGGGTGAACGAGCCTAATTAGTCTCAGGTCTCAGGATCAGAAAAAAAAATCATTCACAGAACAAGGATAGTGCTGTCTAAATAACAACAACCACAACAACCAGTATAACCAATAAGTAAAGGCAAGAAGCCAGGGCTGATATGACCTTATCTCTTTGAATTAGTTATAAGCCTTGCGGCTGCACTTTGTAGCCCTGGGGGGTGTGTGATTGTTTCTGGTTGAACTAGAATTACAACAATCAAGATGTAATACAAAAGCATGTTATTACCTAGAGGTCACTGTTGAAAACTACAGCCAGTTTTATGCCTGCAAGTTTGCAGCCAATTTTACAAGACTGCTCTGTAGAGTGAGGAGGGCCAAATATAATTATTTGTTTGTTGGAACATTTTATTTCTAAAGGACAAGATATTAGATAGACAAGATAGAGGATTTTATATGAATAAATGAATATTGTGTTTGGAGATAATATGTCTGAGTGGAAGCATGTAAAGAATAATAATAAAGGGAGGGGCCTAGGATAGAGCCTTGGGGGACACCACGAGGCAGTGGGACCACGGAAGAGCAGGGTTTATGAACAACTTACAAAGAAATTTGATTTTAGTGCTTACTTTAGTAAGTTTCAAGTAACATGTTTGATTTAAACCAGTCTAAGGCCGTATTCATGATGCCAATTAATGTGTAACAGTGAGTAAGTGAAAGGTCAGGTAACATTTTATTTAGATTGTCCATCTACAAATGAAATTTATCAGAAATTCATAAACAAATCTTATCTTAACCAGCATGTTTTTTGTGCCTGAACCAAATGAAATATTAACAACAGTGGTTTAATTTAATCAGAAAATGCTTTTATTTGTTGAGCAGTTTAATCTCAAATAATAAACTGAAAGTTTGGAAGTTCTCAAATGAGTATTCATAAAAGAGAACTTTGATGAAACAGTTGGTCTTGTTTGTGTTCACACTGACTGACTATCTTCGTGAGCATGAGGATATACTGTACATACTGACAGATAACTCAATGACTGGACAGTTTAGGTATTTAGTGTCTAATGCTGTGTGTATTCATGAGCATTATTAGTGAGCTATTATTGGACTGCTCAAGTTACCGAGAGAAAGTGGAGCATGTACGACTGACAGCTTTCACAGCCGCCCAAATGAAGCACTCGAAATGGAAAACCAGAGGTCATTTTAACTGAACCAAAGAGGTCATGTGTGACACCGTTCTAAAACAATAAATGGGTCAATATATTTTTAAAATCGAGAGGATTAAGGGCCAGGTGTCATGGGAAGTTGTTGGATTACTGCATGTTTAAGGCGGGAGAGATAGAAAGAGAGCTAAATGTTGACTTTTTTTCCATGTCTCTCATAAATGTAGTAATAAACAAGTAATTTCGGTATGAACCAGCTATGTAGCAACTCCGGTGAAGGTTGTGCTAACTTTTTTGGAGATCCCAGGGACATACAGACAGACTGAATATATAACTAGCTGTTCAAATATCACTGTCTTATGAGTAGAAATCTAAGCCTATTTAAATCATCAGGGTACCTTGTATGAATCTCTAAAGGGAAATGTTAAACATGCGAGTGGTAACTCCTTGGTTGTAAATCCTCTCATGATCCAACGTGTTATTTGGGGATTCTTGGCAAACTAATTTGTGGGAAACAGACACGATACTGAGGAAATCAGTGCTCCACCACAATCTTGTTAGAGATGTCAATCAAAATGTCACACCCCTAAGTGCAGGTAGAATCATTAATATTTCACACCACATGCACAGAGAGAGGAGACGAAATATTCAAGGTTTATTATTATTTATTTTTGTTGGGGGTTTTTTTCAGCATAAATTCCTTTGAAGCCAACTTATTGAGATATTTGTGTTCTGTGTATCATCTCTTTGGAGTGTTTTGGTTAGATGGGGCAGAGGGGAATAGACCTAGATGTAATAGAAAAGTGGGATAGAAGGAGTAATGTAATGGCCCAGAGCCAAAATGTTTGACAGCTGCATTATTCAAATGAAAATGGCAGGAGGCTACTTTTAAAAAATACCACATGTAGGGGCTCTGACAATTGAATTCATCCAACTCGGAGCTCACATTACAATGAATATCTGTGCTGCCATTCATCTTTTTTTTTCGGAGGAGATGCAAGACGGCATAAAAAACGAGCAGGGACAGGTTGAAACCGGGGGTTCACTTAATGCCTGTAAACAATCAGAGCTTAACTGGAGTTCAGGGAAAGGTAAAGTACTCCAGTTGTAATCAAGTTTGAAAAAGCTGTCTGCAGATATGTTTCACATGGCGAAATAGCGGAGATACACAACGTTTTATGGCATCGATAAAATCCAGAACGGTACAAAAGGTCTGTCTTTCTAAATCTACAAGTACCTCTTCAACACTGCAGTAAGCACAAGCAAATATTTATGAAAGACCGCTACCTTGAATCCTGTTCAGTACTGAACCGTGTCCATCCACTTCAATGTAATATTCAAACTTTTTTAAGCGCAACAAACTGACAAGCCTTTGCATTTCCTCCTCAGTAACTTTCCTTTGAGATGCACACCCCCGTCATGCATCCCTTGCTATTTCTATATCTTCAGAAAGCTTTTCATTTGAAGAGCCCCCCCCCTCCCCACCTCCTCTCCATAATAAAGCCTCCCTTGAAAAAGCAGCATCTGAGTGGAGGGGCTTTTACTTTGATAGCTCACTATGAGCTGTTTGATCAAGCCACAGGGGCAAATATTCTGCAACATTTCCAACGTGAAGAACCGTTTTTTGAGAGTGACTTTTTCAAATCTCCACCAGTTCAAAAGGCAGCGTGGGAGGATTTTTAATCAGGGAACATGCACACAGGCCACATATTATTAACATAATGCATTACAAGTTGTAATTAAGCCTTAAAAAGCGACGAGAACCCTACGGGAACATTGTATCTTCTTTTTATTCATTGGAATATGTTTCATAATTAATTTCCTTTTGGCTATTGAGCTCATGACAGACATCCAGCTGACGTGCCGTCATGTGACAACAGTCTTACCCACTGTTTGCATTCTAAAAATCTAATTATCACTTGTGGTGGCTTTATTTCGCCACTTCTGCTTATTTATTCAAACTATGACTATACAGAGGAGCAAAGTGGGGCAGTAACTGAAAAGAAAGCTCTCGAGGGGGGTCATACTGAGGCCGTTTGAGGAACAGAGAATAAACCACAGAAGGAAGATCATTACGTCGTTGTATTGAAGTGAAGGCACAAGGTCAAATGTTTGGTTTGAGACCGAATGTGACGTTTCTAAAGAGAACCCGCAGTGGACCATTCATTTGACGCATTTTGTAGTTTTCGAGAGATTAGAATTACTGAACTGCTGAACTCTATTTGTGTCCTTACGGTATGTTTGTCCGTGTGTGTCAATCTGATCACACTAGTGTAGTGCAGAGGCGTGTGGGTGTACTGTACGTCACACTGCACCGCAGCGAAATTCAAATGCAAATTCAATTGGAAACATTGACGTAGACATCTTCGATGACCTATTTAAAAGCCTTTTTTTAGCTTTTGGTCATGACAAATTTTAAGCAAATGGAAATGAATGTCATAAAAATGTTTACATATTTACTTTTGAATTAGAATAATATATTTTTGGTTATGTGTCTAGCCTAGACACACCCTAAAGTACAGGAGCAGAAAATTCTAGACAACCATAGCAATAACAGTAACAAAAAATACACTCTACCTTTCTCCACCAGTATCTCCTTCCTTCCCTCCCTCTTCCCTCTCTTTCTTCCTTTCTCCCTCCCCCACACACACATGCACACCCACGCACTCAGGCTAAGATCCAGGAATGCACGGAGGGAAGCTGCTGTAGCTCTCTCATGGTCTGTGCATGACCGACAAACTCTGCACTTCAGTCGCCCTCTCCTGTCATCCCTGCAGGAAAGTTTAATGTTCCTCTGAAGGTTATATTCTTTAAGTACAGCAACACACTCATTGTAAACACGTTGGTTTGACGTCTGGAGAGTACTTGCCAGTCCGGGCAGGGTTAAACTGACGTTTCAGGGTTGACAGAGTAGAAAATTTCAGAACTCGCATTAGAAATAGCTGATTTGTCAAAGCTATGTTGCTATAAATGTACTGCACATGTGCAACAAAGATGGAAATGATGGCTCACTCGTTAGGTACTTCCATACACTATATATAGTTTGCTTAATTTGCTGGGCCACTTGGAGCTTGCTTCTGGATGTAGCTGGCAGGCCACCAACTCAATAGACTAGCTTGCTGTATATACCCAGGCACATACACATTGTGTATGAGGGTGTGTGTGTGTGTGTGTGCAAGCTCCTATATTTAGGGTGTTTATTTTGTCGGTTAGCATCTGTCAGAAGCGTTAAAGAGGCATCGCAGCTGAAGCCTTACTGGCCACGCTGCAGACCCCATGTGTGCACACACTTTGTTTGAGCATAAAGTCTTCATGTGTCTCGTTTCTTTCCCGGGCGTGCAGAGCTTCCGCGTGTCAAGCCAATGTGGAGTCAGCTCGAGCCGGAACTGCGGGACTGTGAGCCTCTTTTCCCTTCGCATTTGTTCCAGTACCCATCATGTCGCCGCTTCTGGCTCTTCCCCGGCTGATCGGCTGAGCACCGCAGCCGAGGCCACCTTACCTAACCTCAACACCAACCAACCACTCTATACTATACAGCACTGTGGCAGCGTCCAGCACAGCTCACTGCACTTCCAGGTAATTTGCCTGTGTGGGTTGTTAAGTGTGTGTGCATTATGCAATGTTATTATCATATTGCTGTGCAAGGTAATGTTTCACAAAGCGCCAAAGTGCAGAGGAGTGTGATATCCTGTCCACCTACCCCTGTAGCATTGAATGGGTGTGGGCATTTGTTTGTGTTTGTGCCTGACTTTGTGTTTGGAAGGAAGAAAACAATGCAGTCTCCACTGAAAGGTGAATAATTTAACCGAGGATTACAAGATCTCACAGTGTTTTCAGAGAATCCGACAGGTGTACGCGCTATTGAGTTTTCCACCTTTCTGCAGTGTGATTGTTATTGCGTCAGATGAGAGGGTAGGGGAAAAAAAAGTGTATGTTTACCTTGTTTATGCATGGTAGCACACGTGTATGAGAGAGGAAGATGCCAATATTGTGTTGATTCTTCATGTCGGCGGCAGAGGAGGGGAAAAAAAATCTAGAAATGAATAAAAAATAGGCACAAACTTTAAAAAACTGTGTATTTATCTGGTTGCCTGGGAAGCCTGCGAGAGAGTCTTGGTGAGGGTTTGATCTATGTGCTGGGACTGCGTTCAAGCTGCATGTAAGAGACTCCAGCTGAGCAAAATAATTCTCTAGATGCTCCCAGTGAACTGGGCCCACACAGATCCACTATCATAATAACGCACTGAAAAGGATAGAAGTGATTGAATTTCCAATTCTAGTTTTTACTTTTTTTTATTATCCCTGCACGTATGTCTGCCTGTCTGGAGGAGAGAATCCAGCCCTTCGCATCACTACACAGGGGATACAATCGCTCAATGATTGCGTGATGCATTCCTCTGTGCTGCGCCGAAAGATGATGCATACCGCTTGGACAACTCACAAAAAGATAAGGGCGCGGTGAGATAAAGGTAAAGCGGTGGTTAAATCTCCCAACTCCTAAAAAACCACATGCAGTCCTGCTCGGTCCCACATCAAAACCAATCTGCCTTTGTTTGTCTTCTCTTCTCCGTGTCCCTCTCGGCTTAACTGTTACACTCAAGAAAAAAACACTTTTGAAAGAAACTGGTAATAAAGCTGTCTGTGTAATATTAAAGTGCACTCAAGTCTGTCACACTGCATTCCCTCACTTTCTTCAGCTGCTCCGACTGATTTGGGTATGAGGGTCAATAGTTAAAACACGCCACTGACTCTCACTTCGATTGGATGGCGGTCAATCATGCTAAATGCCGTGCTTTCGCCAGTCGAGAGCGGCACACCGAGGGCAGCGCTATTTCGAGGGGAAGCCAATTGATTCTGTTGTGACAGACAAGTTGATGTCTGAAAAACGTAACAGCAGCCAGTTCAATCAGTAAACTGAAACACCGGCTCTCGGTGCAGTCAAATGGAACCACATCAAATCTGTTGTGTACTTATCCATTTCTGTACACAGTGTGGTTCGACCTGGATTTTGATGGGAGATATTGATATTTTTCGAGTGAAGATGCTTGCGGATGATTCTGTATCATTAAATCTGAGGGTTTTTTGTCCCAAAAGGAAGATCTGTGAATATAATATAGAGGAAAAAGAAAGGGAATATGCACACTAAGTAGTTTTGGCAATGTAGTAAATCTCAGAGCAGCAGAGGATGAGGCAGACCGCTGTGAAATGCATCATGTCTCCGTTGAGCCCACGTTTTTGTTGTGCTTTCTGCTTCGTGTGACTACGTGAGACGAGCAACATGACTTTTCCTGCATCATACTCAAGGACATTTCACTTTGTTGATTGCCGGCACGCTGAGCCTCCTTTTGTAGTCCGCTTTTCTTTTTTTTTTGCTCTTATGACAAAAAAAAACATTTAAAAAAGGCATGCTTTTCACCGAGAATCTATTCTTGGCAGCCTGAAAAAAGCCTTGAGAACATTATGTGACAACAAAACTCCTCCACTGAAAACCACATTAATGAAAGTCTTACAGGGTCAGCAGCTCATAAAGGCAAGGTGACCAACAACACCTATTCAATGATAAGTGGAAATCTGGCACATATTAGGCCTTTAAATGAAGAATTAATTCACAGAGACATCGGTGAGCAAAATGCAGATAGGGAATATGTTGCACATTTTTACTATGATGAAGCCATAACTTGTATTAATAAAAGCAAAGGCAAACTCGCATCAGTCTGCACCAAGATGGCAGTGGACTCCCTTCCCTGATGTCTTAAGGGCCATCATTAGGTCTGACTTTAATCACATCAATCTTTGAAGACTTGGCATGTGAACAGAAATGAGTGGAGTCAAGTATTTCTATAATGATGCTGGATTGTATCCAAGTGCAGGGAACAGTTAAGTGTGATTTTTGCCTTCAAAAGAACCTTTATTGCTAAAGCAAAATATAAGAAAAGAACAGGCACCGGCTCAAAGTACAAAAAGGACTCAAAAGGCAGGCAGTTAGGATAACTAAAAGCTCCCTTTTTAAAGCTGCTGTAATCGACATTGTCATGTTAACAATGAATCAGATTACTAAGTGTAACTTGAAAGGGGTCACTTGGAGTGTCAAACACACAGTGTCGGTTCTACATTTATTATTTTAGTATTATAGTATTTTAGCATCTTTTTAGCTCAATGGCAACAAAGCTGTTCTTGTTCGCTGCACTCATGAACACAACAGGTCCAAAAACCTCTCTTTAACACTCTGTATGTCACCGGCCTGACAGGAAAATATAAACTTTTAGCACCCACAAGATTTGTGAAAACCAAAACAAAGCTAAAAGGACCGTGAACAGAAACACAGCTTCAAATGAATGCCAATGTTGCTCTCTTTGCTAACACATTCACAATACTGTGTCTCAGTTCTTGTACTCCCATACTTGTATTTGCTATTTTATATTACATATAATTATATATTTCACACTGTTATAGCAAAAATGCAGTGTACTGTATCCAGATGGTGCACTCATAATGTTCAAAAAGTTAAGTGTGGAACACTTTGGAGCATTTCGGATGCGTGGGGAGGACCAGCAGGGACCACCAGCATGGTGGTGAAAATGGTGACCAAGGAAGCTGCTGGAGCTGAAGTGGTTGCAGTGAATTCCACAATATACAAATTTGACACTCCAGTGCTGTAAGGAATTCAGCACTTGAACACTACCCTGCCGAAATGAGCGCACTACGCCACGAAGGCCATAGTGTTCACAGGGTACTACATAGTACAGTGTTATTTAACTTCTTCGCTGTCTTTGTTGGTACTTTCATACATGCAATATATATGGAATATTGTGAAACTGGCAGCAGGAATGTGTATCACCCCAAATGGAAGAAAGGTTGCTCAGCGTGAGTGATTCAATTTGCAAGGACAAAGTCAACTCCATGGTTAGCAGTAATAAAAACTAGATGAATTCATTTTCTAATAATGTAATTTTTTCAAGTAAAGTGCTCTAACAATCCATACAACCCACTGATTGGTTTTAAGACTAATATAATGTGAATATAACCTAATAGCTATGACTGAAAACAATCCAAATTAAGCCGGTGCTGGTATGTGGGCCACCTTTCAGGTTTAACATTTGAATGAGCATGCCCAAGAAAATTCAGATGTGAATTTGAGAAGTCAGAAAATAGAGGCATAGAGGAAGGCGGAAGCAAGGAGTGCTGGTGAATGATGGGAGCTGAGCTGTGTATAATGGGGAATATTTTCATGCAAATATTGTCACGGTGGCGATACAACCAACCGAGGTTTTACCAGCTTGTACAATGGGTGAGCAGAATTTATCTTTTTCTGTGCAAAATTCCTGGAGTGGAAAAAAAAGATGGAAAGACTCGGTTACCTGCAGGCAATTTCTCACACATGGTCGAGAATAGGACCTAATGAGCAGCCAGACCTTGAGTGGGCAGAGCAGACTTACCTCTGGTGGTAAACAGGCTTTCCTCTCTACCAGGTGGTTAGACAAAAAATTGACACGGTACCGTTAGGACTCGCCTCGGTCTTAAATTCCATGTGTTCAGGCCCGGCGAATGCAATCCTATACAAAGGTGGATGAAAGTAGAAAAAAAAAAAGAAAAGATGTTGGCTGTTGCCTGGAGAAGGTGTTAAGAGCATTGCAGTGCATTCTAGGAAGGGTTATATTTATATTCTTGTTTATTTTTTGAGCCAAATAGATTCTGTCTTGAACACCATTAGTATTCTGTTAAAATATGTATCCAAAAACCAACGTAAAGCAAACATTATATAAGAATCTACAAACTGTGGCAAAGAAAACAGAAACATTTGCTGGATATTCTTTAGGTCAGTGATCAAAGATAATCACACAGATCATCTGTGCGTTTCCTTACATCTTGTATTTGATAGTCCCTGTGGGCTATGTTCGTTTTTTGACTCTGATCCATGGACTCACATTTTCAGCTGCGCCACTACCCACGGGAGCCCTATGCCAAACCAGTGGGCCGGTGACCATTGCCTGGGCACGCATCCAACAAGGCATCCTGGAGAAATAAGTAGTCTCTATGGTCACTGTCTTGGAGAGAAATGTAAGGACACAGCTACATTATTTTCCAGACCCTCATTTGGAATGCAAATTTAATTTCTACTGATTTATGTTTGTATCGAGAAGGGAGAAGAGAGTGATTTGAAAAAGACGAACACAAAACACAATATCCAGTAAGGCCCCATGAGGAATAAAGATGGTGTGATGGTCAAAGCACAGAAATTAAAATTAAATGTATCCTTTTTATACATTATAACTAACATATAAAGTACATACTGCAGTTTCCTAAGCTTACATTTGGTTAGGTCATAAATGTTTTGGTACATTACAAAAAATGATGAATAAATGCCTGAGATTATTGATTTCCAATTGATGTCCTGTTATCTGGTAGAATTGTCCTCCTTATTGGTAATTTACATTCTTATATCCTCTCATCTGAACACCTGCTGATTTTTCTTTAGGTTTAGTTTGATTTTATTCTGTTAAACTTCTGCACACAACCCAAGCAGGGCCAGTTTCAGGGCCAGCCCCCCACTGATTAATGTTAACTGGTTCCTGTTCTCAGCCATTATTGTGCTTAAAGCTGGCTTTGTTAAGTCATTGCTATCAGTATTAGTCTGACTAACAAAGGCTTCCCAAGCAGACCTGTCAGATCCAACATCTGGCAGTGTGGGGAAGGCTGCTTCAAAAAACCAGGAGCACACCAAGCAGCTTGGGGAGAGGGCAGAGAATCTCCGGCAGCAGCCCCAACTGGCTCAAAAAGACCTGGAGGAGTAGGCTGCTAAACACAGGGAGGACCAAGAGGCTCCCCGCTGTCAAATTGAGGAGGTTAAAGACAAAATGTGCACCAGTGAGGCCCTGCAGTGAAGGCCCTGGAGGAGGTCAAGATCATGGCTGCACTGAACTGAGCAGAGGAGGTGAAGTCCTCACTTTAACAGACTCTGAAAAAGAGTGAAGAGGAGTCGAAGTCAGAAGGACACGGAAACCAGGCTGCACGAACTCCATGAATGCTGGCTCAACAAACAACCCAAGTCAAGTTCATTCTATAGAAGCTTTGTTCAAGTATATCTCCAAGGCCTTTAAAGAGTAGACAAGACCTGATCAGATACAACCAAGCAGCATCCTCTGTGGTTATGAAGAGAAGCCGATGCAGAAGTGCCAAAAACTGAAGTTCCTTGAATGTCCACTTGAGGCTGGCTACAGAACAGGTTCATCTCCATAAGCCACTATGTTAAAATGTCCACAGCAGAAATAAACATGTTTCCCCCATTCCTGACAACTGTGCCGAGTCTAAATTAGAAAATTATATTAAGTCACTGATGTGACATACATTATTTATACAGTCTATGGATGTAACTGACCAAAATAATTGTATGTAAATATGTGTAAGGAGATGTTGTTGTGAGCAATCGCTATAGTTCCCAATTAAGTCATATTCACATTTGACAAATTTAACACATGTTCAACATGTCGTCATTGTTTAAATGAAATTATCAGACAAAAACGAATGAATTAACATAAAAAAACATAGGCACTAAAAGCCATTGTATGAGCCATCATAATGACAGTGCTGGCATGTAGCAGGTTTACCATGCTCACTGCCTTAGTTTAGTATTTTAGCATGCCAACATAAGTACAGTAACACAAAGTACAGCTAAAGCTTATGGAAATATGGTATTAGATGAAATATCACAGGATCACTAAAGTCATTTAGATTCATCCTCTGGGCTCTGTGGATATTTGTACCAAATCCCATGGTAATCTATGCACTAGAGTTGGGTTATTTTAGTTTGGAGCATAGTTGTGGACCAACAGACAGACTGACAGACTGACGTTGCCATCCCTAGAGCCATGCCGCTAGCATGGCTAAAAATACAAAGAGCTCTATCAGCAAGCCTACATTTACCACATGGTTGTGTCACTATGCCACTAACAGGGCTTAAAGGGGGAAGTAAGTATTTTCCTGAAGGAGTACACAGCTGGCAGTGTTGAGAAGGCTTTGAAACAGTGTTTAGGCCATCATGGGGGAGATAAAATATACAGAAAATGTCAGTTCGAGCCCTGCGCACCACAACACCAATGTGAATTTCCGGGATGTGAAAACCTACTTGGCAATGTGTCTGGTTTCTGAATTGTTATATTTATTTTTTTGGCTGCTAGTCAAATGTTTCTACTGAGGGTGTGCAGGGAATTTGTGACCTCGGTGAGGCATAACAGGCCCATGTGGCCTAAAGAAAACAATAAAGAAATAAATGAAATGGTTTATAGTATGAGGAAAGTATCAAACCTTTTGTTTTTGCTTTTAAAATAAATCTGTCACCCTGACCACAATATTCTTTCAACACCCATCTTTTAATGTCAAGATCCGTCTTGTTTGGGTTGTGTCTCCTTCACATAAGCCAGGTAAACATTTTATTTCACTTTTTTTGAAAGGACATATTTGCATTTCAAGGCATCCTTCTTGAGGTGCGCAAAAAAAAAAAAAAAGTTTTCGGGAGCAGTTTGTTGTGTCTGAGTGTCTCTGTGTGCGAAAATCAATCTGTACACCTCCGCAGCTGTAGTCGCTTTTGAAATAAGAGTAGAACTGGTTGAAAGGAAAGGACCTGTATTTGAGAGCAGCGGTATTTATGCCCCTCTGGCTTCTACAGCTGTGGTTAACAACTGCTCTCAGAAGGCTTGCACCAAATATACAAAAAAAACTCAGACAAAAAACAGAATTCCCCAAAATTACAATGCAATGCAAGGTAAGTTTATTTGTATAGCCCCTTTCAGTCACAAGGCAGTTCAACTCAAGGCACACAAGGCAATATAAAAAGAAACATTAAAACAGGATTTGAAAGAATAAAATAAAATACCAAGTCTTGATTTAAGAACTGAGAGTTAGACATTTTCTGGCACTTTGATTCAGATGAAGAGGGAGGCTGTCTTGGACAGTTCATAACCATTATAATAGCTTTGGCCCTACACCATTCAGTGCTTTTTTTAAAAACCAACGATTTTATTTTAATGTCAGTTCTTTGACATACAGCTGGAAGCCAGTGTCAAGAAGAGAACTGAAGTGATGTGATCCAGTCTGCTGGTCCTAATGAGGATTCTCGAGCAGTAGTGTTCTGTATCAGCTGACATTCTGAAGATGATCCTGTATTTGTCCTCATGTAGCTAAAATTCAGGTCCATGATTACATAATGATTTCTGGATTAGTTTGTCTTTTACGGAATAGTTCAGGAACTAGCGCAGTGGTTCTTAACCTTGTTGGAGGTACCGAACCCCACCAGTTTCATATGCTCATTCACCGAACCCTTCTTTAGTAAAAAGTAAAATATGATTTTTTTTACTGGTGCACAAAATGAACCGTGCATTAACATCACCTTGTTCAAATAACAAAACCAACACAGTGCATGAACTCACAACAACTTACCTCAGTGTGACTTCTGCTGTTGCCTTTGAGAGACCAGTTCAGATATGCGTGTCTTCACCTTGGCAAGTGCCAGTCTCATGTCATTTTCACAGCAAAGTCTGTTCCTTTTCTTAATTTTTATATCCAGCATCATCAAACGATTGCTCACAAAGATATGTTGTAACAAATGGTATAAAAAATTTCAGGGCGGAGGCTCCACCGAACCCCTGAGACCGACTCACCGAACCCCTAGGGTTCGATCGAACCCAGGTTAAGAACCACTGGTCTAGCGTCTTCAGGTCCTGGCATGGAAGTTGACCAAAGAATTGCTATAGACAGGATCAGCGGAAAACTGGTAGCAACACAGCTGCAGCAGTTACGCACTGACTGTATACAGTAGATACCTTATACAACCTCACTTCAGAAAACCCAAACTATCCCTTTAACTTTAGAAGAAGCTTACTTCTTTGGCTCCCTACGCAAGATTTAATTGAAAGAGATGAAGATGAACATATTGAATTAATATCTACACAGTGCTTGTGTGGGGTCAGTCACCTAGCAATATCATCATATAAAGCTGTGTGTCATCTCCGTAATTATGATAGATATTTTGTTGTTGTCTGACATAACTAAGACTGCAACCTTTGCTCTGTCTATGTTGAAGTGGATGTCTTTCAAGACCTTAAGAAGAGACATACAAGTGGTGTGGTTGAAATCCTGACAGCCTTTTCAATGATTTTACTTAAAAATGGGAGGTTTGTGGGTCTCTAATCGTAGGGAACTTCACAGTTTCTTCAAATTGTATAATTGAATTAGTCGACACAATACAGAACCGATACCCGACAGGGAGGAGCTGACAGCTTGTCTGATTTTCTGAATGTTGTCAGTGAAGGAGGTAAATTTGTTGCATGACTTTGTGGATAGAGGTTCAGCAGCACACAGGAGAGTTTGTCTTGTCAACAGTAGCAAACATTATTATTGTTTTTGACAATTGATGACTGCCTTGCATTTCTTAGTCCTAAATTCAAAATACAAACATACTGAACCTGAAGGTCCAGCATTTCCAAAGTTCAATTTATCCCACCGTGGTATTTGTCTGTGGTGCTGTTTTCTTACCAGTGACTGAATTTACCTGAGTGGGGAAAAAGGCAATACCAATACCATTAGTCATTTTAGAAATGAAATTATCTACAAAGTCATTGACTGAGACTGTTTTGAGTGAGTGTTTAGGTTTCAAAGTGTGTGGCCCTTATTATGCACGTCTACCCTGAGTTAAATCAAATCAAATCAAATCAAATTTTATTTGTATAGCCCAAAGTCACAAAGTACATTTGCCTCGGAGGGCTTTACAATCTGTACAGGGAGTGACACCCTCTGTCCTTAGACCCTCGGTTCGAGTGAGGAAAAACTTGCCCACAAAAAACCTTTAACACGGAAAAAAGGTGGAAGAAACCTCAGGAAGAGCCACAGAGGAGGGATCCCTCTTCCAGGATGGACAGACGTGCAATGGATGTCACGTGTACAGGACAAATCAACACAAACAAATTGTACAATTACAATGAATGATAAAATGACAATGAAATACAATGAATGATCAAATGATTAGTGGAACCTGTGATAGAGATAGAGAGACACCGATGCACAGCAGCAGCAAGTCATTATCTAACTATAAACTGTAATGGAGATATATATGATTGTCTCTGATGTTTTAAACTCTTGTGGTGAGGGCCGAGGTGGCTCTCTTTTGAAGGTTTCTGGCATCTTGTGTTCTGTCTTGTTATTGTATCAGAGCTCGAGGCCCTGTCAAGAAGTTTCCCTGTAGCCTTTTGCTTTCAGAATGACTCTCAATCCTCACTCTGTTGTGTGAGGGTGAGGGGTTATCTAGGTCATCTGACAGAGATCCAGGATCCTGCAGCAGTTGTGCTGATCTGTTGTGTGGCACACTTGGTTTCGTTGCTAGTACTCCCTTCTGCAGCTGTTTACAACTGGGCTCAGGCCTCCCATTACCCTGGGAAATGATTTATTCTTAGGCTTTGCACCAAGAGAGTTCCAGAAAGGACTACAACTTGCAGATTTATTACCTGACAAGCAGTCCCCGTGTTTCTTAGTGGTCGTAGTGATCGCATTACTTTGTTGTCCACCGTTTTGAGTCCATGGTAGAGCGACTAAAATTGGTTTGCAGTTTTTACTGGAAATTTGTGGAGGTTGTGCCGGTTGTCACTGTTTATAATTACTTGCAGAAAAACATTGAAGCATCTTCGGTTTTTAGAAAGATGGACATTTGTTCACGGCCAAATAGCTTGAAAAAAAAAAGAAAAGAAAAGTCGTGAACATACCCTTTAGCTATTTCCCAGCACTACCAGGGACTCGGACTTAGTAATTGAAATGAAGTGCCAGACAGAATGAGTCATAGACTGTCAATTAGATAAATTGTCAAAGCATTCGCTCAGTGGGTTCCCAGTCCACACTTATTATCAAATCACCTTAGGTTGGCAGTGTCATTTTCCACACAAATCATCTTGACAGAACAGATAATTGAGATAACTAGGATTAGTATTCATCCAGCACTTTGCCGTCCTGCTATAAGACTATAGCACATATTATCACCTACAATATGTAGATAATCCCTGGCAGGTCCTTCAGAGGAGATTCAGTGCATGCTGCCACTGTGGACATGCACCTATCAGTCCATCTGTCTGTCTGAGTGCCTGTCTGGCTGTCAATCAAGTTACAAAACATTGCAGTGCTTAAAACTGTAGGGTCAAAGTATCCAGAAGAAGACAAGGACATAGATTATGACAGAGATTTGGCAACAGCTGTCCTCTTGGATTAACAAAAATAGTTGGAGGCAAAAAATAGATTCATGGGATATTATCCAACAAACACCAAGCTGTTTTTTTTCCCCATGTAATGGGTGATTCTCTGTACTTTCTGCATGTTATTTTTAGCTGTGTCAAATCTGAGACAGGAGCGAGTTTCTTATTTTAATCTCTTTTGAATGCTGCCGTTTATAACACTGACGTCCATCTATGAAAATGAATGAATCAAAGCATATGCACCGTTGCCTTTGTGGCAGGTGTTGAAGAAAGGTTGACCTCTAAACATTCAGTCTGTCAATGCTGTGCAGTCATGGTGTTTTTTCTGCAAGTGCATAGTGTGACAATGTATTTAGGTTGTATTGGCATGGATAAATATAGAATGAATAATACTTTTTGCATCCAGACACATACATCCTTTGTGCATCATTGCTTTAAAACCGCCTCTCTAAATCCAAATTTTCTTTCCTCCCTCTCTGCTGGATAAAACCGCCAGTTCCATCTCGTTTCTTTATTCGGTATCATATTAATTTCAGCAAGACCTGCAAATCCACTCTGCCATTGCATAATTCATGTAGCCCCTCTGACAAAATTCCCTTTCATGTGGGCAATGTGCCTTGAACGAAAATCCTTGGAAACCTGGATAAGCCCAAATGGCTTATACCTGATGGCGGTGCACAGCTGTGCCCAGGTAAACTGTCATTCTGTCTTGCAAAATAAGGTCAGGAGTGGATGGTGTGCTATTTGATGTCATCAGCTGCTACGAAGCAGGTGACACTCAACGGGTTTTTGACAAAAAAGAAAAGAGATTGTTAACTGGCCATCTGGCGAGGGATCCCATGCACTCCTAAATGTATTTTTCTCTGGAGAATACCTTTTAGTTTCCTTTTGTGCTTGCCTAAGATTAGAGATTTGTTATTGCACCAAAGCAATAAAGTATAAAACGCTGTATATCCTTACACTGTAACATTTTCTTTTAAATCTCTGGACATATATGAAAAGAAACTCTTGTCGTGAATTGCTACAGCAGTGAGCAGATTTTTATTTGATGGATTGAATGGACCTCTGCCAGAGAAGTCATTAAAGTTATCCATTATGCCAGTATTATTAACTGTACTTTAAAGCTGGATTGAAGCAAAAGTGGGAAATCAAGGATGGATATCATTAAAATGACAGGCAGAATAAATGTTTTATATTAATTTCATACAACATTTATGTCATAAAAGTGTCTTTTTTTTATTTTTTTATCCAAAGCTCTGCTTTGCCTCATCATAAAGAACCATCCACATCAAGGAGCTCTTTAATTAGCATTTGTGTTAGCGATTATATATGATCAATATGTGATACATTTTTGCATTCACTGGTGTCCACTTCACCTCAAAGTGTTCTTTTAGCAGTTTTCTACATTTGCCAGAATTAATCTGGCAACATGAGCATCGTGCCACCTGTTAGACATTTTTGATTTCACAAGTATTTCTAAAATATGTCTGACTGGTGACACACCAGTCCCTGGTTTAATTAGAGCAAGCAACCCCAAAGAACAGGGCAGAACTCACTAAAATTCTTGATGGAGCAGCAATGTGAAAGAAAAATAGGTTTTCAAGTCATCGCTGCATCATTTAAGGTGGAATTATGCCTCTCCAGTGAGGCGTAAGTCATGGTGGAATGGATTAATTTCTAGTTAAGTGAAGTATTACACTTATCAAGTAATTTCCTTCATCCACATGCAATACACTCTGGAAGTGATCAGATTTATTCTCTGATTAACCTTTTACCTGCTGTAGGGCGTCTTCACCATCAACAAACATCAGCAAAAAAGAAAGTAATCCAAGCGGTCTAATCATATGTCTGACAATCTTAACTCCTCTAAAGGTGCCTGAAGACTGTGTGAGATGAATCTAATATAATATGTGTTACAGTACAATATCAAATTGAGGCGCATCAGATTGTGCGATAAATGCACGCTATGATGTAAATAGAAAAAAAGTGCTATATTGCAGAGGCGCATGATCAAAGTGCAGGAAAACAATACAGTATATTCTGTGCATATTGTGAATCTTGTATATGTTCAACATAATCAGTCTCAAGATTGTCTGTGTCTTTAATTTGTAGTGTTACAAGGTTAATCAAGTCTTTGTGTACCGCTACATTCACTTGCAACCTTCCTTGAGAATAGAAAAGAACAGAATAGATACTATTGATCGCTTTTTTTCACAAACATTTTACCCGAAATACAATGACACGCACACACACAAAGGGTTCATAGACATGCAAATGAAGAGAGATGGTGGAATAGTGTCCTGTGAACAGTTAGGGGGTTTAGTACTTCTCCAGCTACCAGTCCACCTTCCATACTTGAACCGGCCACCCTCCGGTTCCCATGCCAAATCCCTAGACTGAGCTACTGCCATCTTTAAAGAGGAAGCTCGCTGACCAACAGCTCGTGAAATTAAGAAATTAAGTTTTTGCACAGATTTGAGCGTGTGGATACCTAAACATGATTCAAAAATGGCTCTCGTTAAGAGATTGATTGCTTTGTAGACAGAGACGAGAATTACTGATCATGCCAACTTTCATTTTAATCGTCTTTATCTCCAATGTACATTTGAGATATTTAGTATGGTGGAGCCCTCTGTGTGACTTTAGTGTATTCTTTAGCCATTTTGCAACATGACTTTTGATTCGTGGTCTTCTGAGGCTCTTTCTCTCCTCATCAGTTAATTTCTCGCTGACGTTGTCATCATCTGTGGGATGCCAGCAGCCCTAAGGGACTCCAACAAGTTCTCCAATCTAAAAGCACACATGATGACATTGTTTGTTGGTATTATATAGCTTTGGTTAATGTTTGGTTTAGCCAAAAAAGATTTTTTGGTTTGGGAAATTAATAATGTGAACTAAACGGGAAGAAAACTTTGGTCATTCTTGTCAAAGTCTGACGTTTTGTCACACTAAAGAGGAAATAGTTTGACACTCCTTTGCTCCCGATGGACATGGGTTGTAATTCCAAGAGCTGCTAGAGGGCTCTGCCACTTCAACAAATCAGTAAACTCAGAGCCATTACTCAAAATTCAAGGCAGTTTGAAACACGTCTCCTTTTCCCTAAATCATTTCTCAAAGCAACTTTTTCCTGAATCACCTACTGGGTGTAGAAGCGCCAAAACTTCATATTGAACCATGTTTCATCATCATGTTTAATGCGTTCTTAAGTTTCTTCTTAAGTTGCTCCCATAGCCAAACAACTCATGCTTTAGTGTCAATTATTTTCAACAGCAAAGTTTATCTGAGCAAACAAACTCTGTTAATAAACAAGCATAAATGGACACAAGCCCCCCCCCCAAATGTCCAGCACATTGAATTATTGAGATACCACATCTGCTTCAAAGCTATGTTAGATCTCTTATGTGTGTGTTTTTACATGGCTGTTCCGAGCATACAAGTTTGACCAAACTGCAACCACCAACAGCTAACTGTCTCATTAGCTGCAAATAACCAGCAGTCAGCCTTTTACACACACCCTGTGATCTGATGCCTGGGACAATCACATTCCTCCCCCACTTCCCCCTCCTATTTTGAACTCTTGCTTTATATCCCTCTCGCTCTTTACATCCCTCTCCCCTAGCGTCAGCTATTTCAACACAAGCTCCGATTTGGGCCAAAACGTTTCCTGCCAAATGGCCAATCCCAAAGTGCTGTCTGCTGGATTAATACCTGAGCTCACCAATTTATAATTGCCCCATTGTGGCATCTGTATACTGAACGGATGCTGAAAGGTCGGATCCACTCTGCGTCTATCTCTCTCACTCTCATTGTCTAATCATGATGCCCTTCTCTCCGCACCCTCTCAGATGTTCTTTTTCCCCGAAGAAACAATAAATAACTGTAAATTCACCCAGAGCGGCCTCGAAAATTTGAACACTTTTCCAAGGCAAAGATAAGAGAACAGCAGCGTTTGATCAGGCCCTCATTTTTCTCTCGGAGAAGTCTGTCTCAGCAACACACATCTTTGGTTTACTTATTTCCGTAATAAGACTTGAGGGAGACGACTTTTTCCTTTTGAGAGGTGGTTGAATAAAATCCAGTAAATCTGCTCAAGTCCAATCAGAATGCAGGGCATCCACAAAAGGCATTTATCTCATGGGACAGGCAAATTCAAAGTGAAATTAGGGGATATGACATTCATTTGAAGAAGAAAACGGGAGGAATTTGCATTCTGCTTCATTGCCATTCCCAACTCTCCTCTCTAACAAGACGTCTTAAGTGACTCAGTATTAATGAAAGGTGTTTAAATAGAATCGGGAAGAACCAGTTTGGCTGTTCCCTTATGACAAGATACATGATGGCAGAGTGGTGCCAAGGCAAGACTCTTAACCTGTTGGTCTGGATTATTTATTCATGATGGACTAGGTTTAAAGAAACTCTATATTTTATTCATGTTGTCAGGTCATTTTTAATTAATGTTAATGATAGACAAAGACAAGCAGGTAGTGTTGTGAATTGTTGGCCCATTGTTACCGCTGCTGCTGCTGCTGACACTCTTGCTTGTAGTCTTTATCATGTATGCTCAGTTTGGTGTGGTCGCATGCTCCAAACCCAACTACGTACATGTAAAATCAAAACTAATCATCAGGTTCTTCCCCATCCCTGTTTGTCCCAAGGTGCTAATTAATGGTATTGTATTTTTCATGAGCTGGAATTGCTAGATCTCCCTCAGTGCACAGAAGCCACCTTGACACTGAGAAAGAGATGGAGATCGCTGTCGCATCCCCCCAAGAAAGTGGAACTATGCGCTATGTCAGCCTAGACGTGCCATCTTCCGACAGCTTGTCACTGGTGAATGCCTGCACGTTGCGCAAAAGGCAGGTCCGACACTAAGGGGTTGCTTCTCAGATGTGGTGAGTGCCGAGAAAGCAGGTGATAAACCAAACGAAATTATCACAGCTCCACTACATCCCATACCTGCAATAGGAGAGCTATTTGAGCGTGTGATAGTGGGTTGTGTTGACCTTTGTCTCGCACAAAACGTGGAACCATCATGTGTGTGATGATACAACTTTATTGTTGAAATTACAGAGAGATGTCAGTAACTCTAACCCTAAAACCCCACTTTCAGCGTTTCAGAAGTCTTTAGCCCACTAGTCTTTGTTTACTTGCTCAGATTTGGTCGTTTTCCTTGTTTCATTTGCTTCTAGATGTGTAAATGTACTGTTTTTTTCCGTACATGAGCTGGGTCATAACACCACAGAGGTACTATGAGTTCAAACTGTAATTATAACACATTTACCATGTGGTGTTTGTGTGGTGTTATTTCCTTTCTTTGCTACACCGGGTGTTGCTTCAAAGACTTGCATGTACTGTACGGCCCCTTTGGGTTGTTTATGCTCTGCAACTCAAGGACTGAGTAAATCTGACAGAAATGTTCCACGGGACATAAAAAGGAACATTAAACACATCACAAGCGCAGCAGTTTACACACACACAGCAACATACAGATATGACATATAGATCTGTATAATGTCAGGGAACAGAACTAGAAAGGTCCTAGAAATCAATTTTCTCATCACATACATCGTAGCCTGATAAAATTGCCCGATGGACTTCAAAGCTACATTTATGACACGACTTTATCTTAACGGCTGCCACCTTAGACTCTATGCTCCAAAAAAATAAAGCTTTCCCTGCTTATGAATTAAGGAATTAAGGATGCAAATGCAAACATGGCCAGCTGGCCCAAAGTGATCATTGCACACTGTTTGACAAGAACCCAGAGCAGCTGCCCTTTCCTCCCACACCCAACACTGGGAGGAAACAGTGCTGTGTCAGCGCAACAAATGGGGAGGACGGAAAGTAAGCGAGCCACGTGTTGCGACATCACATGGTGTTAGAGCCTGTTGTGCAGCGCCAGTGTGATGTTGGATCACAATTCCAGAAACAAAATAGTAATACCAAAACCTTGAGGGAATAAAGAGACCAGCAGCAAAGAGCCTTATATGAAATATTCACTGCACAAAGACCCATGAATTCAGTCTTGGCAAAATACAAACCTTTCTTCTAACAAGGCATGAGGGCACTCGAGATTCACCAATGATGACTTAAATTACTACCAAGTGCTTTTTACTTCTTCTACCCTGACAAGCCACTTTAGAAAGGAAGGGTTGTGCAAAATTTACCTCACACAGACTACTGTCCATAAACCCACATTTCAGACAATTTGTCTGACATAAGAGTTGTCTGTATTGATGCTTGTGCAGGCTTTCGAACTGTGAGAAAAGAAGAATTTAGACAACACAGTTAAAAAACAAAACAGGAAGTAAGTTACTGTAGTTTGGCTGTTGAATTGGTCACCAACACGGTCAGCAGGTGGCGCTGCAGCAGTGGCTGTGGCATAGAGCTCATGGAGGCAATTAGATATTCTAAAACCCGTAGCATGTAGTCATAACCTGGAGACACGATACATATATTGCAGTGGAAATAACATCTCCATTGTCCAATGGGAACAAATGTCCATAAATCCACTTGGAAATCAGACACTTCTTAAGACACTTCTTAATGCATCATTGCGTAACTTTTCTATGATAAAATAATGGATTTGAAATAATATAAATGGTGTTTTTGTACGAATGACAGAGACTAACTTCAAACATTGGTTGGTTCTGTCAACTGTTCTTGCATGATGTAAACTTGCACTCCAGGTTAGATCAGGCTTCTTTTTTTGAAAAATCGTTGCGCTGCGGTGGAAACCGTCGAAACTAATGGGTTTCAGAGCGCAGTTCTGCCAGTGCCGCATTGTGTCAGGGCCATTATGACTCCAGAACTAGCTCCAAAATTGTCATACTTAAGATTTTTCTTCTGTTTCCCAGTAATGCAGTGTTTTTGTTTTCATACTTTTTATTGTAACAATACAACCAATGCATAAAAGAAGCCACGATGCAGTCCACAAACAAACTGATATGTACCCCAGACAATACAACAAGACTACGAAAATACAAGGAACAAAATAGATCAATAAATAAGTAAAATAAACTGACGTTAACTCAACATTAGTCCTTTCAAACATCATAGGGTTTCTTGACTAATGAAGTCCTTTTTGAAAAATTGAAACACTTCTTTCTTACCACCCCTTAAAAAAGTATGAAGCTGTGGATCAAACATGATGACTGCTGCGGTTTAGCAGTGCCGTGGCACACACCTGCAGGCGGTCGCACTTGCTATTTCTCTCGCACTCCTTTTGTCTCTCCCTCTCTCTCACACACACACACGCATACAATATTGCTGCCAGTGCAGAAAGCAGTTTCTTTTGTTCAAATTACAAAGACACAGAGAGAGAAAAAGGGGGAGGAGGAGGGGGGAGACTCCTACACACGACTCAGCTCTTGCAATAAACAACATGAGAGGCTTGAGTAGTTTCGGTGTGTTTTTTTTCTTTCTTTCTGTTTCTCCTCTGAGAAGAGAATATTCTTTATTATCATCCCTGTGACCGAATTAGAATAAAAAGAATGTGTTTGTGAAAATTTCCCTTGTGGTTAACAACATTTAGAACGACAAATCAAAAGCAAAATTAGATGTAATATTCTCATTACCGCGCCATGCAGCTGTTAAACATTAGAGTTTGAAACTTGGGTTTAAACTACACCACAACAAGTGGATCTGCTTTGCACAATTTGTCACTTTTTTCCCCTCCTGTTACTATAGGATTAATGACTACAGGAGTATGCAATCAGATAATGTGCATACGTCTATGATTTGAAAGCAAGCCAAATATAGGCAGGCGTAATCTAAATCTATCAATAGCATAACAGACTTAAGAAGAATGTGCTGTATCCTTCATGGTCACAGAACAATACATACCGTAATGTGGTTTGATAAATATTACAAGCATAAGGTGATCAGAAAAAGGCATCTTGTGATAATAAATATGATGTAATGGGATGAAAATGCACCGTGCTGAAGGCTAAGATAAAATTATGCTGGACATATTTTCCGTGTTATTGCAGTATGCACAAAAATCCTGCAACAGTTTTCAAAATAAAAATGTCCAATATCCATTTACCATCGTTCTACTCTTGCAGTTTTACTATTGCTACTTGTATCTACTCAGTACACATGGCAATTATTGCATATCTGTTTGTTCTGGAAGATGGTGCCCTTCTCTTAAGGATAGAGGGAGTCACATGTGTGCAGATTGTAAAGCTCTTCAACCTTGGTTCAATCTTCTTAGAGAGAAGCCATTCGTGAAGGAGACCGTGGAATCCTTGGTTTAACCCTGACTTTCAACTTCTAAAGTGTACACGCAAAAAGAAAACTGTGAAAAGGTGTGGGTGGCTGTATGTAACAGCTTAAATATACATATGTACTGTTATTATTGTGGGCACAAAATCACAGGAAAACAAACTCTGCTGACACCATGACTCATGAATCACTTTTACAGATGATAGACGCACGGAAATCCAGCACTAAGTGGAATAAAAAAGGATTGAAGACATTCAAGGTGCTTTCACATCACTTGGCTGAAACTGTCCTTCAACATTTCTGAACAAATTCAGCAAAAAAAACAACTCTTTATTCAGTTCAATAAAACCTCTAGGTTGGACCAGTGCAGATGTCATCCGGAAAATACAGCATCATCTGCAAAGAAGTTGACCCTGGTTTTGCCACGCGATCACATACATCCAAGTATACATTTTTGCTCAATTACTTAATGTGAACATTGTAATTCTACTATTAACCTCACAATCATTGAGGCAGAGAATAAAATATCAGCTTGATAACTTTCCAGAGGAGTGAATTCTTGTCTTATCATTATTAATCACCTTGCAGTGTTCTGGCCTTGCGGATCTCTTGCTGAAACTGGCCTACCTGGATTGTATTTCATCATGTAATCTGTACTTGAAGCAGCACACATACACACAAGCCCCACACCGACGCAGCCCCTTGTGTTTTTTTATGCAGTGCTATTTTCAGTCTCTACTAGATACCAGAGAGGAGGGTACGTTTCTTAAGATTTCACGATTCGATCACTTCAGAGAAAGCGATAAAACACATCAATGTGTTGTTTTTTTTAGCATTCGTGCTCTGGGCAACAAAGTCGTTTTGACAGATTTCATTTTGGCATTATGTTGTTGTTTTTTTATTCCTTAAATCAAAGTCTGACTCTGACTTAGTCACACGGGAGGGCGGTGTTCTTGATTGAGGCTTAGTGAAGCATATTAAGCCAAGTGTTCACACGTTCAGATTATATTCCAAGCCATGAATCCTTATATAGATATGTAACAGCTATTGACAGGGCCACACCAGCTGAACTCTGGGGCCAGCCATCTGAATCATGATTAAAAGGTCAGTGGTTTGATACATAAACACCAATGGGAGGCTCTCAGCTGGAGCTGGAGAGTCTTGAGGTCTGGACTCCAGGCTGCGGATGTGCACTTGAAGTGAAGCATTTAACCCCCGGGTGCTTTGCCGGAGTTGACCCTGCTCTTATACGTCCACGTGGATGTAAATACGTTGAGAGGATTTACATTTCTGCAGTGTGAACTTGCTGGTAATATCAATGGATTTCAGATAAAAAAAAAAGAACCCATCGGGATATTGCTTACCGTCCTTTTAAGTTTAAGCAAAGATTTTCCAGACCAAACAGTCAATAATGAATATCATTGTGCACACTCTGAAACCCACCGCATACAAATATGTACCATATGCACCATGATCTAGGATGAGCTGTCTATTCGGGTCATTACTGCATAATCCTTATTAGATGAATGTAATCTTTATTTAACCAGGACACATGACTGGGAAAAAAACATGTATTTGCTGTGACAGCTTTTGCGTGCAGTTACAGAGAGGCTGTAAGGACGAAACATAGACTTTCCCCCCTTGGGAGCTGCCCAGCACAACCACAGTCTTGCACTGAGAAGCTCCACTGGTGTAGCTTAGGGCTTGTGCAGCCTTCTTAAGCAGTGCTTGTTTACTACTCCCCCCAGTCTAATCCAGATTCTCCGTGCTGGTCTAAAGCAGCTGCCCTGAGGTCAAGACTCTGCTGTTATCAGCGATACCTGGAAGGGATTGACTTTTTTTCTCCTTTAATGTCTGATATGTAAATTTAAATTACTACTTACGAGAAAGTAGTCCAATGAATTATAAAGGAGCGGAATAGAAATGAGCCTGCAATCACACAGACAGAAACATAGGGAGACATAATGTATGCACACCCTCGTATACGCACACACACACACCGACCTACACAGGAGCGTTAAATGAGAGGAAAGCCCACAGGGAGCCTGTTGAAGCAAATTACCTTCATACGTAAGTCTATCAGCACTCAACACTAATATGCAGCAATACAATTGGATCATTGGTGCAATTATCTCAGTGACTGTCAGCTGTGTTTTGTTGTTCAGAGCAGTCACATTATCCCAAACTGAAAGGCTGTGGGTCTCAATCAAGACGTACAAAACGTGAGGTAACGCAACCACCCGCCGCATTCACTGCACTATACTTGAAGTTGGTGAATATTACCTTCATAATGAATTCCCACTTTACTCCCAATGTCAAATAACCCTTTGAACAAAATTTCTTTTGTAAAATGAAAGAAAGAAAAAAAAAAGCACCAAACTATATTAGTTTTGAGAGATATTAGATAATGTAGCTCCTGGCTGACAATAACACCTCCCTCTGTGTTTTGGAGATATTGAAAAAAAAAAGATTGTCAGAGTCCCAGAATTATTATAGTGCACAGCATTTTGTAAATCAGTTTTATTTGTGCTCACAGGGATTGCAGCATTTTTTTTCTTTTTTATGTTGGTGAAGATGTAGTACAGACAAAAAAAAACAACATTTAAATGGTGGTGGTACAAAAAGAACAAGGATAATTACAGAGTTAGATGAATGCTGCTTTGTGTCATTTTGGGCATAATTGTCTCACTGCATGTTTTTTCATGTCCTTTTGTTTGCTTCAAAACCTGCAGAGGTCACATAGGAAATTCTAGTAGAAAAACAAGTTTGGCATAACCTTGCTTACATGCAACAGCGACAATGCTGCCGTGATATTTAAGGGGTTCACAGTATACATTCAATATGTTATAATTAGCATTAGAAATTTGGTTTAACTTATACATTTAATCTGCTGGTGAAGTAAGTGACAGCAAATCATTCAGTCTATCTGGACGGAAACGTGAAT
Organism: Larimichthys crocea; assembly: GCF_000972845.2. NCBI lineage: Eukaryota > Metazoa > Chordata > Actinopteri > Sciaenidae > Larimichthys > Larimichthys crocea. The sequence goes on along the minus strand of NC_040029.1, from coordinate 3,739,231 downwards.
GGGTGCACCAGATGTCATGGCGATCCAATAGCCTTTGAGATATTTCGGTAAAAGGGCAAAAATATTAACCTCATGCTGAGGCCAGCACGAAAGTCAGGAGGCGCTTGCTGCGAATGTGACTTGAAAATTGCAAGACTACTCAATATTCATATACTATTACAACTTATTGGATCTGGTAAAATATTACAAACTAAACAGGAAACTAGTCTTTGCTCCTCACAGAGAGCCATACACCAGCCAACATTCAAATCTGAACTTTAACATTCAAGACATCCCATCTCTGAACTTGTTGAAAGTAATTAGTAATGAATGCTGTCCCGTGTTTGCCTGTGTAATCTTTCCCATTTGAGTCTTCATTACATTCTGATCTGCGGGCGAAATGAGCATCAGCTAGCCTGCTGTGCCACAGCAGGATTTCAGCTGATGAGAAGGTCCTTACCAATCGATTTCCCAGCATTGAATCTGAGGCTCTTATCACCAGAGGGACCACACTGCTATAACCAACATTTTAATTGCAGCCTTCTCTAAACTGTAAACCTCTAACAAGCAGCTAAATTGCAAATATAACTCCACATTTGGTGTGTTACACCTATGAATTCTTCAATTTACTCAGTAGTTTTTCCCCAATTCAGCAGTGGCAGTTAAAATAAAAGGCCAACTATTAGCCTTTTTAGTTTGTTTAGATATCTGCACGTCTGTAGAAAATCATTCAGTGAATTGTAAAACTAAAAAGGGGCATCTGCAATTCATGAAGTCGAAAAACTACAGGCTGCAATACCACCCAGATGAAGCATTTGCATTATGAGACACCACAAAAGAAAGATCACCGGGATTACCAGACTCTGTTTTGACGGAAGAATTGTTGTCTTTATGAAAGCTGCTGTCATGACAGAGAAATGGTAATGGCTCCTGAGGTTAAAGAAATAAAAAATATATATATATGCACTGGAGCAAAACTTTCTGATGAAAAACATTTCTGTTATTGGATAATATCCCCTGGATTTCTCCTTTTCTGACTTTTTCTTTTATTCTTTTTTGTTAATTTAGGGAGGCGGCTGTTGCCAAATCTCTTATCATGCCTCTGTATTTCAGGAAACCCTCTGGATATTGTAGACATTACAGTCAACATCCCAGTTTGTACCTCCAATATTTGACAAAAAATCTTGTGTTGGCATTATCTTAACTCAGTGAACCCCTTTTACTTATCACACAGCTCACTTGGATTTAATTCTCATCCTCTAAACATGCACTGATGTACACCTTAGATTTAAAGTGAACACAATTTACTTTAATTAATGAGGTGGTCGGATAGAAAAATCAACAGTATGGGCTCCTGATGGTCAAATTGAAGGTCAGTGAATTAAAAACGTTTCGTATCCACTCTTTAAACTCTCGACTGAATAAAGTAGGGTCAAACTTTTACCTGGATTCACCTTTTGCATTGTTCTCTCCTGGTGCTGTACTGTATAGGCCAGAATGACTCAAAAGCTGCATAAGTGAATTATCCTTGATTCCAAGGTTCTTGTGTATAGCTTTCCTTTTTGTATTCCCACAAACACTCCCAGCCCTTATCTCGACTCTCAAACCAACCAACTGCAAAGTCAGGGGGTGCATTCAGTTCCACATTAGCACATTGTCCTCCTTTGATGTCTTCCCTACAGTGAGCCCCCTAGTGATTAAATTAGTTACATCGAAGTGAGTGAGTCCTTCTGTTCTTCGGGGAGGGATCAACCCAAGTTCATTACGAATGGCCCTCACAAGAAGGGAGTGATGATAGGTGAACTTTATGTTTTCGACTGCAACCTGTTCACACTGCAGCACCGTGAAAGAATACATAATTAACGCAGAAGATACACAAACTTTCAGACTTGATTTAAAGCTGCCCTGCGGAGTTCTCTTGTAAACAAAGATGCGTTACTCACCAAAATGAATTGTGTATCCTTGAGGACTAACAAATGCATGAAATGATATTCCCCCTCATAAAACATCGATGTTTTCTACTCTGCGGTCTTCATGTTCTCTGCCTTCTCAAACACGTTTTGTTGCATTTCTTTGGACATGACCGGCTTGGACAGTTACTCAGTGGAATAGTGTGTAACACGAAGGTGTATTGGGGCGTAGACTCACAAACAAATACAACTAAAGCAGGGGCCGGCTCATGAAATGCCACGAGTAGTCAAAAATCTCTACGGGGTATCTTTAAATTTAAATGGAAACTCAAATTTGAACCTGGATTTTCTTGCCACAGTGCTTCCCTTAACTGAAACTGCTGGATACTGGAAGCAATGAGTGTATAAACATTGTTGTGGAAAATGAGGAACAGGTCAAGATATTAAATTTGTGAGAAACCAAACTTTACCCTTTATGGTATCAATCTGAACTCCATTTTTGAACCAGGACCAAATTTAAACTTTAGCTGGGGCTAAAGATTAAATCTGATTAGTGCATTCTACGTGTATTATTTATTGTTACTTTAAGGTCATTTCATTCACTAATTAATTTAGGAATATGCACCGTTTTTTATGCCCACGGGCATAACATCAAGGCCCCCAAGCATTTCAATTTAATTGTAAATTGCTAAACAAATTCCATTTAATCAAATTACCTGGTGATGGTGAATGTGTCACCTTTGGGGCCCCCTGAAGGGTAAAGGGTAAAGGGTAGTCGCCCCAACTCCGGACCTTTAACCTGCTTAATTGATGAAGATTTTTTTTTTTTTTTTTAAATAGCTCACATCTGTCCATGAAACAGCTTTTGAGTCAACTGTCCAATTACTTTTGGTCTCTTGGAAAAGAGGGACCTACACACAGAGCTGTAATTACTGAACTTTTGTCCAATTTGGATGTGTATGTATATATATATATATATATATTTATTATATTATATATATATATATATAATATGGGCCTTCACCTGCAGTTTCACTATCAATCATAATTATCACTAATTATCACATGTTTTCTAAATGGATCATGTCACTGTGGACGAAAGTGACACATCTAGTGGACTAACAAGCAAGCACACATGCCATAGAGCAGCACATTCCTTGACAAAGAAAAGCGTTGAGGTTTCTGCGGATTGTCTTCCAAGTGATTGTGTCTGAAGGTTTCATTTTATGCTACAGAAATAAATATAATTGTTTCTATGAAGTGTTATTAGTTGCAACTCGAGATAAGAACATAACAAAGAGGAGGGGGAAAAAAACAAATGAAATTCCGAGTGTGAGATTCTCGGCAGCGCGATATTATTCTCTCGCTTTTGAAATTGCGTTAACATGACAACCCAGCCTCGACAGCGCGGCACAATCAAAAGAGAGTAAAAGTGAGAAAAGGACGTGGGAAAAAGTAAGCCAGGAGAGAGAGAGAGAAAGCAATGGAAAATGTCATAGATAAAGTGAAAAGGAAAAAAGAGGGTGGTGGTAGGAGAGGAGGGGAAAGAGATGCTAGAAAGTGGCAAGAAAACTGCAGTCCCACTCTGGGGACTATTTGGAGTCTGAAGTAGTTCAGTCTCTTTGAACACAAGCCAACAGGAATCTCTGCTGCAAAAGTGATCCCTTTTTAAGGCGGAGGGGAGATTCCTTCTCACCTTTCTGGTCTCACCCATGTGCACTTGAGGTTTAAATGCCTCCTTAAAAGCTTTTTCTTTAAAGCGCCATTTAACTTGGATTAATTGTAACAGTGTCTCGGTGGTGTCACTGGGGACTGCTGAGCCGGGCCTCAAGCTTTTAAAACCACTGTAATGATACGACATCTTTCGAATGCCTTTACAAAGCTACTTACTGTTTCTTGCAGACAGTGCATCGACAGTAAAGACAGGTACCTATAGATCTAACAGTGCATTAACTGGATGGTTAAATAGAGTTTTTTTACACAAATATTACAGCATAACCTCCATCCAAGTAACATTTACTTGTGCTATCATCTAAACCAGCTAAAAAGCCAACATTTCATCTCTATGGGAATCCAAACATGTTAGAAAACAGGCCAGTAGATAGAGCCTATAAATAGAGCAGTATGGGGCTTTGTGTTATAGCAACATCTTTTGATTTGACACTAGCTATGGTTGCTGTTTGATGTGAGCAGAGACGCTGTCTGTATCCCCACAAATTAGGACACATACTTGCAGGAACGGATGCGTCATTACGCCACAATGGTTCCATTTTTATTTGATCGAATCTAATTAGATGTGATGTGCATCTGACTGGACGTCTTTGCCTTGTGCAAGAACATGCCACAATTATCTGTAATTGAATATGCAAGCCTGTGTTGTTGTTGTTGTTGTTGTTTTTTCTTGCAGCAGGCATTTATTTATGATTAATTTCGAAGATGAATGAATGGATGAAGTAACTGATTGATCAATTAATTGAGCGTGCATTGAGTCATAAAATAGATGACTGTTAAATCAGGGTTGGATAAGAGAATGAGTAATGTTTTCTTCTCCTAATGTGATGACAACCCCCCATGCAGGAGTCTGTGGGGTGGAGTTAATGTTCATAAGCGAGAATGCGGCTCACCTGGTGTGACTGCAGCACTATTTAAAGCCCAGTCAGCCAGAGGAGACTGGTTTGTCCGGTCGCATTTGCTTTGCTTTTGCTTCACTTTCTCCTTCAGTTAAGCAAAACGAAGCTATTTTTAAGTTGTGCTTTCTCTTTGTTCAGCCGCGTTGCCGAGTCTGTCAAGACCAAAATCCAAAAATGTGCCACCAAATGAAATCAAAGCAGAAAAAGCGAAGGAAATGGTTCATAAATGGGACATTAAGACCCACTGTAAAGCGACCAACTGGCTTTTTATGAGGGCAAAGAGATGAAAACAGCGGCCCCCGCCCCGGTGCATTTTTCCTTCGTTTGCGAAACCACCCACGCACCAATTGTCCACCCACACAGGTGTTTTCACTTAGTGCTTGATTAGACCTGGAGACTGCGTGGGCGTGTGCAGAATGTTCTTGACAAACCTTCACTCTCCTGTTAACTTTTTGTTGCACTTTTTAGAGCAGGATAATCATTGTTTTGTTTTGTTTTTTTTAGGTCTTTATTCTGTTTGAGAAAATGACCACGAAATGAAAAGAGCTTTTTAAGTAAATACGCTATCTAGATGAGATGTACACTGTTTTGTCACATTCCCTGCAAAGAGCACCGTCATTCACCTTTGACTGTTGCGCCTTTTCTCAGCGTCTCTGTCTTTAGCAGAAGCTCTGTCATTTTATTGACAGGGAAAGGGAAGATTGTGATATTTAAGTGCTCCCTCACGTGCAGAAAATTGGATTTTAACCCTCCTGTGCATCAGTTTAATTTACTAACCTCTTAAGTCAAGGACAAAAAATGTCCACTAAAAAAAAAAAAAAAAAAAACGGCATAAAGACTTTACAAATTAATATGAAACAACTTCAGCCTTCCTTAAAACAGCCAAACATTCAATCATTTTCTTAGAGTTTTAACCCTTTAAATGCCAGTTTGAGTCAGTGTTGTTATGAGTTATTTTCCCTTTTTTCATGAATAACATCAAGTACATCCAGTAAAGGGTCAAGTAAAGGGTTAAAATCCTCAAAATAATTGAGTGTTTGGTAGTTTTGAGAAGGGCTGAAGTTGTTTAAGAGATTTATGCAGGAAAAAAAGGCAGGGAAAAAATGTTGTAGTATAAAAATTTTAATTTGAATTCCAAAATTTGGAATACAAAAACACAGCCCAAATGATGGTCAGATGAAGAGGACAAATTTTCCCAAATGGATAAAAATGTCCATAGTGATGCATAAGGGTTAAAGAATGTACTTTGTTTTTTTCTTGAGGGTAGGCAATGTCATGGCAACAACTCCAGAGTCAATGACGATAGAAGACTGATGTCAGGAGAAAAGGTGAAGAGACAAAGAATGGAAATTGACTGAAGATTGATTATCCCCTGTGCCCTTGTGCAAATCTGTCGTCTCAACTGCAGTGGCTTATATTGGACTGGATTTCCTTCACCTTGTAGATGATCAGGTTATAAAGCAGCAACTTCTCAGTGAAACACTTACTAAAGATTTAATTATGATAGTTCTGACAAGTCTTCAGAGCAACCATAGTAACCTTTTGTAAGGTTTGCTGTTTCTCAGTCACGCTCTCCTCTTCGCCTTTTTTCTCGCCTTCCTTTTGTTTCCTAGATTCTTTATCACAAGTCAACAATTTCTACAAGCGAGTCATTCTGCCCAAGGATTACCAATGTAAGCTGTCATGCTCAGCTGCACCGCAGATGTGCCTTTGCTTCGCTAAACCTTTTTATAATTGCATTTTTTTATTTATGAAATTTCTGACTATTACTGAGCAGTAAATGGATCATGGTTAGAGCTCTGTATACATTCTGTGTTCGCATGCATTTTCTTTATTTTTTTTTTTCTCAAAAGACCAGTTGTGAAGCAGAAAAATGAAATGTGACTCATGTGATTTATCGTGGGGGAGAAATGAAGCATACCTTGGCTAAGTACCTCCTGTATACCTAAAACTGCAAAATATAAAATCGAAGAATTGTTACAGTATATGATATCGACTCTCTTATTCAAAGACCTGATTAGTGAACCAGAAAACTGAATGTAATGACTATAATGCATTTAATTTGACAAGCCTGTAAACAGCACTCCAAGCAGTAAACACTTATACTAATTATATAGCCCTTTCCCCTTTACCTGCTTGAAAGCAATGGTTTGGTAAGCTAATGAAGTCGGACATCACCAGATGAATATTTTCAAATCCTTTTTACTCTGTGCTAATTATTCCACTGTTGGACATTCAGGAAGCAATTGTCAAAGGGTCATTCTGCATTTATCCCATATTAGTTCTGCAGACAATGACCACCAGCATGACAACACCCCACAATTCCTGTGCTGACGTTCAGCAGTTCACAAGTCCTCATCCATCTGATATTTGTGAACATGTTATAATTAGGGCTGTCAATCGATTAAAAAAAATTAACAAATTAATCGCAAAAAATTCTGCAATTAATTGCGATTAATCGCGATTAATCTATCAATAAATAGACAGTCTGAGACCTGGTATCAATAAATTAATTGCATTTTTCTGAGACTGAAGCTTATAATGAATGTTTATTTATGTAAAATGATCAAATTAATGTAGAATAAACACAGAAAGTATATTTAAATTCATTAATTTTTATTGGCTTAAGGTGCACATATGCACAGTGCAAATAGAAAAAAGCCAGTATGAGGAAATATACTGAGGAGTGCCACACTCCTGTAGTGTAGACTGGGTGTTTTGCTTTGAGGCGATATGTTAAAGTCGTGTTACTTCTTCCGCCATATTGGATGTGGCAGATCTGCCCATAAACTAATACAAGCAGGGCCGGTTTTAGCTGTGGGCAATGTGGGCGACCGTGCAGGGCGCAGTCTCTGTGAGGCCTTTAAGTTAATGCCTCTTACACACCCATTCACACACACACACTAATATATCTGGGAAACAAAGCTCTACTTTGCCACATCCAAAATGGCGGCCGCCACCGGAAGTAAACAAAATCGCGTTAATTGCGTTAATTTTTTTAATTAACAATGCATTAATTCTTTAAAATTAATCGACAAAATTAACGCGTTAATTTTGACAGCACTAGTTATAATATAGTATATGGACCACTCTGTCATATGAGGAGCTACCTGCAGCTACAGGCATGGTTTAAACAATTGGTGTGTATGTGAGAAGTCACTGTTTGCTTGAAAACGACGACGGTGCCCTCTAAAGAGGTTAGCCTAGATGCACTGATGGCTTTTCTTGGTGAAAAAGATGTTCTTTTTGGTAAGAGTTTGAGAGCATTGTATGATTGATTTAAGTTCGCCCATGATTGGCGATAATGGACAGATGGTTCTTCAAATGACTTAGCCTGTATTATTTTGGAAGTGCCTTGCCTTTTTAGGCAGTTTTCAAACAGTTTCAAATGCCAGCTTCCATCAACCATCTGGTACAGTCAGGTTTTAGCCACGTTCAGTTCATAACATACAGTGAGGTATTGACAAAGCCAAAAACAGCTGTCCCAAGCACAACCTGATACAAGCTAATGGTCTAATACTTGCACAAAATAACTGAACAAGCAAATGAAATTCAGATTTTCAAAGGAGGTGGATGAACAAGCAAGGCTAAAATGTCGGAATATTGGAAGATTTGTTGATTCAAAAGTTTGAGTACAGAATTATTTGCTGTGCCATTAGTCATAACTTTATAAGACAATTAGTGAAGTCAAGGCTCTTTGGTTTTAAGCTTGTTTTGAATGATCACAAATGGATAGTCCACAGCACACAGCTGTCTTTTAAAGAGGACTCAATGGAGACGGCACTTTGTACCACCGAGGCCTCCACTGTGGACCTAAGAGCATCTTAACATCAGCATGCCCTGCAGGTTAGCTTGACGAGCGAGCATTAGAGAGGTATTCAAGAGTGCACCATGTCACAGTCAGCTATAATGAGCTACATTGCCTGCAGAGCTTTGTCTCTCTCTGTCATGGCATGCAGATATATTTAGCATATTAATAAGTTACGGATAACGGACACATTTAGCATGTTAAGAGGATGCTGATAACATTTGTCTGACGGCTTAAGGGACTGGCCTAACACTATTTTAGATTCAAAGCACCTAATCGACGTTTAACAGAACGCAGCTTGTCGTTCACATGCCAACCTGCACCATCTACAGGAAGCTGAAATCATATTCCTGATGTAACAAAACCATTGACATGTCCCACTGACATTTGTATTGACACAAATAATTAAAAATCCAGCCAGTGTGTTGTGGGGTAGATCCATGATGTGACATCCGGACTTGGCTCTCTATAACAGCAGCAATTTAGACCCCTACTAAGCTCGATGAACATATCTGCATCTAAATGCATAATCTGTAGATGAGGGACCAAGATTTTGGCACTGGACGTAATCTGTTTTCTCTTTGTAGTCTGAGTAGTAGTACTGACCGATCTCACATGGATGGGCTTTAGTTGCAACTGTCCATGTGGCAATAGAGGGCAGAACGCATTGGCCGAAACGCAATCTGAGAACCCAACAGCTATCATCTGGCAAAGATTTGGTTTCTTATCTGCATCCGTATGTAAATATCTGTTTGTGGAGATTAGCATGATTGTGACTTGTCATTCTCAAGTGCCATGTTCTAAGTACCAAATACTAATCGGATTGAAAAAGAAGTCTTGGCCCAGATATCCGTTTTGTGTATATCTGCTGGCCGGAACACTCGAAACCCAAAAACATTGGCCACTGATCCAAGAGGCTAAATTGTCATCAGACGACATTTGACAGGTTCCAAGTTTAGACTACTACAGATAAAGAAAGGAGGAAAAATGCAACTGTAACACTCATTGAAAAAAGAGTTTTCTTGCCTGTGGATGGATCACAGCATTATAACAGATCCAAAAAAAAAAACTGCTGCTGTTTCTCTTCTTACCAGCAGGTTGGCACAGGTCTAAAACTCCTGGCACGGGCAGCACTGCAATTGAATTAATAAATCAGTGAGCCACGTTTGGGCTTCGTTTTCCAATGCTTCATCAAATTAATAACGCTGTGTTGTTGTTATGCCTACATGATAACCTTCTTTTACACTAATTAATATTTTATTCACTAAGTGTGCGTTAGTGATTCTTCTACTACTACTTTGTTTGAGACTAAACGTCTGCTACGGAGGAGACATGACCGGGGCTTTTTCACCTGAAACACAAATAAAAAGCACAGTTAACATTTACTGTGCAGAGGGAGGATTTTTTAAAAAGAAATCCTATCATCTTAATAAAAGAGCTTCCTTTTATAAAGTGAGGTTTTAATATTTTGTGAGAAATCCAGTTATCATACGGCTCCGTCGCCAGCAGATGTACTGGGCAGCATCCAGGTGTGAATGTGATCAGAGAGTGTTACATTACAAATGATCAACCTTGGTAAGGCTTTTAATAATGTAAAATTATAAATTCATCACTGAGTATAGTGACCTGAGGGAGTGGGAAGAAGTTAACACGCATCCACTCTTCTTAGCTACAGCCACGGTTTGGTACTTTTTTCCCCACCTGCTGCATGCTGATGGTAAAAAAAAAAAAAAAAAAGGTTTTATTTTAGGAGAGTGTGTTTCCAGCAGACGCATCAGGTTCTTAACAGTAACATCATCTAGTTTTGAAATTCAGTGTCACCACCCACATTCATGATTTGCTGCCAGCACTGATAAGAACAGGCGGCTGAACAGGTAGAATACATAAGGATATTATATTAAATTATACCTCTTACGTCTATTTGCAGAGCTCAAGATTCTTGAAGTGTTTTTTTGTTGTTGTTGTTGTTTGTTTCACATATGTTATGTAGGCAGATGTGATTCACATGTTCTTGTCGCTTCTATTATTAAGGTGTACTGTATACTTATTAGCTAGTTGTATGCTGCTCCGAACCTTTCAAAGACTTCCATTTTCCTCAGCCAGTGGCAGCAGAATTGTTTCATCTGTGATGACTAAGCTGATCCGAACATGGCAGGTGTACATAATGGGGACCCATGCTGTTTCATAAAATACCTCATTCTTAGCCCACGCAAACTTTTTCAATGACTTGAGAACTTTAGAAACATAATTAAAGTCCCCCTCCACTTGGAAAAAAAAAGTCTGGTTTGCTTATTGTTAAATCATGTGGATGTTTGACATTCATCTGCTTTCTGCGCACTCAGGTTAAAGACATCCACACATATGGGCATGGTTTTGTAAAACATAAATAACCATAAGCATCCATTGTGGTGGGAAAATCAAGTTATTTTTCCAGTTTTAATGTCCTATAATTTGTCTGGAGGGTGATCCTTATGTTAGCCACATTGACAGACAGTGTAATTATGGACAGCATATCCATGACGGTTTCTGAAGAACCATATGTGAAGCTCAGAATATGATGGCGCTGGACATTGCCTATACCTGTCAGTCAAAGCAGCCACACTCTTAATTTTGCATAACTTTAAGCTTTAATATAATTTAAACAGGTGAGTTGTATATAAATTCACCCTCAGTACAGTTGTCATGAACAGGGAAATTACCTATAGAGACCAAAACTGTTTTTTGTACCAGGATGTAAACATGTTTATTTTTGCTGTGAAGTTGGGCATTTTAACATGGGGACTTACAGAGACTGACTCATTCTGCAGCCAGCCTCAAGTGGACATTCAAGGAACTGCAGTTTTGGCACTTCTGCATTAGCTTCACTTCACAGCCACGTAGGTTTCCACTTGTTTGGCCATTGTTTCTTCATGATATTTGGTTTATATTCCAGATTTTCTCCTAAATTAATGGGATGAAGAACCCTAATTATTTTAGGGTCTATCACATAATGTCTTCTCAGTTTTTCACAGCCAGTCATGGCTGTCAGGACACATGGCTTAGCTGTTAACATTCAGCAATAAAATCCACTTAAGTAACTGGTAGTATTACAGCAAACCAATAAAATATCAATCCATCTAAGAGTGGGTGTTCTTCCTTCTTAAAAATTTACAAGATATTCTGTATGTCTTATGAGTGCTATAACTTTAATGCACAAATCCTTTCCATTGTGTGCTACAGTATAAAAGTTGGTGATATGAGTAAAAGCATAAGAGAGGAAGATCAAGAGAAACACATATGGGTTGTAGAGAGAACCACACAGTTGGTGATAGATGATGCGTTTATGACGATACCAGCATTTCAACAATTCCATCAGTCTGGAAAAAATTAACTTGACGTTTCTGGGACAGGGCAAATTGAGACATCAACGGTCAATGTGCGGCCTCCTGCGAAGCAAATAACCATCTGCTGCGTCGCCAGAGCAATGTCATTTGTTTATACGGAGTCTCTCAGCGAGCTAAAGGTCATGTGTTTTTTGAATCAACATTATAAAATGAATTTATGGGCTTGGGTATAGTTTTGTACAGCGTACCCCGGATCTGCAGAATGCACTGCAGTCAGGTCATACTGACAATAAAAGCATGTGCGAGTCAGTTATAGGGCAAGCAAAACAAACTCCATCAATTTACATTCTGTTTGTTTTGTTTTTTCCTGCAAACATGACATTTATATTAATGTTATGCAGCATTACATTCACATTTTCCAACATCCTCTCAAGAAGATATGTATTGCATTTGTTGTTGTATTTGTACACTTTATATTTATATGGTGCATGCTGTTGCCATGACGTCATGGCAATCGCATTAATCATTAATATACAGTAACATAAATATCAAAAGTTACATTCGTATGTCGATTTGCAGATGTAGTTTTAAAAATATAGATAGTTTACTAAATGAAAAAAAAAAAAACTGAAAAATCTATATGGATGATGTTGTTTAGAAATAATGAGAGTTATATATAACTCATATGAAGGGAAACATGAATATTAAAAACCCAGTTATGCCACCTACTACCACAACTGTTTGGTTGAAAAGAAATGTTGGCACCTTTTGAGTTAATGATGCAGCTATACAATATGGCCATACTTGAGTAAATCCTGGGAGCCAAGAGTGTTTGGAGTACAGCTTTTCAGTGTTGGTTCTAATATAGCAGCCCAGAACAACGCTACTGGCTTATGTTTTGAGCAACTTGTAATTTTGCCAGGTTTGTTTTAGATTCAGATGACCACACTGTGTCCAGATGGACACAGTGCGGAAAAACTTGACCATGCATGTGTGATTTTATAAATGGAGAGAACACTTTCTTGTGACTTGAACAATGCCATAATTGGCATATGCTGTCATTTTGTTTTGTTTTGTTGGTTGGCAGATAGAACTTGAGAATTTGAGTGAAGAAAGGAAAAAGGCACATAAACAAGCAAGGATGAAATAACTTCATATGTATCACTACTATTTGCACATTTCTGTGGGTTTTATTTATATATATTTATATATATATTTTAAAAAGCATCTTAATCTTATTCAGAGCTTAGCTCTTGTTTCCTTTTTGTCTTTGTTTTCTTTTGTTGACATTTTTGTTAAGTGCACCGAGGATGTAATGTATACACTATAGATCTGTAGATAGATCTGTCTCTAGTGGAAGACAACATCAAGTCCTGCACATTTTGAGTCAAGCTTGAAAATGTATTTTCTGAAGGTTCACTTAGTACATTCTTGCAGTTTACCAGCCCAGTGGCTGGATAAGCACGGTTGTGCCTACAAGGTCAGCAGTTCAACTCCCCGGGCTGCTGTAAAATATCTGGAGAGAAAAAGTGAGTAAGTGAGTAATTCTCACCTCCCCATTGGTCTCGCTAAGTGCTTTCTGTCAGGACTTAAACCCCTGAATGTTTTCAGATTATCCCTGAGTAGCTTTTGATCAGGGAATTTAAATAACTTTTACATAATTCTCACCATCTCGCCTCCCACTGTCCCTGTCCCTTCGTGAGCGCTGCCTACAGAGCTTTACTTTGGAGGTAAAGTTCACATCAGCAGCCTCATAATCAGCGAACAGCAGGGGTTGATATGTCGGGATGTCATCTTTTGCTATGTCTGAAGGAAGATGATCTATATATTTTTTATCTGAGTGCACTGTCTGGGTCAGAGAAAGCAAGATAAAGTCAGTGTTCAGCCTTCGCACAAAAACTGGAAACGGTCTCATTTATCAGAAGTGAGAAATATGATTCCAAAACATGGTTGATTTCTAGTTTAACTGTAGATCAGATCCAACCATGTTACATGGTTGGATCTGAACTAGCAGTTTCCCCTACTTCTCTTTCTGCTTAAAGCTATGCTAGCTGAACATGTCAATGACTTATGTCTGTACTGGTACAAAAAGAAAATGTATATATAATCTCCTCTGTTTCCAATGGGATATCAATTGTGGTGGGAAATAAAGGCAGTGCAGTTGCTCTTGGTCTGACAGGGCCATAGCCCCACAATCCTCCTGGACCAGTTAGGAAGTGAATTACTTTTGGTCAGTCCATCTTTATAATTAAATTTAGCATATTTAGAAATCTAAATCTCACGGATAAGATGTCCATGTTAATGGTGTCTATGGTTTGAGTTAAATATACTGCATAGCCTTGAAACAATGTAGCCTCGCACACTGCACAATGTAGTCCTAAGTTGAAGTGTGCATAAGAAATGGTATTGTAAAAGCCTGCCCTGAACCCCATCTCATATATATATATATATATATTTCCTTATCTTGAATCTGCACATTAAGCATGTGTCAGAGCTGGCTCAAGTATAATTTCAGACTTGACACATTGATTTTTATCTGTATTCGACATCACCTGATTTATATCGTGTCATTTCTGTCAGCAGTGCAGGAATATTCATCAATATTTTGCGCATACATTTTTAACGACAGAGGGCAGGGCAGGACCGAGATGATTCAAAGTCATGAAACATTCATACTATATGCATATTTTCTTATCATGCACTCGACACAGTAATGAATCTTATATTTGCTCATGAGCTTTTTGACTTCAGGACTTTGAGAGCAAATGTCATGCATAATTTCTATAATGGCGTATGCATTAAAGTTCATGTACGAGTGATGCCATGCAATTTAAAAGGTGTTACATGTGTCAAATATACATGAATGTTGAGGTTAGGGTTTGCTTTGGAGGATAAATAAAGGTTAAAGGCAGGGTAATCTTCAAGTTGATGTGTTTTTTTTTTTTAAAGCACACTTTACTGGAACTGCAAGGAAACTTCAAAGACAAGATTATTATTTTTGGTTTATTTGGTTTTATTTAAACCCACAGATACGATGACATAGCAGGCTCGCAGGCATATTTTGTTTGGAACATCCCCAAGAGGACATTACTGTCACTGAATTATATAACAAATCTTTGTTGTCATTGTCATCATCATCATAGCAGGCCACTGATGCCCCAGAGAAAACGTTGAAACCTCTGAAATTTAGTCAGACATATTCTGGGTTAGAGCTCCACAAATAGAGGTTGTTGGTTTTTGGGGTTTTTTTGCATACACTGGAGGAAAGGGCTATGGGCAAATTGCTTAGGTTAATGACATTGTGAATTATTCATGTTTAGGTCTAAGTGAAATGGGGGAGTATGAGTAATCTGGCCAACAGTGGTAGTCATTGTACATGTTTTGCTCTTGCAACTAAAAATCTCTGCTACCTGATGTGAAACAGGTAACCCTTTTATCTTTTTTCTGATACTTTTGTTATACAGTACACCCCTTCAGATGTTTCCATGTTTTACACTGAATCAAAAGGGAATGCTTTTTTGAGATTGATCGACACAACTGGTTTAGAAGTCTCATCATTAGAACCTTTTTTAAATGATCACCTGTCTGTCATCAAGGGATTTCATTTGATTGTAATATAAATAAACTGAAATGTCCAACATTTGGACCTCCACCATGTAGACAAAGCAATAGCCCAAGCAGCTTGACGAAAAGGTGATTGAAACGCACAAGTCAAGGGATGGGTACAAGAACGTTTCCAAATTCATGAACGTGTCTTGGAGTATATTTGTAACTATTATATTTGTTGTGTTATTGACATCTGTGTTTATTTGTAACTATTATATTTGTTGTGTTATTGACATCTGTGTTTATGTTGACAATGTTTTCTGTTTAGTCATTGTCAAAAGCCACGTTAAATCAACTTTGATTAAATATCATGATGTTACCAAAACTCTGTTCAAGTATAACCCAACCAGAGGTACTCTAAAGTAATGGTTAACAGTTGACATGAGGCAGAGGAACGAGCCATACACCTTTTTTTTCATTATGTATGAAAATATAAAACACAGCTTGAAGGACTTTGTAGGTATTCTCTTAATAAATGGAACAAAACACGGACACATTGACCAACAGGGAAGTCTTTAGGCTTTAGATGCGTGTGTCTTGCAGTAGTGATGTTGCCTTGCGACCCAATTGATGGTGTGATCACAAAAAGAAAGAAGTCCTTGAAGGTATGCAGACACCACAACACTTTGGTCTGGAAAATGCCTTTAGATAGTGAAAAGTAACAAATTAACAGTTGAAATAATCTTAAATTAACGGATAAGCTTAATTTAAGTAATCATGTATTAATGACTTCAATAATAGATAATAATTAGTGTTAACTAATAATACAATTATAATTCATTGTAATTAGAATCTATTTGAATGGTGCAGTTAGACACTAAATGTTGGGAACCACTGTTACAGAGCATCATACTCTGAACTTTAGAAATGATCCTCAGTCCAATTTTGAGATTCATCTTTCTGAAGTGGCTTTTAATGGTTCGTTTTCAGTGGAGTCCCCCTTATTTACAATGCCTGATTTGATTAGAGCAATCAGAGTCAATTTCCTAAAATACGGATACAATTGTCTTTGAAGAGGATTTTGGTTGGGCTACCATTCAGTTTAAATTAGAGCATGATTCCCCCTATACTCATTCATCACAGAACAATACCTCTACTGATTTTAAAGAGAAATCAGGATTGTTCTAACACTGATAAAAAAATGAAATAAGGCAAAATAATACGGCAAATTTGCATCTTCATTTTTTTCTTTGAATCGTCCAAAGCGCAAACCCTTGACTTGTGGATTTACATGAACAGGAGGCTCAGACACACACACTCACTTGATCATATGCTCTGGCACAAATCACCTTCCACGAAGAGATTGCCTCCTCCCTTGTGCAGTTTTAACTTCAATGGGGTTAGAAACACAATTACCTCATCGTCCCTTGAAATATAATCTGAGACTGTAAAAGAAAAATGGAGATGGTGGTGGTGGCGGTGGAGGGGAGCAAGCAGAAATGAGGGCAGGTGTAAGGGAGATAAGGAACGTTAGCTGTGCTCATAAGATGATGATTCAGAAAAGGAACGGTGGGGGAACAGAGTTCAAATGGGCTGAGCTTTCAAACGGCGCCTTAATCATTCCCACCGCGTATAGCCTCTTATGGTTTGCCAAAATCTCTGCAGGAGGATAGGATGATTCCTGCATATAAAATTGTGAAATAGACATAAGAATCAAGTTTTATCACAGCAGGGAGACATCACGCAAATGTGAAATGTGAAAACATTGCACTGTATATGGTGACACTAAGGTGGCGTACACTACTGTGCATGCAGAAGCAGTCTCGGCGTACTGTCAACAAAAAAAATAATTTGATACTACAGAAGTCATGTCTGAATAAAAATATGATGTGAGCTATTAGAAAGAATTAATAAAACCTATCTGAGGCTGTCCTCCCAAGGCTTTTATATCAAATTAGATAGCATTCAAAACTGCAGAGCTTTTAGAGCTTTAATTGTGCAAGATAAGGCAATGAAAGGTTTAGCAAATCTTTAGAAACAAAAAGAACTGCACACGGCGTTCACTGTACTAGGTGACTCACACCACAGATTAAACACACACATGAAAATGACAGGTACACTGAATCGTAACAGCATTAAAGATGGTTATTTAAAGGTCTGATGCTTGAAATCATTCAAATTACTGGCTGCTTAACCTGCAACGAGTCATTCTTTTCGACACTCAACTTTAACTCACATTCTTGGACTGAGTGGCTTTTTATCAAGGGCTGTTACCAGTTCTTGTTTATTCCTCTTCTTTTTCTACATACAAATAGTACAATCAGGAATGAGGAATGGATAAGTAGCAATAATTAAAATTGCATGTGTTTTAGAAAACGCAATTTGCTTCTCCGAAATATTATTAGTCCATGTTCAAAGTGGGTAAAATCTGTCTTAATATGCTTGTGAACCTGACAATACATGACTAGAGGGAAACACCTGGAAATAGTTTGTGGCTTAATGGTTGACATGCGAGTAGCATCCTAAGGGTTGGGATATGCTTGAATGCAACAATGTATCCACATTGGAAAATCAGAAGGGTTGACCAAGTATTGTTGCTAAACAGCCACAAAGGTGGAGTGGAAAGTCTTCGTCATACCTGTGCACATGTTTAGACCATCTCTCGTAGAAGATACTCTGTCTCACTCAGTGGAGAGGGTTTCCAAAGTTGTTTGACCATCCGACATTTAGTTCTTAACGCATATACAAGCTCAAACACACCCCTTCTAAATGTCTGTACCAAATTAAATGGTGCCAAAAGTTGTTGAGATATTTCACAAAAAAGCTGAAATATCAACCTCACGGTGGCATGGAAGCAAGAGTTGGGGACTTCCAAAGTTATCAAGATACACCCTCTGGGGACCATGAATTGTTGCACAAATGTTCATGGCATTTGATCCAGTAGTTGTTAAGATACTAAAATTGGTCAACCAACCAACATTGGATGGATGCCACACTGCTAGCATGGCTAAAAAAATTTTTTGTCTCTTCTAAACAAACCACTACTGCTGTTTCTGTGAATTGTTAAATAATGAATTGTATGACTCATGTAGTAGAGGTTTTTCCCTGGAAACTATTGGCCTGTCTGAGATGTTTCCAGCAGATTTTTTTTTTTTTTAACAAGTGGATATACTTCCTCTATTCCCATAGAGAGCAGCAACACAGGCATTTGAAGCCTTTTTTACTTTTTTATTAATCAACCAGAATTTTACTCTCTGACCTTTCGAGAAATGGTGTTTATAGAGAAGCAGCAAAAACAGAAAAATGTGATTTTTTTTTCTACTGTACTTCAGCCTGTAGTGGTGGAAAGTTGAATCTAATACAGTTCTGACCTATAAGCAAAAAAAAAAAAAAAAAAAAAAAAAAAAAAAAGAACTTTATGCGTAAAGTTTAAGCTGCCTAATGTTTGGTATATGCAACTCCTTCGACAGCATCTTGTGTTTCTCCCAAGCTGCAAAACTTTGCTGCTCTGAGTTTTCTTTCCAAGTATAGGTCATGTCTGCCAAGAGTCCTCCACCCAGTTTTGCATGTACAGAGTATTTCAGGCTTGAGTACATGTACAGGACCTTGCTTATAGACCGCTCAACCCAGTTTCTTTGTTAATTGTCCTGATTTTATATAACCTAAAGGATGGTGCCTGAGGATGATCCTTGAAAGCAGCACCAGTGTTTACATTGTAAAGGGTGCTCAAACCAATATATGGACATTACTTACATCCCTCACATGGATACTTGTGTTCCTGAGTACATGATAAATGAACATCGTGATGGAGAAAGCTGCAAACCGACAGCAAACTCGACACACTTCAGAACTCAAGATCAAGGCCTGCTCAATTAAGAAAAATTTTCCATGGAGCTTATCGCTCCATTACAAGCTAGACTGCTGTACATATTTAATACACGTTCGTGTAAAGGAGAGACTATCTTCAAAGCATCAATGTGTGTCACAGACGTGTTGCTATACCCCCCTCCACTACCAGTGGGTCTTCTCAACACTCTCTCAGAATGACTCACACAGCTGGATACTAAAAATAACCCATAAGTCTCCCTCCTTGGCTCAAAAATCTCTCCCTCTTATCTCTTTACCCTTCTCTTCATTTGTCTCTTGCTATTCCCCCCTCTCTGCATTTCCATGCAAATACCTCAAACTGGTGAATTAGACTATGAATCATCAGTGTCCTCTGGAAAAGCAAAAACAACACAAGAGGAGGAAAACATGATGTAGCACAGCTGGGAAATGAACTCGGAATATAGGTCATAGTGAGATGATATCAAAGCTAAAATCAGACAAAGGGAAATGATATGGCTCCGTTCCATATTTATTATTATGCAAACGTAACCTACTTTTGCCACCCGCCTGTACGAAAATATGTTTATTTTTACTTTCTATTTTTAAAAAAAAGCCAAGTCAAATTATTCCAAATGGAAATTGTTCTGCAAAATTACATTCCTTAGTGCAAAACACATTTTCCTAAAAGCTCTTTCTACTCAACCGTCCCGCTTTACTCCCGTTCACTCAACCAGATTTTCGCCAGGGAGTCGCAGAGTACAACCTCAGGCTTGTACTGACGGTCACTGAGCCGTTCCACTGGAGCAGTTAGACTGTTAAGTGCCCGACTCAAAAGCACCTTGACAGGAGCTGCTGACGGAGGACAGATTGTTCCTCGCACAAGACTTCATGTCAATACGTCGGGCTGATATCAGGCTTATTAAATATTATCAGGCTTTTATTAAATATTATCAATCAGCCAGGTTGTGTTTCACATTGCTGTCACCTTTTTTGTAGCAATTAAACTTCATGTTCTTTATTGTGTCTGGAAAAGAATAATATCCAAGCAGAGGGTTAAGAGGACGTGCTGGTTGGGTAGTTGAGTCAGCACATTAATTAACCTTAACTTTATTAACCTTATACTCAACCTAACCAAATTGTAATTCAGTCTAGTCTTGCCATGGAGATTTGTTACAGTTTTAAAAAGTGTTGACGAAGGCAATGAGAAACAACCCATTTTGTCTATTAGGTAAATCTTTTTAATTACAATGGGTCCAAAAACAAAATGCAATCTAATTTTTAATTGGTGACAATTTATAACACAGCTCACCATTTACACTTTTTAATTGCATTGTCTGAGTCAGGTACTGATACTCTTCTTTGTGATGTGGCAGAATACTGTGAGACCAAACTGAAGTTTAACAAGTCATTACGGTGGAACGTATTTCACAGTTATCTGCTGCCAAAACAGCAGGGCTACAGAAAAGTAACAAAAAGGACATTTGGAGATCTCTATAGGTCATTAAAGTAGATATAAAATATGAGTTATGTTGAAGAAATTACCACCAGTGCTTGAGCACAGGGGTGTATCTTTGGGGATAAGAAGCTTAAATCTTGTAAAAATGAAGCTGTCAGTTATTTATTGAGTACAGCAATGTACTTGCAGACGACTTAACAGGTGAAACAGCTCCCTGCATAGACCGTCCGAAAAAACATGAGCTGTTTGTCTCAACTGACTGCAGTCCAATAAAAATGGATTTCCCTTTAGTTATGTATTACTTTATAGATTCAGCAGAATATCAGTGTTGATAAAACTCTGATTCCCAAACCATTCTGTTTTCCAGTATCCTGAAGGTCCCATAGTCTTATCTTCCACTGCACATTACATCTACAACATTACACTGTAAATCACAGGGTTTATCATAACTTTGTGTCGTCAGACTGAAGTTGAACATTTCTGCACTGCTCATTTTACTCTAGTCTCAGGATCTATACATTGTGGCCTGATTCAGCCTTCCAGCTAATAGCCTGTTTCTTTAGCACTGCCTCTGCACTGTACAGTACATGTTGTACCTGATGTTTCAGTAATGCCTGCAGGTGGTTTGGGATCTGCCATGTATTCCCTCATTTAACAACACTTCTGCTGTATAATGTTCAGAGTCACAGCAGGCCTCTCGCACATTCTCGCCAACTAACTTTCCTCCCTATCAACTTCTGGCAAAGACAATTTTGTTCATTAGTAAAACTAACAGCTCCCTCCTAATAGACTTTCATCTGTGTATCCAAACACGCTGCATTCTCAAAAACATTACCAAGTGCTGCTTGGCAAGAATGAGCGAGTGAGAATTTCATCCAGTGAACCTTGTTTACTGTAATGCCTTTGATACTAGCGGTGTTAATTTTCCCAGCTATGCCTGCTAATAACAGGTACCAGTTCCATATGACTCGATGCTGGCACCTGATCTGCTTGTGTGGTAACACAAAAAATGCACCCTCATATTAAACCCAGCCAGTCTGCTGTATAAAGGAGCATTTTGCCTGTCATCTGTTTGTCATCACTAATCATCTAAAAGCCTGTTTTTAGCTTGAAGGCGGCAGCCCCTTCGTCACAAATTCAAAACGTGCGCTCAACAACACATTTCAGCCACTTTCACTTTTATTTTTGGGTGTTTTAATGCAGATATAACATCTGGCAGGCATCAATAATTCGTAGAACCCTAGTTACATATGTAACTATAGTCTATAACGGCAGGGCATCAACGGTTGAGGGTGAGTTGTGTGGCAGATGTGGGTGGCAGATCATGTCGCCTCATACTTTGGGAGCAGTTGTTTTTTTTTTGCTTAGGAGAGATAGAAAAAGGAAAATATCATCCATTGCAGTGATAAAATGAGACAATGATCTATAGATAGTGTAATAAAGTTGCTGCACATGGAATATGCTACCTCAAATAAGTGGGCTTAGTGCATTTAAGTAAATAATATGAAGAGGTCCAATAAAAGTGACTGATTCTGCAATATGCCAGGACTTAGTTCTGTGTGGAAAATTCTACTCAGAGCTGGAATAAGTGTGTTAGGGAGGACTTTATCTACAGTGTAATTAGCCTTAGAAGTGTCAGCGACAGAAAGTGTGCTGCTGCAGTGAATTAGTACAAGCAGCTTCTTGGAAACAAAAAGAAAAGGAAGGTAGTATCCAGCGGAAATGAACACGATATGCCATTGGTGCTTGCACTGTTTGGATGCACACTGAGCTGGTGATACCTCGGGAATCATTAGCCATATTGTGACATAGTTCGTATGACTCATGTGTCTTCTCCTGCAGTGCTCTGTAACTTGTTGCAGGAAGTTGTTTTTTTTACTATAACCATCTTTTCTTTTGTTTCTAAATATATCCTGATTTTGTTTTTTCCCTAAGGCGGAGTTGAATTGCAGGTATGTAAAATGTTTTACTATCTACTTACTTACTATATTTCAGCATCACTGAATTTTTTTTTTCTTTCCTGGGCTTGTTAATAGCTCCACCCTTGAGAAATTTTCACCACAGTGTGCATTAGGCTCTCCTTCACTCACAAAATACGATTAGTAGGCAGTCCCAGTCGCTGACTGCGTAATTACAGTAGCTGCTGCCTTAGTAAATCAGACATTAATTTCACACAGATTGCAAGTGCAGGTTGCATGAAAGGCACTGCGAAATATCCACAGCACTGTGACGTTATCTCAGTATGATGATTATTGTTATTCATGTATGTTCGACTATTGTAAAGTAGCAATTATTCAAAATATCAACGTTGTTGACCGTTGTAAACAAGCATAAAGGTTAGGTTGGGAACATTGTAAGTCTTCTGACCAAAAAGGTTGAAGTCTTGCTGATGAGACTAATAGAAGGGTTTGCTTACACTGTCTAAACAGTGTTTCCTTCAAAGTAATATACAGGAATAGGAGAGACCAAGAACCCTCGCTAACTAGCTCCCTTGTTGCTGCAACAGTTGGTGTAGCAATCAATAAAGCATGGACTGCTCTAC
This sequence comes from Larimichthys crocea, assembly GCF_000972845.2. Classification (NCBI taxonomy): domain Eukaryota; kingdom Metazoa; phylum Chordata; class Actinopteri; family Sciaenidae; genus Larimichthys; species Larimichthys crocea. The sequence goes on along the minus strand of NC_040029.1, from coordinate 3,716,209 downwards.
TCTGGGAATTACCGGCAAGGCTGAAATACATCTTAGACCAATCAGATGGCTTGAATGACAGTACCTGTTGTGTAAATTATCGAAAGGCCTAGAGACAGCTGGGTCCAGCACCATATGTTAGTTGGATGGATAAGATGGATGTGTGTGGTAGATGCAATATGTGTGGGAATACTCACCGCCTCTACCTCATATCAAAACCCCGACTACCTCACAGGATACAGTGTTTGTTCTTAGTCGAGGTACCGACTCAGAGCCCCTTCCAATCCATTTTTGATTGCCGCTGCGCCTGTCAGTCATCCGATTTAGGGGGAAACCGTCACAGCCATGTTATCCATCCCAGAGACAGTTTGACTTGACAGACTTGTTCTGAGAGCCTGCAGGAGCAGCTCAACTCACGGAAAGTAGTGGAATCATCAGGGTATGTCAAGGAATGATGGAGTGTTGTACTGCCTGATGGGTCTTGAGGGCAATTTCATCACATGGCTTGTGTAAAATTAACTTCATGGTTTCATTATAGACTATATGAAACATGGATGTAGTATCTGTGACGTCAAAGATTTCTGAAGAGCTGTTGTGAAGCTCCAAGTATAGAGTCTGCCTGTTGCCATCTTGGCCACCTGGAGCATGGGTGGAGCTGAGGCGGGCTAAATGAAGCCTGTTTGCTCCAACAAGCCACCTGTAATGACACCCAGCTGTCACTCAACATGGATACACTCTTAAGTCTACATAATTTTAAGATTCAGGGCTTATGGAGACTGACTTGTTAAGCAGCTAGCCTCAAGTTGACGTTTGAGGAACTGCAGTTTTTGGCACTTTGCGTTGGTTTCACTTCACAGCCACAGAGGTTGCTTCATGGTATTTACCCATGTTAGCAACAAGGCTCTAGTGTCAGTCAGTTGATGTGCATTGGATAGATTGTTCCAAAAGTTTGTACAGACGTTCATGGGCCCCAGAGGATGAATTCTCATAACTCTCAGTGAGCCCTTTAGCACCACCAGGGAGTTGACATTTTTAGCTTTTAATGAAATCTCTCAACAACAATCAGCTGGATTGCCATGACATTTGGTTCGGACATCCATGATCCCCAGAGGATGAATCCCAACTACACAACCAGAAGGTCAAAGCTTTCACTTATCCTGTAAAATATCTCAAATCTGATGTTCACAGTATCCTAACTGACTTTTTTTCTTCCTTCCTCTGGAGCTTCACATTTATGGGCAACACAACCCAGCAAAGATTGCCATGACATTTGGTTCAGATATTCATGCCCGCTTAAAATCAATTGTGATAGCTTTGGTGATCTTTTAGCTTTTTATGCACCATCAACAATTCATCCGATACTAGCTGTACTTTGTGTTTTAGTTCTAATTAGCTCATTTTAGCCTGTTAAGTAAACTAAAAACTAATATGGTGAACATGGTAAATAAATCACAAGCATGATAGCATTGTCATGGAGAACATTCACTCTGAATGAGAGCCTCACTGAGCTGCTAGCATGGCTAGAAACTCTTGTTTGATTCCTGTTTCTGTTTTTGGATGCTGGCAGCCTATGAATAGCAAACCCGGTTCTTTATCGTCATTGATTTTTATTTAATTTACCCACAATTACATCCCGTTTTTAGGCATCCAGCTGGCAGTTGTGTCCACCAACACAAAGAGCTCGTATTCCACAAAATAATGAATTCATGCTTTGCCAGTATTTGAAGTAACAGCCAATAACGTGTGCAACTGTCAAAGAGCATGTTTTCGTTTCTTCTTACTAGACAGGAACATTAAATATCACAGATGTGTATCACTGTCTTATGTGTAATAGAGGCTTGGGGGAAGGACAGGATAAGGCACACACCAACCAGACAGCATGCACAGTACACTTGAAATCTGTCTATCACCGCCCACCTACACACACACACACAGTGTTGCTGTGTTACCATTTCTCATTCCCTTTATATCTCTCTGTTCTCTCTTTTCAGCTTCCAAGTGCAGGGTGCGGGGAGTCATTTGCTAATTGGTTTTGCAGAGGAAACGTATTCGCTCGCCTCTTTCTCCTCAATACCCCAAGGCTCTCTTCCTCTTAGATGATTCCCCTGTCTCTTGCTCCTGCCAACTCAGCCGAGCATTCACCAAGGCTTGTTATTCTTCTGCTCAGTGTAAATCTGCAGAGCTGCAGGGGCTTCAAAAATACTTCCCCCAGACCTGGAATTCATGAAGTGTTTAAGGGAGGGACTCTGTTGCCTTACACTTGTCGTACACAGATAGTAAATCATATCTTTGACCAATTTTTGCCTCTTAAAGGCTCAATAAATAAATGTAACGTTGCAATTACTTAGAAGATTGGGGTAGGAAAAACTCCACATCACAGCGTTTCACAGAGGATTTCTGCAAGTTTCTTGAGCCTTATAGCGGGAGGGGGGGATTTGAAGTTTGGTTTTGTAATTAATTAGTTCAGGAGGTCTTATAGCAGGCATGAGCATGTGCAGTGGGAACACAAAAGTAGCAAACACTCAAATCCAATGAATCGCCCCCAGCCAGAACAGGGAGTTTATATTTGCACATGGCACTGCATAAACCAGTTTTCTGGGGGGGGGGGTTTCTAATTAAAAACGGCAGAGAATACAAGAAAGGCAGACTCTTCAAATTAAAGAAAGGCAATTATATGGTGCAGATATTGGGGTTCTATTTAAAGGGCGTTATCGCCAACCAATGTCATAGGTATTTGTTGATCAGTCATAGTCCTTCATCATATATTGAAATCACCCCTGAGTGCACATCACCGTCCTCAGAAAATCATCATTTAGTCACTTCTTCATGCTTCTTGAGCAGTACTGTTTGGATGAACCAAACAAAACACAGAAAATAAAACCTAGAAACCCTTGAACATTAAATCCTACACACACGCATATGTATCAGTGGAAGGCAAATACTAAATTTATATTTACCTGAAAGAATAAATAAGAAGACAATTGTGCATCTGGTCCATCTAGTGGATTTACTCTTTCAATCAGGTGTTGACAGCTCGCCTGGAGAGCACAGCAGCTTTCAGCTCGTATACCATCACGTGATCTTGTGCTTGATGCTTTAATAGAGAGGGTGTCTCTGAACATGCAAAATAAAGTACACACACATTAACTAACGTGTTTAATTAGGTGGGTAATTAACCTATACACATCCTATGTGCCACGTGAGAGAGCTGCTAAAGAGAGTCAGCCACAGTGCATGCATTGGCCAGATGACAAATCTGAGTGTAAATGATAAATCTCTGGTATGAGAATTTGAAATTGCAAGTGCACATAGGGCCAATTGCAGATGATATGCCTTTTTAGAGGTGGATGCAGTTCATATTCCGAGTTTAGTTATGTCATGTTTTGCATGCATAATGCACATAAAGAGACACTGTACATGCAGCAGATGCACATGTGGTTGTGCTACGATGGGTGTCTGACATATTCACACATGCATCGTCGGCGTATACAGTAAATACAGACACAGTTGTATATCTTATCTTAGAGTATAACTTGAGCTTTAAATCTTCAACAAACCCAAACTGATTAATGCTGAAAAATCAGTTTTAAATCCTCTTGTCTAGAGGGTTGTCCAAGCACACACAAGTAAACACACATTTTAAGCTTCTTCTTCAAGAAGTTTATGACATCCGAGACAACCTTTGAATCTGACTGTGTGCATACTGTGAAAATGTCTTGAGCCTCAGCAAGCTGTTTTTCCCCTCTTTCATCGTGTGTGAAACGAAACAAACCACAGATGGGCACATCTGCTCAGGGGTATTTAGGAGTTTGTAAGGAAAAAAATGCAGTGCCAAAGTCATAAAAGCTTCCAAAACATCCCTAGTTTGCATGAGGGAATTGAAATGCATGAAGGATGAGACAATGCCTGAAAAAAGTTTGTTCTCAATTCAGATACCCTTCAGTCAAGCCTCAAGCACTTCTTAGAGTTAGAAGTTGTACATCTAGATACAGGCTCTTGGGTGTTAATGAGTTGAATGTGGGTCAATTAGCAAACCAGACTAGTCATTAGTGAAAATAATCAGATTGCCAGTAAGTCAGACAATCAATCAGTTAATCAGTGAGCCATTACACAGCATTACACAACTTATGCCTGGGACCCACAGGGCATGGCTCTGTTATGTCACATCTATGGTGCTATTTTGGTCTGTTCTTCATGTGGCGATTCAGAAGTATTTTGCCCACCAGACTTTGCTAACTTGCTCAAAAGTGGTGGTTTTCTCTTGGTTTATGTGCTTCTAGCATGAGTGTAGAGGTTATGTAGTTAAATAGTTTCCCCTTTTCTGTTTGTTTACAAACAGAAGTTTTCACAGGGCGTTTTATTTTGAAAATCAGCAGAGTGTGTTCCGCTACTTTTTATCCTGTAATTTAAAAAAGAAACATACTTTAGGTTGAACATAATCACAACCTGCCGTGGTGATAGACATGCATAAGAGTTAAAAATTCTGATGTTTCCAGAGACGTGTTTTCGGAGACGTGTCCATACCTTCCGCAAATCCGAATTTTCAATGGTGATGGGACACCCAGAACATGCATTTCTTCTTCCTGCATAATTGCAAGTATAACTTTAAACCCACCGTTATGTTGTTTCTGCCATCAGGAATGAAAAACAGCAGACACACTCGCTGTCACCCTCTTGACAAGTTCACAGATGGAACTCTCAAGTTTCACCCGTGTGACTCCCACTGTCTTGTTGGTCCCTGGGTGACAGAAGAAGCCGTGTCCTTAGGGTTATGTGTACATCTTAAAGCGGAGATAAAACTCCATAGGCAATGTGTTGTCTGCTGTCATGCTGAGCTTTATTTACACCCTGAGCTCCTTTGACTTTTGGGACTTTGCTGCTGTCGCACTACTCATCACATATCTCCTGTACTGGGAGAAGCTATGCAAGTGAATTTCTGACTTGATTGTAAAAAAAAAAAAAAGAGGAGGTACCAAATTTTTAGTATCTTTGTAGAATACATTAATAGTTGTGCATTTTATGATGAAATGACTACAAATGAGGGCAAATCTTGAATACAGGACACCGTTATGAGTTTGAATAGGTGCAATAAAAGAAAAACAAACCCTAAAACACACCAGATGTATTGCTTGTAAAACTTTATTAAAATTAAAGGTGTTAAAATAAAAGTGATGACTGTGTGTTTTTATTCTAGTTCTATGAATACAGAGGAGCCCTTTAACGGGGCTCTATGGGCTTAACCTCTCGTCCAACCTGGGATGAGCCTGCAAAAATGATAAAAGCCTCACAAAAGGGGAGGCTGAACTAACCACTGCATTCGGGTTCAGAGCCAAGTGCAAGGTAGCAGAGTTAAAGGGTGACCTGTGTTCATAGAAATATAGTATAATATGAAACAGTCATCAAGGATTTATTCAGGCCATATGGGGTCATATGGATGGGTCTCGAGAATGGCAGGAATATAAGAACAGGTCGGGGGCAGCTATGGAGAAGACTCTGCCTGCCCCAGGTTCGGTGCTTGGCCCTGTGTGGTGGAGTCAGGAGGTTTGCTTCGGAGAAGCAGAGATGGAAGGACGGACAGTGGCAGTTGAGCAGGTCTTTGAGGTAGGGACCCACCCCCTCCTTATCCTTTGTGTGTGAGGAGGATTTCGAACTGGATCCAGCGTGGGACCAGGCACCAGTTGATGTTCTGGAGGACGGGGGTGGTGTGATCGCAGGTACGGGTGTGGGTGCAGAGTTCTGGATGTATTGGAGCCTCTTACCACCTTTTGATGCACTAACAATTAAATTTACCACTGAAACACTGTCTTGGTCCGTATCCTCACCTCGCCAGGTCTGAGAATACTCATTGTGGGTATAGGCATTGTGCTGAGCCAGTCATTCCTGCCAGCCCTTTAAGGGGGGTGCTAAGCACATGCCAGAGGGGAGTCACCGTCTTTTTTTGAGAATAGAAGAGGTTGGCTAATGGAGAGCAGTTGCATTGCTTTCATCAGACTTATGAGGCTGCACACATGCCTTATTGTATTTTATAAATTCCAGTCTCCAGATGTAAAAACACCCTTAAACAATACTTGGACACTTGCGTCTGTTTATAGAGCCAGTACTGAGACAGACTTTACAAGCTGCTTGAGTAAAAAAATGAAACGATCAGCAGGCAAATGATTTCTTAAATGTAAATAAAAATGATCATAATTATTTATGAACAATGAATTTTAAGTTCAGGAATGTGCCTTTGATTCATCATTTTACAGATTGCACTGTGTGGATTGCCAATTTCACTAAATGAAGAATGTTTGATTTCATCTTCATCCCGTCATCCGCAGCTATCTGTAGAAGACTGTGTGTAGGCCTGGTCTGAAGTATTTGTTATGTGCACACGTTCTTTTTTCATAAAAATCAGTTCATGGTTTTTTAGCCTTTATACATCAGGCTGTTGAAGACCCTGACACATCAAGTACTGTAGATACATCCAGATGTGGCGACCGGGTGTCGATCATGCTCTTTCTAATGGACGCACTCAAAAGCAGTGTGAAAGGTCGACTGTCATACAACGGTATAAGACGCGAAGGGCATAACGACACATTTTCAGTCTCTCCTGGACTCCTGGACTAGTGTAGCACACCTCCCTTTGAGATGGAGGCCAGAAAGCTGACAGCGCTGGTGGTGAAAGAACCCTCAGTTCTTTCAGACATTCAGCCCAGGTTTTGCCTCAATATAGTACCATTTCAGTCCCCAATAGCAGCTTGGGAGAGGCCTGGTTAATGGGTTTGAAATGTCATCAAGGTACTTTTGAGTTTCTTTTTGAGTTCAACAATCTCATCAACCTCCCTCTAGCCATGTCTTTTTCAGATACTTGAGCGTTTCCTTGTCTCCTTGGTCTCGGAGGGTTAGTTTTCTGTGTTTGTGTTCTCACATATTCCATGACACAGAGAGCTTCAGCCACAAGGGATCAGACAAAAAAAAACCCAGCTTATGATGGGAACAATGCACACTGATTTTGCTGTCATCACAAACTTGTAAGCCCCTTGAAGCAGCCGGCATGATAATGCCGAATGTCTCTGCAGCGACTCTGACAATGATCGGGCAGGCTGCTCACAGCGGCCGCGGAGGCTTCTCTCCAGCAGCGGAGATATCACCACTGTCAGATGAAGACAGGATCCCATTACCTCCCTCATCCATCTCCTGATTCTCTCCCTCTTCTTCTCCTCAGGCGGAGTAAGTGGAGATAGACAGGAACAGATGGTCCAGCTTCACCAGAACTGTGACCACACTCCTGCTAGCTGTCCTCCACACAGACCTCACGCAAAGGCTCACTTTGAGCAAAGTAATCCCAGCACTGTGATGTGATCAAGCCCCAAGTAGAGGAAGCCTGGTGGGGATCTACTGTGAGTGAGGAGACCAGAGTATGATGGACACTCCCATGCAGTGTTATCTTACGTACTTGTCCCACTCTGAAAGGAGCTGATGTTAGCAAATAGTTCCTGAAGTCTGGAAAGATCTCTTTAAATTTGCTCTTAATGTGGATGAAGTGTGTTCTTTAAAGCTTATGGATTCTTCCCAAGCTGCCAGGCTGGAGGTGTGTAAAGCAAACTTTCAGTGTGTACCCAAACCAATGGGAGGTTAACCCCACAGATTCCTGCAGATAGTGGATCAAACAGTCGATTAAAAACACTTGCGGATTGTTGAGCAAACCCATATGAATGAATTTATTAAGTAACCTTGGCTGAAAAGTGAGTGTGCCACATAGGCAGTTGTGCCAAGTGCCAAGAGCTGCATGTTTAAAACACATTTTTTGTCCTTTATTAAATATTTGATGAGCTTCCATAAATGTTACATAGCAGTTAGTCTCTGCACGTTTGAGTTCACAGCAGATTCATATTTTGGAAGTTTTTGAAGTAGCTGTATAGTTGAGAGGTACTTAGACATACTTGGGCGTGAGTCATGTGTTATAGGTCTCTGCATCTCCACCCAAAGTTAGTCTCAACACTACATACTGACAGCCTGAGCATATAAATACGCACACCTCATCCTTCTTGTTGACAGATCTAATTATTTCTGCAGAACAAAATGAAATGTGATAATCATATCAACGTGACATTGTTACTGTAGCACACACATATTTAGCATGTGAACACTTTTGATTGCTTTCAGCTCCGTGACAAAAAAACGTGCCAGTTCCTCATCATGTCTTGAATATACAATGAAAGCAACATGGTGCGTGTTGCTGCAGCTGTGCATTTCATTTACTGTGCTATCTCAGCCTCAGCATTTAATTGACTCATTATCTTAACATAACAAATGCTTTTATTTTTTCCATGCTTAGTGCATAGAAAGTGACAATCTGAGAGACCATAACATAGTACAACATATCAGGGTATTACAAGCAAACATGACATCCAGCACTTTAGATGGATTACATAACTGAGTGATGAATGAGTGAGCGTAATGTTCAATCATGTAAAATGTAGCTCATAATTGGTAATGTTTAACATAAATTCCTATGTACACAAAACACAGGTTTACTGCCAGAATTGTTCAATTATTCAAAGTCAAATAAAGATAGTTAGATATAATTTGACACCAAATATCTTTAATCTCATATATTCAGAGTTTTGTTTTTTTTTTCTTCATGGTGACATTTTGGTACAAAATACTGTGTTCAAAAAATACTTTTGCTCAAAACCATCATGTATGTGTCAAATTCTGTTTTGTTTCTTGTTAGCGATATGTTAGTATGTATAAAGAGCAGAACATTAGCTCTTGTGATGGGAATTCCGGCTCTTTTTAGTGAGCCGGATCATTTGGCTCAACTCACCAAAAAGAGCCGGCTCTTTCGGCCCCCAAATGGTTCTTCATTTTACTACTTATACCTTATATAATTCAGGCAAATGTAGCACTGTTTTTACTTGTGATTTGTATTTGAACGCATATATCACTTGAATTTCAATAATTTGCTGTAGCCAACTGCATTTAGAGTTGTAAAATCACCCAATGAATGCACTAACTTGCTTGAAGAACCACTCTGCTAAAGCAGATAGAAACGCCTATCAAAACCTAAGCATTGATATTTTATTTATTTATTTATTTATATATAAATAAACACACACGCAAAGTACTGAAAAAAATATATAAATTCAATAACACTCAAGTGCTTTGTGTCTCCCTCCTCTTGTCTCCTGTCATGGTCTCAGCCGTGCTATCCCCGCCCGTCCCTGCTTGGTGTTATGCTCCTTGTCAATCCTTACATGATTGGTTGCACAGCATGCATGTGACAGAAGTAGTCAATGCCCACAGGTACTTTTCCTAAAGAGAAAAGTAAAAAAAAAAGAAAAAGAACGGTTCGCGGACGGACGGACGGGAGCCGGCTCCGTGAACCACTAACTTAAAAGAGCCAGCTCTTTGAACCGGCTCGTTCGCGACCGACACATCACTAATTAGCTCTCTTTTAATGTACTGGAAGTTGTGATGGGTAGCTGATATCAAAAATATGTTTTTGATTATTTCATACATGAGCTGAAAAAGCAGCACAAGCTACCACTTGGCACACAGCTGGGCTAACTGGGGTGAACCTGTTCGATCTGGTTTGACAGTCAGTATTGTCACGGGGATGGGGGACTCCTCTGGTTCTCCAACTTGTATGACCCTTTTGTGGCCAGCCTGAAATGGCTAAAGCCATTTGGTCCCCAACTAGCAACTCAATATTCTCCCTGAGCGAAGCCAAACTAAACTGACTTACACTCTGCCATTATTTTATGAAAGTTCAGTGGTGTACAGGAATTGAATTTACAAGCTGAAGCTTATCCTGCTGGTGTAGCTAGATATTTGTTAGATATTCAGTGATTCTGATTCCTGTTGGAGTTGGTATATGACTCTATCAGAGTGGTAGTGGCCAAACAGATTGATAATTTCGTGTTCCCTTTCTCTGAGACATTGTTAGTGTTACTGGGTTAGCATTGTGGACAAACAGATTGATTTGAGTAACCCAAGCTGTGTCTTCCTCCTTATGTGTGTCCCCAGGCCCTAACCAACTGCTGCCTGACTCATTTTTTAATAAAAAAAAAAAAGTGTGTTTTTCACCACACCGAATCAGTCTGTCTCGGCCACAAAGCAAAAAGAGAGTATATCAGGCGGCATGGCAAAACAATGAGTATTCTTTCTGGATGCCCCATCATTTGACTACACTGGAAATGGTTTGCCATTTGTGGACACTGCATGGACAAACTTAGACAGGTTCGGTGGATTCACCTTCACTTCCTCACTCAGGATGGATTCTGCATTTATTCCTGCAAGTCATTCATCAAGGGGGTTGAGCTCCAACATACCCAGATACCCCACCAAACACTTTGCCTACAGCTGTGCAAATGGTGGCTTCTATTTTTATCTTTTGGAGAGGGTGCGACCTTCTGAGCCAGCAGTGTCCACTGCGTCCACCAACTCCCTTTCTTTATCATCGTCCTATGGTGGCTGTGAAACCTATAAAAAAAATGCAAAATAGCCAGTTTTTAGTTTGTCCCTTGTTACTGTAGAAACGTGGTGGTTAAACATGGCAGACTCTGTGGAAGAGGACTAAGCATGTAGATATAAATATATATTGTCTTATAGTCTGACTTAAGTCTTATTTTCATGCAATTAAACACTAATAAAAACATAACTATGCATCTAAATGGAACTCCCTCAACCTTACACACTGGACCTTTAAACCCTTTTGGCATTTGTAATGTCCACACAGTGTCCACCAAACAATATCTTCTTTCTTGCTTCAATGTGGCGAACAAGACGTTTTCACACTGGGTGAAATTTCTTTTTTTTTTAAGCTCTTCTCAAGCTTGCTCACTTGCGTTCGAGTTCAAGTGTGATTCATAAAGGGAAATCGGCATGGGACATGCATGCGTACTGTGTTTATAGATGAAAACATTTTTGTGCGTAAGCAGTCTTTCCGTATTTTGTCCAAATGCGGTCTTGTGACGTGAATCCTGTACACCCCGATCACAAGATAATGAACATTATCCAACCACTACGCGTGTGATTTATGCATTCCAAGGTGCAAAAACAGCTTTTCATGTTGATCTACACATAAGGTCCCAGTCATTTCGGTTCCCTGCCTCCCTATCTGCATGAGTGTCTCACTGATGACTGCTTGGAAACCCCTCTCTCTCTCTATTCGTTGCATTTCAGCAATTCTATCCGTCTTTATTTTTTACATTTAGAGGCTTGCTTAATTTAGCAACAATATGATACAGCTTGAACTAGTCAGCCGGAGCCCAGTTAGACGCCAAGTGGTGGAAAAACCACAGCTTGTCGGATAAATAAATAAGGCATTTAGAGTTCATTCTCGTTGTGAGGGAGAAGCACTTAGCACAGAAACGAACATATCGCAAACCTTGACCCGAGCTAGACCCCAAGATTAACACCCTGACATTGTTTCTGCACATGTATGCATGCACGCCCATACAAATACACACAGGCATACACTAACAACCGCTCTCTTCCAGCCAATTTAACTCACACAAAGCTTGAATTAACTAGTAATCCCTGTTTTCTCCCTGGGGCTGTCTTCACTTTACACTTGTCTCAGTGAATTATTGGAGGTGCTGCCTTTTCTTTCCACGGCCCCATTTACATGTACAAACATTGCTCAGCCACTGCTGACACATTAGCATTTTCCCCTCATTTTAGTAGTAAATTTACTTCACCCACCAAACAAAACAATTGCACAAAACTGTTTGATGAAACTATGCAAGTATTCCTCGGACTCTGACAGGGCAATTTTGCAACCATGGCAACAAGGAAAGTGGGCAAGCTAAAGGCTAATGCAGTTAATTTTCTGCTTAAAAACAGTCATCCTCCATTACTGGGAAAAAAAAAAAAGAGAGAGGTCTTTCCCTCTGTCCAGTAATTGTAACCTGACAAATTATGGGGTCACCTGTGCAGAATGTACATAATAAAAACTCAAGTGTCCATATTGCATGAAAGGGTGTAAGGACAGACAGGCTTATTATCAATCTGTGTCACACTCTCAGACATAATGTCAAGTTTTCTCTCAGTTCAACGACTCTCCAGTCAATCAGTGGGCGAGGGAGCATGAGCCATGCCCGGAGGCTGTACTCAGTCTGTGCATCCATACAGTTAAATCTGAAACGGGCCACGGCTCGCCTGCTGTCATTCGGAGAATCGTTTACAACCTTCATCCCCATCTTTTCGCTGTCGCCCTGCCATTAATCACAACCTCGTGCTGAATATGCTAAAGCGATGTAAGCAGTTTGTAGATTAAGTTGAAAATGAATGCGACCATATACATCAGCTTTGCATGTAAAGGGCCCTTGTAATGTATTGTGCTTAGTCTGAGCCTTTTGTGCAGCGAGTATGCAAAATAATAAGAACCTCCAGGGATCTTTGAGTTTTTCAGGGCAGTGCTCGCTTTGGCAGGGATGCGCAGCTCAGTTTTGTCTTGTTCAGACATCCACTGCGTTCTACATTTCACTCAATTAGATTTGAGTTGTCTGAAGTGCATTAGCTGCAGTACATTCATATCTTAATTTGTCACTGAACATTTCTTTTCATATTACAGAGATTTGTCCTGTGCCCTGTTTAGTTGTACTGGTTTTTCACTCTGTGTGTGGATGATATGACGGACTTGAAATATTGCCATAAACTATTAATTGGGATTTATGTTGTGAAGGTGCCTAATGCATAATTAATGAAAACTCAATTCCTCCATAATTATTCAAATCATTCAAAGTGGCTAAATCAGTGTGAACATTCACACTGCATACCACCTCAGGAAATATCAGGCTCTCCAAGTACCAACATTACGAGAAACATTCGAATACAGCAGGCCAAATTTACAGCTATAGACAGTTTAAGCAGGAGGTAGGTTTATTCCTAATAATGAGATTACTTAGTGCCAACTCGGTTCGGAACTGGTACAGTTCTTGTTCTCTAATATTTTCCATTTGTAGCTGCGATTGCAGCGTTTTTGAATCATTCCTTTTACCTCAATTCAAGGCCTAATTACACCAGGCACAGATCCAACACGTTCCAGTGTGTACTGCAGTCGTTGGAGCTAATCACGGCAGTTCTAGTTAATGTTTAAACCACACCAGGAGTGCCGCGGTCCGTTTTAGGAGCATCCCAGAACCCGTTCTCCACTCGGTTGACCAAATCTGGCGAGCTAAACTCTGCGATATGTTACTATCTTAGTGTCGTGGAAAAATGTATGAACTATTGGCCACGGAGAAATACTGAAATAAAGAGTTGCACAATGACAATTGTCTTTTGAGATTCATTTCAGCGCAGAGGAGCAGTCAGGAATAGAGTGGCTGTCAGTGAGGCTTGTGACGCCCCCGCTCTAAAGTGCACTCCAGGGTCATAGGTGCAGAAGTTCCCCGGTTGGAAAATGATTTTTTCTGCCTTTATAATAACACTTCTGCAAACAAGCATCAAAAAGTCATAGATTAGAAAATTCCATCACGTTACCGTTACATTTTAGCTTGTAAGCAATAACGACGGAGGCGAGTTTAGTTTCATTCAAAATGTTAAAGTATTTTGATGGCATGAGATGTTTTTATTTCAACCAAAGAAAAGAAAGATTCTTGGCAGTGTGGGATGACTTCAAAAAAAGGGCTCAGGAAAATCAAATTTACAGAAACTATGACTGAATAAAGGAAGGATGACAAATCCAAACACATAAAACATTTTTGAGACTAAGAAGTCTGGACCCACGACATCAGTATTCCTCAAATCTTGGCTACATGCTCGTCTGAGAGCTGGGTGTAGATTTTCTTTGTTTTTATTTTCAAGGATCAGCTTGTTGTTGTCGTCATGGTGACACATTTTCATTCACACACATTTTCTTCATGTATTCATTTTTCAGAATGTAAATATACATTTTTATTTTAAGTATATATTCTATACTTGCTGCTCAACATTCACAAATAACAAAGAAAACTGTCCGTGCAGTCGAATGCGTGACATGAAAACAACCTCTGCACGACATCCCCAGTGATGTAACGACATCAGGCTGTTAGCAGTCGTCTCCCTCCATCTCCACGGGGACCGAGACGACCGCAGTCCCGCAGCCGAAGACTGCCTGTGAAAAGTAATTAGAGTGAACACAGATCTCGTTCGTGGTGGCGAGGGTCGACCACTTTGCACCACTGATCGGATTTTCCAGCCTGTTGGAAATTCTGCACGTCTGTTTGTGGCGACGGTGCCGTCACATTAAGGAGCACCTTTGGGATTTAAACGGGAAACAGGAGATGAAACCAGTACAATGCAATATAAATTCAAATCAACAGCATCACAAGTGGCGTTTCATGTTGGCTTATTGTCTGCGATCACCTGCAGGACACTGCTTGTGTTTCTTTTTCTTTCTCTGTTATTGCAGGCTGAGATAAATGAAAAAATATTCATGACTGCTGACGAGTCCCTGTGTGTGGGCTCTGCTTCTCACAGTTTTCACCATGGAAACCGCAGATGGTTGAATTAGAATGACAATGGCACATATTATAATCCAAATGGTTCTTGTTGTTGCAGATAGAGAAGCATGATGAGGATGTGCACTCCTGCATGATGATGATGCCTTCTCCTGCAAAACCCAAATAAACCACTTGACTCAGTGCACTGCTTGAATTCCCGCCTTAATTTCCCCTCTGTCTCTCTCTCTCTCTCTTTTTCCCCCTCCCAAAAGCAGACTATTTCTGCTTCAGCAGTGAAGGTTAACATTTCAAGAAGTAAGTTTGTGATTAAAATGTCATCCGGTCAAACCTGGTTTGGAAATTCCAGCTGAGGGTTAGTAAAGTAGACACACTCTGCCCTCGCTCAAGAGTTACTGTCAAGGTCTGGCCAACACTACGAGACTGTGGCAGCACTACAGTAGGTACATCCCAAATATGTCGAGTTGTAACACTCCCTTCCCACGTAGCTGCTCCCACCAGTCTATTGCTGTCACTCGAAATAGTGGAAAATCCCAAGAGAGTCATAGATGTGTGTGATTCGGTTAGGATCAGAAGTTTTCTGTCTCCGCTGAAAGTGTTCTTACAAAAGATAATTGAGGAAAGACAATCATTGTATTTCAATAGCTAACACCTTAGTGTGTAGTTTTATCGGTTATGTTTATGCTTGTAAAATAATGATTGGGTCTAAATACTGGCCCTTAAAATAAAGCGCTTAATTGTGTACCACTGTTTCACTGTAATTATATTATATTAATATATATATAGATATAGATATATTATATATATATATAGATATATATATATATATATATATCTAGGATTGTATATTAAAGTTTATTAGAAATGTTTGGCTCATTTTTATGACATAGTTGTTGTGAAAGGACATATAGGCTAAGGGTGCACTGTTTATATTTTGTCTTCATTCAGTATGTGCTGGGTAATTTTGAGTACTTATTCCCAAAACCACCTTGTTTTACTTATACCTACACCAATACTGTAGGTACCCTGTGAGTGTTTCTTTGGTGTCACTAGCATTTATCTTGCATTAATTGAACATAAGCAGTAGGTGGCGCCACTTCTCGCAACAAGACAATGTAATTACGATTGCCAGTCCACCCTAAACCAGTGAAAAACTATGTAGAAGACAGGATGGAAATGTTTCTGTGTCACGAATTGTGAAGCTCGTCTTTCTTCAATATGTATTGGGTAAGTACTCTTCCCCAAAACCACCCTTGTTTCACTTGTACCTATGCCAATACTGTAGGTACCCTGTAAGTATTTCTAGTTTGTCAAGTCTTGATCTTGCTTGCTGTTGCTTCGTATCACTTAGACCACTCTAAACTTAAATTTCATTGGCTATCGTCTGCCATTTGGTGATGCCAGATGTCAGGTCATCTACGCAACTCTTTCCACACTTTTTGGAACCCTTTGTAAAACTGTGCGAAAAAATCTGGGTGAAAATGTCAGCGTTTGTTTGATCTTACTCATGAAATATTGAAGAAACTTCATCTGTTGGCTGAATCTGGAGGGTTTTTTTTCCCATCCAAAGCATGTCTGTGTGTCATAAAAATCTTTTTTGTACTTTTTAAAGTTTTTCCCAACTTGTAACTGGTCATCTGGCCCTTTTTTGAGGTTTAAATATTGTATGAGGTGACACATGGGCCGAACACTCGAATTTAAAGCCATGCAATGAATCTGACCAGGACAGGATGTAAATATGGTTTCTCTGGTGCATAAGACAGACAGTTACAGAACCTGTTTAATGCAAATTAGCAACTGTTAGCATGCTATAATACTAAACCAAGAGGTGAATATTATAATAATCATCAGCATTAATTATGCGCATGTTAGCACTTAGCCCCAATCACTGCACTGTGCCTGAGTATAGTCTCACAGAGCTGCTGGTCTTATGATTGTGGACTTGGTTTTGCTCAGTCATTTAGGATAGTTGTTTCCATCCAAATGTAAATACCACAAATTTTAAACAAACTGAGTAATTTGCCAAAAGAAAATGCAAATTAATGCTCATTCCCATCCACTGTCTTCATGCACTGGTTTGCATGATAAGCAAGAAGTGGCTCACTGCAAGATGATGGAATTAAAAGCCAGTCGAACCTAAACTGGTGAAAGATAATGCATGCAATGTCATGTATTAATCTGAGAAAGGTCGTGTGCAGCGATCATGGATGTTATTATGGAGCCATGGGAGCGGAAAAATACGATCAGTCATACGAGTTTCGATCTCCCAGCACGTTACCTGACATTTTTCTAAAGCGATACTTCAATGTGCATCAAAATACAATCATGCAAACATGTTGTCTCAAAATGTTTAAGTGTTAAAGGACTTACATCCACTAATCAAAGAATGCTTGACTAACATTTAAGTCCAGGTGCTTTGGGTTACTTGACTCCAGTCAAGAGCCTTAGAGTAGATTATAGAACAATGAGACCCACTCTACCTCCTGAGCCACCGTCTCCCCTAGATAAGTAATGCATGTTTTTTTTCCTTAAGGTAGTACTCACTTGCACTCTGCACCATTACACTATTGTCTGTTTTAAACAGGTATATAATACTAAAAATGTTGGAGACAGCTCTATGTTTATCTAAGAGTTGTTTTTTTTTTTGTTTGGAGCATCCTTTCTAGCTGTTTCTGAGTGCTATAACAGGTAAATGTGGTAAAGGGCACAACTCGCTGTCGAGCACCCACTCCAGCTTGAAAAGATTTGGGACAAAGAGCTTAAGCAGCTGGTCCTATCTTCAAACCTCCTCAAGGTTGTGCCACATACCCTGTCACGGCCACATACTGGCTCTTCACACAACATGACCCACTGCGCCGCTGCTGCATAATACATCACCTCCTTGACACCAAACGGGAGAGACACCCTTGCAGCTTACATCTTCCGACTCGTGAAAGACAGGTCTTTGAAGCTCCACTGCGTGTTAACTCCAGAGAGTGTCAGGAGCATCGCGACCTGACATTGCCTCTGAAATAAATAAATAAATAAATATATATCTAGGACTTTGAATGCACAGCAGCACTTGGAGAGCCAGACTGTCTGTGTAAAGATAAATTTACCGCTGGGATGGAGGGAGGAGAAAAAGAAGAAGTGAGTTTATCTCAAACACAGCGTTGTACGCAATGACAGGTAAATAATGATGTGTTGTTATCAGGACGAGGCCAAAAAAGGCCCCTGTTTTCTCCCAACCTGACAATTTAGTGTCCTTGTCATGTGCTACAAATACTGGAGTTAGAAAATCAGCCTTGCTCTCATTTCCTCAACTGCTGTATCTGGGGAGCAAACAGGATGCTTGTCCTACAGTATGAAGAAGGCACAAGGGGAAACATATGATACTGCACACTAAAGTGGGCTATAGATTTGTTTGCCTCTCCAAAATCAAAGTCAAACTTGCATGCAAACAGACTCATTTGTCTGAAATCCTATTAGAACATGACAAGTAATGATTGCATGTCACCACTCTCAAATATAACTGGACAGCAATTAAGTCCTCGCTTGACAAAAACTTTTAATCAGATGTGCTGTTGATTTGAGGTCAGCCTCAAGTCTGGGGCAGGATTAAACAAACAGACATCCTGGACCATTGCAATCAGACCACTTTGTCAAGGCTCTTACAGAAAAAAAGAGGAGCCAAAACAACATTTGCAGCATTGTGCGCCTTTTATGATCGATAATGAAATTGTTATTTTTGCGTCCAGCAATGTTGGCTGAGCCGCGGGAGAACATGTAATTAAGCTACGATTGACTCTTGTCCAATATTCGTCAGCAAAAGCTTTCATTAAATGACAAGAACGAAAGAGGACAGAAAAAGAGTGTGTTGCACAAAACGTTGTCATTAAGGCTTCCAAGTGTCTGCTCCCTTTTGTGACAGATTAATACCATTCTGCAAAAAAAAAAGCTAATTAGATGTTCAAACAACAAAAAAAATGTGGCAAAAGTTTGTTTTATGGATGCAGACAGCAGAAGAGTGTTTGAACTGTAATAAATATGGCAACTTAGTCCTCAACTCTTGTCAGCAGTCTGCTCTTGGACCACTATTTTCACAATATTTTGCTCGAGCCTAACCCCTGCTGAGACCACATCGGTCCTGAAATCCTGAATAACACTGAAATTAATGTCCTGTGGTCTGTCTGAACATGGTCTGAGACTTTACTGATTTTACGCATCAAAGTCTGTTTACAGGTCTTGGGGAGTGCTGCATATGAGGAAAGAAAAAATAACCTATAAAGCCTTTTGTGGCTCCAGAGGGAGCTGCAAAATCAGCAACTACACCACTAGATGCTACACTCTGGTCCTTCAAGACTGTGCTGGAAGGGTCCGACAACTACAAAAAAATCTGGGATGTTGCAGCTGAACTACGTAAGCTGCAATGAGTAGTGGTTGGGTTGCACTGTGGGTAATGCAGACAAAAGGTTTTGACAAGAATGCATCAATTAAAACTAAACTCAAATTCTCGCCACTGACCAATGGCAAGCCTTCTTCACAGTGCCGACCTTTAAGGGAACAAAGAGTTCCCTCTGTAGTGCACTATGTACTTCATGTTGGAGTGTGCTGATTTCAGCATGGTGGTGTTCTTCGCCAAATTGGAACCAGGCGGAATAATACCACCAACATATGACTGCCAAAATATAAAACATATGTACAACTCATGTTTGTATATTGCCGTATTCGCCACAACTTCTTCAGCTCAAGCATTTGCACAATGCCAATTGTCTCTCCTCTTTTGCTACGTAGCCAAATTGGCAACCATTGAGGGTGAGAAGTGTCCACACTTAACTTTTTGACCATCATGAGTGCACCACCTGGGTACTCACAGTACACTGAATTTTACCATAATTGACAGTATTGAAGTAAGCAAATTGAGACTAGCACTAGTCTGCCTCTGACTGGCTAATCATCACCCAACTCTAACCCGACCCAACCAACATAGGCGATGACTACTTGCCAGTTTGGTGCCCCTAAATGTGTCTTACCAAGAAATGCAATGGGACTCATAAGTACGTGCTACAAGTGATGTGAACAGTGTATTTTCCTTTGGTAGCCCATTCAGCAGGCTCATATTTTTTTGTGTGATATGGATGATTTTTGTTTTGTTACAGTTTTATTTATTTATTTATTTATTTTATCTCAACCTTGAGAACAAATGAATCTCTTTGAGTCCTGACCAAAAGGCAGCATGATAATTTAGGAAGAGCATATCTTGTTGTGAAGCAACATGTCCAGTTGCCTGAAATAAACAGATAAGTCAGGACAGACTGCGGATAGTTTCCTCATTGGATGTGACTCGAAGTCAAGTTTCAAGCAATAATAGACTTGATGCCCGCCTTGTGCACTTCACCACTGCCACAACACTGTGGACAACTCCCCTCGTAAACTCATTCAGTCCTGCTTTTCATGCACTCGGAGTGTTTCTCCTGACTCGCCAAAACTCTGAATTGGACAAGAGAGAACAACCGTGCTAATCTGAACAGATTTCCTGTCCGTTGTGCCGGAACTGAAAGGCACTGGACACGTGCACTTCAAATGCAGTGGATGTTCAATAGCGGTCAGGCAACAAAGCGACCAGCCGACAGACCGACTATTAGCGCACACACACACACATATGCACAAAGAAATCAATTACCTGCTGTTGCCTAAAACGCCGCTTGAGTAAGCAGAAGTGTAAAAATGTAAAGGTAATTAGCAAAAGGCGCCAAGTCGATTTGAGGCCCGGTGAGAGTGTTTGTGTGTGCATTCGTGCATATTTGTGTGTGTTTGTGTGGAAGTGCATTAAGCTCAGACAAACCACAGCCTAGGGTACCATTGTCTCTTACATTCACTGCCACCACCAAATGTTTCTCCTGTCCCTGGCGTCTATACAGCCAGGAGGACGCACAGAAACACTGATGAAACACTTTCTGTGTACACAACATGGCAAAAAGTATGTAGAACCCCCCCTCCCTCCAAATTGTATTGTATGGAATATGTGATTGTTGAACATCTCCTTCCAAAACCATTGGCATTAATATGCTGTTTTAACAGCCTCCATCTTCTGGGAGGCTTTCCAAGGCTTTCTTGTGTCCAAACATGTTATTCACAAGCAAAAAAAAAGGACAAAATTATTCACCATTATTGAAACAGGAACAAAGCAACATCTTTCAAAATAAGGCCACTCTCTATTTCTCAAGGCTTGTAGATCTTTTATTACAAATTCAGTCTAGAAATGTGGACTTACGGAGGAAGATACAGGCCAAACTGCTACACTGGTGGGCAGGAAATGAATTCATGGAACATGACATAAATGTCAGATTACGTGGGAAAGAAAAATGGAATACCATAAATTACCAGATTTGTAGAAGAGTTATTGACTAAGATGGAGAGAAATGTGGACACCTTATCATTCTAGTTTTTATGATTATTTAAAGTCTGTGTAAAGTAAAAATAAATGTGTTCTGAGTTTGTCAGACCAAAGAAGAAAGTGTTATTAACCACCCAGACGAATTTGAATTATTACAAATATCAACAAGTTAATGAAATTAGGTAACCACGCCCACTCGTGGGCCTCAGCGTGTCATCGGGCCACCCTTTAGGACCGCCCACAAAATCCTGGACTGCAAACTGGTTAAAAACTGTTTTAACTTCTAACTCCACATTTCAGTGACATATCTAAGTCTTTTCACGTGTTTTCAGCAACTATTTCCCAACATATTTCATGCGTTTTGAAAGAAATTGCCTTTACACGGACTTTATCATCTCCTTTCAAACCATGGCATTTAAATGCTGCTGTAACAGCCTCCATTCTTCTCTCACAGCTGTGTTAGTGAGGTTGTTCTTCTAAACTATTTTCTTGTGCCCAAACGCAGCACTGAGATGAAAAAAGATAGATTTTTTAAACAGGAACAAAGAAATTGTCCCAAAATTGCCCATGGAAAGGCCTTGTAAACACTTTTATGACAATTTCAGCCTAGACATGTGACTCGGACAGAAGAAACCACTTCAATCATCACCCATATAAATATACTCTATCTACCTTGTTATCTGTTTGTCTGCCTGTCTATCTGTCTCAATCTTTTCCTCTCACTCTGAACGCTCAAGGTGAGTTCAGCCCTTCACAGCCCACTGGGCTGGTAACATTTCCTACCCATTAGGATGGCTACCTACACACACACACACATTCACACACACACACACACTCACAAAAGCAAAGAAGAAAAAAGGGAATGCGAGCAGGCCAGCCAAGGTTTTCCGGTACATGGGTCTCATCCAGCCACACGTCACCCTCGATTGTGGTTAACGCTGAAATGATCAGAGGCTCCCCGACACTCCACTGTTGCTTCAGCACCATAAAGGCGAAGGAGGAGTTGGGAGCAGATGGGGAAAAAAAACAAGAAGAAGGACTGAGAGGGGACTGCTGGGTCAGGGGCGAGCGACATAGGGAGAGTAGGCGAGGGGGAGGGAGGAAATGAGTAGAGGAACGAACACACACACAAAAAAAAAAAAACGGCGTCGGCGGAGGAGGCGAAGAGTGACGGAGGCGACAAGAAGGCAGTGGGTGAATGAGGATGGAGGTGGGAAAGCGTGTGTATGTGTGTGAACGCGTGTGGGTTGAAAATGAGGAAAAAGGGAAGGTGAAAAAAGAGATTGGTGTGTGTGTGTGTGCGTGTGTGTTAGAGGGAAGGGGTGTGTTTGACAGAGCGGAGATATGTTGAAGGGAACATCAGCACTGGTGGCCCATCCGTTGTTATTTCTGCTCCACTCTCCTGTCATTAGCCAGCATCACTGCTGCGGCAATTATCTTCACAACAGCGCAGTTAAGTGTGTGTGTGTGTGTGTGCGTGTGTGTGTGTGTGTGTGTGTGTGTGCGTAAATGAATTAGCAGTGAGAAAATGAGGGATGGAGGAAAGGAGAGGAGGGAAGAGTGATCATTCTCCTCATCAAGCTCTGACAAAATACAGGCCACACACACACATACATACACACAAACACACAAACACACACACGCACACACACACACACACACACACACAGCTCCTGTGGCGATGGTGTTCAATTCAATCAAGCTGCTAATTATTTGATGTATCCGTTTACTGCGTGTTTCTTTATTTCATTGTGTGTGTGTGTGTGTGTGTGTGTGTGTGTGTGTGTGTGTGTGTGTGTGTCTGCATGTGTGTGTGTGTGCATGTGTGTGTTTCTGCAGCTCCATGCCTCATATATGTGTGAGTAGGTGTGTTTCTAACTTCATACGTGACTCTTTGCGACTCAAGCTCAGTGTGTGTGTGCCAGACCCAGTCTGTACTCATTCCTTATTACTCTCTCTGCATGTAGCCAACACCCCCCCTTTTTCCCTCTCTTTGCGCTCACACTCGCCGTGTGTGTTTTCGCCAGTGTGTCCCCCATCAGTGTATGTGTGCGTTTAGATAATGGTAGACTAAGCCGAGCAGTTTTGTTGCCCCTGTGTGGCCTTGTGATTCACCTTTTCTCCTCCAGGTTTCCACCTGGTCATTGGAGCGATGCACTGATACGACCTGACACCTGTCTGCTTGGATGGCCAGCAACAGGCCTCACAAATACACACATGTATACACTAGCGCACACACACGCACACACCTACCTACCTTTGCATGCAATTTATGCATCCGTGCATAAGCACACATTCACTTTAGAGCCCTCGTTTGCACGCATACAGATCAAGGTGGATACGCACACAAGGTCATATGCAGGCACACGAGTACACAAGAGGAAGACACACACTTCCTCCCTCATCCATAAACGTCAAAACACGCACGAAATCCGGACTTTATTGCTCTGGCGGTGCCTCGAAAGCTGACAAAACCCTCCTGTGTTTGGTAAAAGAGTCGCGCCATGATGTGTGTAAATATGTCAGGCTTTATCTCGTGCTGTTTTCATAAGGCGACAAGGCGTAGTGATTCACAGCCAGCCAACTGCGTTCATGCTCTGCATGCTATAAAGAAGCGTTTGAATTCTGTACAGTGTATGTAGATAACTCTGCTGAACTTTATAGTGCTTTTAGGGGGGGGGGGGCTGCGAGTCATAAATATTCAGAAACACAGAGTATGTTTTCAGGAATAAATATTACGACCTCCCTCTGCTGTGAGATAAACTGACCAGCAGGTGAAAGCTTTGATTCCATCTGATTTCATCTCATGCTCTTCAGTCAAAAGGACGTGCAACATCCACATGATAAATACTTGATGAGCATATCAGTATGTGTAAAGAACATTTAAACAGGATGAACAGGCTGTGTTTTATCAGTTATTCAACATGTCATAACTAATTGCAGTTCATATTTACCGATGATCTGCTTGTGCGCTTTATTGTAGCAATGATAATTCTGATGATCCTTATGCAGATTAGAGAAGTTCCTATATCAGAAACTAATGTGGCTTATTGCCAACTGTCGACATATTATGGTTGAAATGACTGCAGCCTATACCTGGCGGCCGATTTGTGATAGTTTGGGCTGAAAGTGTCAAAGGACAAATACATTCCATTTAATTCTCCCGTTTGTCCCCAGCCAACTTTCCCTCTGCTCTCCAAGTGGCCTCCATTTAATGCAATCTGTTAAAGTGAAAGAGAGGAAGTGGAAAGACTAACGAAATGTCATCCAAGAGTCTCCAGCTATGCTGAGGGGCTGTGGGAGGCTGTACTTGGACACAGCGGTGCTTTAAGCTAAACACATCACAATGACAGTGCTAACATGCTGGTATAATGTTTACCACATTCGCCATCTCAATTTAGCACCCAAAAACTTGCAGTTCCTCAAATGTCCACTTGAGGCTGGCTACAAGACAAGTCAGTCTCCACAAGCCCCCCGTATGAAAATGTCCAACTTCACAGCAGAGATAAACATGTTTACAGCCTGGTACAAATAATAGTTTTAGTCTCTAATTTCACCGTTCATGACAACTGTACTGAGTCTAAATTTTTATATTCAGATTATATTAAGGCTTAAAGTTATGCAGTATTAAGAGTATGGCAACAATCAGAGCCGACACACTCTTGGCTTCAACAGCTCTTTAGAAACCTGTGGATGACATCATGGAAACTACTCCCATTTTTTACAGTCTATGGTCTATACCAGAGTTTGAAGCAATCCACCCAATAGATGTTGAGAACTTTGACCTGGCTGGTGATGCTCAAAAAAACAAACTCAACAAAGTCAGTAGGATTCATCCTCTGGGTTAGGGTTAGGGTCTTTGTATGTCTGTGTAAATTTTCATGGTAATCAATCTTGTAAATAACGTTTGAGTGCCTGACTATTGAGCAACACTGCCATCCCTAGAGCCATGCCGCTAGCATGCCTGAAAAAGCAATTGACATTAAAATGTCTCCTCCAACCTTATTAGCTCGCGTCTTTGACTAAGAGTTAACACAGTGGGGAGAATGGGCAAGAAGCGAGCACGTGAGCAATAAAGGCAAATGCAGCGTGTGCAACTCTCATCTTTTTCCACGGCACTCTCCTCTCAAGCTGGCATTATTATCATCGCTGAGGACAATAACAGCAAGTGCAATCACGAACCGGGTAATGGGTCATTGCTGTGCTACTGTAAATAGCACTGTCAAAGTGAATTTGTTGGCATTAGACAGTTCACAATGTAGGCCATGTCAATATGACCCCGTGTTCTCATCTCGTATCCTTTCCACTCGCTCTGTCAGATAAGTTTTGGTGTGTTTTTTTATTTAAAGCTGCAGTCTTATATAAAAAGATGTGTGCGCGTGTGTGTGTGTGTGACCTCCTCTTGTAATAAGTGTCTATCTTAAGCCAATTCACATAACTGAAATTCCTCTTCAAAGCATGTGGGTGTTTGAGTGTTTGCGCACTGCAGGCTGGCCTTCACCGCGCTCACCAGACTTACATTTCACGAACGCATCGTTACAAAGCCTGCATGTGTGTTTGTGTTAACTATCCATATGTAACATCAACATAATGTTCTATTTATAATTAAAGCACTCCACGAAGGAGTGAAGCCATCAAATATTCAAGAGACACGAGCTTCCAGTGAATGCATGATTTAACAAGTGCAAGGGTTAATTAACAGTGTAAGTGCTATTTTCTTCATAAACACACCCATTTTTAAGCTTTCATGTCTGTGGATGAGGCTCTGTATAACACCAATCACACCTACAACGTGCATAATAAAGCATTAAATGTAAATAATGTAGCTAAAGTCTATCAACAAGGCAGAACCAAGAGTATATTTATGCTCAGATACATTTTCAAGGAAACATCTTCTTGGATTATGCTCCCAGGCAACTTCTTTTTTTTTTCTTTTTTTTTTCTTTTTCCAATCTAGACAGTGTGATGTTACTGCAGAGAAGCAGTAGGAGGGAGGTCAGGTTGGGTCAGGGTGGATGGTTGGTTAGACACAACCACAACTGTCAACCTTCATGGAGATAAAAAAAAAAAGAAGAGAAATCAGGGGATTACCAGAGTGCCAATACATCTGACAAATGTTGAGATATTTCACAAAAGGTGTGAGAACTTTAACCTGCTGGTAGTGCTGAAGGAAAAGTCAGAGCAACAGAATAGTTTTTTTTTTAGGATTCTTCCTGTGGGGATCTCACAAAGTTTCATGGCAATCTATCCAAGAGTTGTTGAGATATTTCATTCGGAAACCACAGTTGGCATGGTGGTCAGGGGCTCACTGACTTTTGGATACATCCTCCGGGAAGTCTTTACCAAAGTGGTAGTTCAAACAAACCATCCAAAACTCATCTTGTTCTTCCAATCATCCCTGACTTTTTTTTATATTTAACCAAGACATGCTTGTTTGGTTATGCTTATTTTTCTAGAAATTACCCCTGCCATTAAAGTCTGGTCAAGATACCACTCCTGGGCCAGATTATTACCCATGCACTCGATAATATGCCTTGGATAAATCTTTCATACCCTTTGAGCTTCTCATTGAGTGACTAATTCAAGTTTTTCCTTGTGTGCATCTATGATGCCAGCCAGCCTTCAGCCACTGTTGCCTTTATTCATGGCAATTCTTACCATAAACTCCTTAAAACAGTATTTTGGCCTTCGTCTATGTATTTTGGGTCCAAACACAAAACTAAAAACATAACAACTGCACCAGGTGCAACAGAATTTGCTGTGAAACCTTCTCCGCCCACTATCCTTCCACACAGCTACTATGATTTAGTAGCTGTGTGGAAGGATACAAAAGGAGATATTTATTTATATATATATATATAAAATAAGAGTGAAAGGGAGTGTATTCAAAGCTACTACTGCACATTTCTCTTAAATGTTATTGCACTTGATAGATAGAGATATATACAGGTGTATTGCAAATTCTAATTGGCTGACATAGGAGGGTTGTCAGCTGATTAAACTAACCTAGGCCTTGACCTATAAAAGCCGCTCCTCCTCTTCCTTCCTACAGCTGGTAAGAAGATACGGTAAGATGGACTCCACACAAGGGAAATTCACTGGTTCACTCATTGTCACAGCAGCTCATAAATAAGAAATTCATAGGGAAAAAAAGTCATGCTGAAAGATTCATTAAATCATGAAGTCACGCTGGTGTTAAAGACAGTTGACAGCTGTCGGAATGAAGGACCTGTGGTAGCACTCTGTCTTACATGGTGGCAGTAGCATTCTGTTACTGAAGGAGCTATTTAAGGCCCCCAAGGTCTCATGCAGGAGGTAAAAGGAGTTGTTCCCCCATTTCCTGTATGGAGTCTAGGGGCAGTCGAAGACAGAGCTGGCCTTCTTGACCAGTTTGAATCTTTTTCTGTCCAGACGACTGCATAGAATTAGAACAGAGTCTTAAACACTCCAGAGGACCTCAGTCTCCTGGACGACTTTGACCCTTCTTATGCAGGACATCTGTGTTGTCCAATCAGTCCAGTTTGTACAGGTATTTGTATGCTTCCACCATCTCTATATCCAATCCCTGGATGTTCACCGGTGTGATCACCATCTCCTTCATCTTGCTGGCGTTGATGTGGAGGTGGTTGAGATCGCACCAGTTTACAAAGTCTGTGATGACCCACGTGTACTCCTGCTTATTTCTTTCCGATACACGTCCAACGATGGCTGTACCATCAGTACTTCTGGACTGAGTGTTTTGTCTGAAGTCTAACGTCTACAGGGTGAAGAGATTAACCCCACATTGTTCTCTTTTGGTTTGTCTTATGATGATTACGTTGCATTCCCTGGGCCAGTTTGTGACAAAGGGCATAAAACCAAAAAAGAATATGTTGTCTGTGAACAGTATGAGTTCAGCTCATGCAAATTAGTTAAATATCATGAATAACTGATTTATTTTTGCAACATAGTTGTTACAGCATAGGTTGAGTCAATAAAACAGCATTCACTCAACAACATTTTCACACCAATAATCTCCATCAACAAACAAACCATATATAAAATACCCAAGGTAATGCTTCAGTCACATTTATTTTTTATTGTGTTTTGTTTTGTTACTGAGCAACAGGCTTCCACATCGATGGTTTACTGGATGCGATCACTGAAGATGGGTGCTGTATCAGTGTTTGCATCCAGCCGCCTGTATTAACAGCATTTTTCTTCATTTGGGTTGAAGTGACACTGTGACAGCAGTTGTCTGCCCTCATGAATTCTCCACTCTCGTCACGAGACGGGTTTTATGATTCAGAGCTTTAGAAGTGGTTTCAGTGGTTTGAGCACACTGACGAATAGACGAACGCCGTGAATACACTTGATAATTTGTGGTCTTGGTGCCTGCATCCCCGTGCAGGCATAAACCAAGCAGACCAACCAAGCAAATCCGACAGCGTGATAGCTCACAAAGCATCCTGCCACCAGCGCTGATGATGATGAATTCAGGGAGGCAGCCCCAAAGATGAGCGCAAATGATAATGTGGTTAATGAGCAGATCTGAAGATGCTCAGAATGTTTGCTTCACAGGGCAGCAAGAATTAAATAGTTGTACGTCTTAAAATGAGTAAGTCTGAGCTCTTTTCATCCCAAACGAAGTTTTACCTTCCGTTTTTGGAATATTTTGCTTTATTGAGCTCAGCGTGTCACAAAAAAAGTAATCCAAAAAACTAATACTCTATTATTTCACCAGTTCCTAAGGATGTAACAAGAGTACATGTACTACTTTTAACAACACGGGCTCCATGGCAACAGTGTACTAATGATGCACTGTTGCTCCATCCCCTGATTCACATTGTTTGGGTTGTCATTGTGGGGCTTTCAGCTTGGGAAAGTGTGAGGAATGATGAGGCTCTCAGCAGTCACTCAGGAACACAAGCCCTGGGCTACAAATTTCCTATCTGGCTGGGGGTTTTTTCTCGAACAATCTTCCAAAAATAAGCTCAGCAGGGCACGTGTGCAATTTGGTGAAGTCTTATGATGGCTTCAGTACACTCTGAGATGTTTTTGTCTGAGGATAAAGACACCATTTAATGACTGGAACCTTTCAGGTTTTATTCCAAAAACAGACATAGTCCCCCTCTATCATAGATGGCCCTTAAGCCTCTCCAAGTGTCAGAGGTGGACCAGCCATCTGGAGTTACAGCCGACCTGCCCACGAAGGCCGAGTTCAGCAACATCCCAATCATCCCGTGATGTTTGGCAGTGCCGATGTTGACCAGAAGCCGCCTCTTTGCAGGTGTGTGTCAGCGAGAGAGGGGAAGAGGAGGGAGTGTCACAGGTTCCTCACATCTAATGAGTCCATCTTATTCCCCCCCCTGCCATCTTTGCTTTGATTCATTCCAAATTCCACGCTGAGCTGACAGCGACCGGCTGATTTTGGAGTGCAAACCGCGGATGAGTTGACCTGACAAAAGAACACGGAGGACCAGCAGACCAAATATGAGGGGGAAAAAAGAGAGAGAGAAGGAATATGAAGTCATATCTGTCCCTCTTGGGCAGATTTGACAGGATGTAACAAATTAAATTATGTGTTTGCACTGGACCTGACAAAGCAATGTACATGTTGCACATCAACATCTAGCACCAGAATGTTTTTACATACAGCAACAGGCAATCTGCTGTATATTCATGCCTCCAGGTGATGTATTAAATATTCTGAATTATGAATGAAATGCACATGAACGACGTAAGATGTAAACTAGGATTCTTTGTTGTTTTCTATTTACTTCGATGTTATCCTGTGAAATACTAAGAGCAAAGGTTTGGTCCAAACGTATAATAATGTAGTGAAAACATTTTCCAAACGCCTTTCTAGATTGAGGTGTTGCATGCAAATATTGCCAGATGAGCAATAACAAGATGAATTAAAGAGAAGCACAGCAGGTCAGAGCTAAATCGGAGTAGAGCAGTGCATGGCAAAACACTTTTTATAACAATTTAAGCAAAATCAGTGCCGTGAATATAAACAGAAACATTTTTTCAAGGTAAAAGTAATTTTCAAAAGATAGTATTAGTGACTTTTTTGTGTTGACTTTACATTGTCTGTGTGCATTTGGAATCACACATTATCATATTCTTATTCCTCCGTGCCCTTTTTTACATGTTCTCTTCATATGTCTATGTGCATAATTTGACGTGGTCTCCTGTATTTTCATAATATTTACATGAATTGCATATTTATTGAGCTATTCCACTTAAACACCTTTGATTTCAATCTCACGTTTTTTTTATTTACAGTTTTAATAATTCATGATGATTCATACACTGTCATTATATCCATTGTATTTACAGTCATCCCTCACTATAACACGGTTGACCTTTCGCGGCCTTGCTGTTTCGCGGATTTTTTGTTTGTATAATTTTGCATGTTTTTTTTACAGCGTACTGTACAGTACAAACACGCATTGTGTTCGGTGTCCTGATTGGCTAAGGGAGTACTGTACAAAATGCGACGCCAGGACAAAGAGGCACCGTCAGAGGAACTGTGAAATACGTGCGAGTTACTGGTAATAATTTCTTATGTGTCAAACCTCGTAGATTGATCATTAAAATTATTATTTTTTTTAATGTTTGGGCTTGAAAACAGATTTTGATCTTTGGTTTCATTTACTAATACAGTATCGTACTTCTTTTGTTAAATCTTTGAAAGTTTGAACTTTGAGAGTGTTTAAATAAGAGAGAAATGATAGAAAATGTTAATGCCTGTCTGAGAAAAGTGTATAAAAGTGTGTGGTTAGGGGTTTTACGGCCTTAAAACATGTATAATAATTGTAAAAAATAAAGCTGATTACTTCGCAGACTTCGTCTATTGCGGGTTATTTTTAGAACGTATCCCCCGCGATAAACGAGGGACCACTGTATATCACAGTTCTATACTGTACAAACATACTAATATTTCAAAATTCACTATTGAGCACTAAATACAGTACACGAGGTAATCATAAGAAATGTACAGTTTGTGAGTTATTTAAGAAATATTATATGAGGGGGTGTCCTTTACTGTCATTATTGGCACATGCTGAGGTCAGTCATTGTCACAGCTGAGGATGTGATCCAAACATTTACAATAACTCCACAGCATTGTGAAGTCCAAATGTCAAAATGTGTTTGATGTAATCATTTCCAAACTTCACAACACGTTTTTATCTAATGAAATATTTCTGCTCTTTTTATATCGAGAGAGAGGGGGGTGTCCTATTCAACGAGGTCCGCCATGTTGCATGTTTCTACGGTAGCCCAGAACGCACAAACCAAACGCTGTCTCTAGATAGAGCATTTCCGTTTTTGTGGTCACCGTAGTTTTCCCTTCACTTTTGGAAAAAGTAGGGGGGAGGTGAGGGGTATTCACTTGTTTGCAAGCTAAAATGTCATACTACACACTGGACCTTAAAATCTATCAGTACCTAAATATAAAGTAATCCAAAAAAAAACAAGCCCGCACAGCACTCACAAATATTTTTTTTCCACAAATGCTTCCCTAGTTTCAGGTTTAGCAACAACTGCCATTGTACCCAGCTTGTGAATGGCTACCACTCCCTGCTGACTGATCCCACTCATTAAGCATTTCTCTGAGACATTCAGGGATGGATTGCAGTGGCTGCTGCCAGGGCTAATTAGAGGCATGAAGGAGGAGGTTAGAAAATTTCAACGCCGACAGCCAAAAAGTTTCGAAAGCCAAAATGGCTGAATTCTCTTTCTTGCATTCTCGCGCTAACGGCAAAAAAATAAATCACCTTTTTGTTTTTATAGCTATTAAGAAAATAAAAACACTTTTATTCACCGCTCATGGTCACTTCAGACTCAAGTGGCTTTGCTGCACTGTTATGTGATGTCACATTTTTATATCATACATTATGAAACAGATTCAGTCAAGGTTGGGTTTTAGTTTTCAACATCTATTTCTGCTTTTTTAATTAATATACTTCAAGGCTCTAAAATTTTAAATTTCAGGGGTCACAAGCCTAATAAATTGAATTTACTGTTCATATAAATATGCATATCCTGTGCCTTCCCAGCGCCTGCTTGTGGCAGCACTTGCATCCCTTGTGTTTACCCTGCAACAGCCCTTAGAGAGCAATCAGGTGCTCATAACTCTTAAATTCCCCAAATCCAAACACATCTATCAATCCATCACTCAAACTGAATCCATTACTGATAGCAATCTGACCCCAATCTGGTGCCAGATCTGCAGAGGATTGCAGTTTCCCTTCTCCATTCTGCTGGCCTCTGTGGTGCCAGACGGGATCAATCAAACCCTGCTGAGGCGTTTGAGAGGAAGCGAAGTTGTGTTTGACCCCGTAGGTTTGCTGCCACACGATGATAGTAAGCGGAGTGCACAGATTCAGCCTGCCTCCACTCTCCAGACGACCAACCTGTACTAGACCAGACAGCCAAGGGAATAGAGATGAGCAGTCGGATGACGATTCTGTGTGGATATGGTAGATATATATGTGAGTGTGCTCTATGGTGAGAGTATGCATTTGTGTTTGTTTGTTTGTGAAGTGGCTGCTTTGTGTGAGTGGGGTCATAAACTTGATTGCAGTGGGAGCTGTTGCTAGAAATAGAGTGTGTGGTTTGTGGCGAGGTTATGAATGCATTTTTAAGTTGAGATGCTACCAGTGAAGGCGAGGTTATGAATGCATTTTTAAGTTGAGATGCTACCAGTGAAGTGGTCACTTATAAATTGATTATTCAGAACCTCATAAGAAAAAGTTTATTTTAAGATTACAGCAAATTAAATACATAATAATAATAATAATAAGAAGAAAAATACCTCAGGCATGGTTGCTTTTTTTTTTTTTGACAGCTTCTGATGCCTGTAATTGATTTGCTCATTAAAAAGATTTCACAGATGAAATGAAACTATGCAGCCCGCACTTCTGTGATAGGATTTGATTTTTCAAATTGCCATTAACTTCGGCTACAAAAGAGCCACCCAAGGATAAAAGAGAAAAAAATACCTTTTAGATGAGGCCAACATCTACAAGACGGAGATTTTTGCCATCATTAATTTTGTAAAATTCTGGCAAACGGGCTCATGTATAGTCAACAGTTTACACAACAAATTGCTAATAAGGCAAAATAAATAACAGGATAATGAAAGTGTGAAAATGATCTCGAAAAAAAAAAAGGCCGGAGTGTAATTTAAGCCATGTTAAACTGTTTCTATGTGTGAAAAGCAAGCAAGTAGGTGGGTAAAATAATGCAGTAATATTTATTATTTACTTTCTAACCCCAGATTTAAGAGGAGCAATGTGGCTTCGGTCTTGGTCGTGGAAAAAATGGACCAGCTCTTTACCCACGCAGGGATGCTGATGCATGTGATCTCAGCTTTTTGCAGATGATGTGGTTCTGTTTCATCAGACCAGCACGCAGACCTTCCGTGACCCAACCTTGGGTAAGTAGAAAAAGATGGACAGACAGACAGATGTACTGAAGGATGCATGGACAATTCCTTGAACAGAATAGAAACACATTGCAAAAGTTGCCCATGCCACGTGTTTTTCATAACCTCCCAACAAAACATAATCTTTTTAGGTTAGATTTTAGTGCTCGTGTATAACCTCTTTATAATATCATGATGAATCTAAAGGACAATCTGTAACTTTTCTTTCTCTATTTCATTTTGCACTGACAAAGCTTATCCTGCAGTGGGAGAACACTGTCCAAGGACCTATATGTTTGTCCCTCAGTCTGCTGTCCGTCTGTATAAACAGACAAAGGAACAAACAGTCCAGTGTTTTGTACTAAACAGGCTCCCCTTCACATGCCGCCTGTCACAGTTATGCTCGAGCAAATGTATTTATATCCCAAAAGCAATGATGGAAACTACATACAAAGATACAATTAAGGTGCTTGTGCTGAGTATTTCTATTTTTACAATAAAAATTACTGTGTACTACTAATGTTCATATTAAGATTTTACATTATTGCATTATTAAAGATATAACCAGTGGATCCAGATTTTCTTAGCATATAACCATAGATAGTATAAATATAGCTCAGAGTGTCCATCGCCATCTTGGCATCTTGGTTAATCTATAAAAATTCACCCTCAGTACAGTTGTCATGAACGGGGAAATTAGCTATAGAGACTAAGAAGTTTTTTTCAACATGGGGACTTATGGAGACTCCCTCTCTTCTGGAGCCAGCCTCACTTGTCATGATTAAAAGTCTGCAAAGAGACATTTCCACTCTAAAATCACACATGGTTTCATTTAAATATCTGTTAGAGGTCCAGAGGGGTCACTTTTCATTTCTTGTTTCCTCTCCTATTAATCATCTCACAACCCCGAGGGTGAACTTTTGGAGGGGTCCAATCCTTAGACGGAAACTGCAGGACAACGAAACTGTGATGCAATTGTGGCTGCGGTCGTTAAAACTAGCTCTACTCTCGACTCCACACAGTAAAATGCGACTTACACATTGTTGCATCAGTATTAACAAATCCAATAATGTCATTTATAATATAGCAGTCAAAGAGGCCCTTTTTCTGCAGAGCAAGTGCTTTTACTTTTTGTACTTTACGTACATTTTGCTGATAACTGATCACAGGCATGAAGACTTCTTCCGCCGCCATCAACAAGTACCTAATTTAAAGCTCATGTTCACGAGCTTTGGATGCTGTAAACCTCCACACTCCAACGCAGGCTGGACAGATATAATAATTAAAAAAAAGAGGCCAGGCCCACACACGACACCAAGTACTACGACCAAATGTTTTCGTTTTATTAACGTATCCAGGCAAATCCTTCTCAGTGTGACAAAACCCCCATAAATAAATAACGAGCTGTATTTCTGGAACATCCCGTACATCTTCACACACATAATCAATTTGCTCTTCTCATACAGAGGAGGTACAAATGACACAACACGACTGCCTCGCTTCTAATAGGCACACAAACAACACCACACAGGCAGGTGGAAACTGCCACCAAGAACAAACACGGCATCGATTTCCAGTCATTGTTCTTGTACACAGCCCCCACATCCACCCCCAGGAGTGGGTGGAAGTGGAGGGTCTCCATAGGTCTACATTATTGAAAAGCAGTAATTGGCTAGGTATTATTGAATTTGTCCCATTCATCTCAAGTGAGCTGTTCTTGTGATCTGAGCAGTCGACGTTGTGGTACAGTATGTGAGGTATGAGTTCAATCTAGATGCAGGCACGGCGGGATTGATGAAATTAATTAAGGAAGCCATGGCTTTGTGGTTATGTGATGTTATAGTCAATGTCGATACACTCACTGTGACCTTACAGGCAATGTAATCAAGTGTTTCTGCACTCTGATCTTTGTCTGTTTTTTAATTCCTGATATTAAAAAAAAGGTCCCCGTGCACTCGCTCGACCGCCATGACTTTAGCTGTTAAAGTTTATCGGCAAGCGGGGCCATAAAAACCAGCTGCACCTGAGCCTTAACCCAACTCCACCAGGGGCCACCTAAGTAGTGAGGTTTATAGGAGAGAGGCCGTAATCCAAAATGAGATACCCACCACTTTAAAAAATATTGACACCTACTCCCTACAAAATGATCGACGACATGAAAGCAACGCTTGGGGATGTAGTGCCATTGAGGGTATTTGGCGCGTGTGGAGATTATGAGCAACTGTGGCCGACATCACAGTGCAAATTAGCATTAATAACACTATTTGATTCCAAATAAAAGGGGTAAACAAGCGCGTACACCTGGCTTCACAAATTCGGTCACCAGATGGGTACACTGCAGGCCACTTATTGTGAAGGGAAATCACACAATCGTAGAGAAACAGGGGGAGTGGACACGTATTTTTGGCGTCCAAGGGTGACGCCAATGCCCAGAAATGAGGCAGCAGTACAGTGGCGACACAACAATGTTTGAGTCTTGGTCGACCAGCTGCCGCCGCTCTCCTCTGCCATCACTGAAGCTCCTGGCTAAGGTGTGCAAATATTGAACATTTCCACTTTGTAGCCCACTCCACTTTTCGAGGGCCGGTTACACAACCAAATGCCATAGCATGATCTTCATCCTCGACTAGTGTGTTAAACATTTCCATGCCAAGTTTACTTTTTTTGGTCAGGTAAAACAAGCACAAGGAGTACCGTACTAGAGAGAGAAAAAAAGGAGCAGGGGAAAGTTGGGCAATTTCATGCAGGGTGGGAATTGTGAGGTTGAAACTGAAATAGCCTTTCTAACAGCCAGGACAGAGGACGTGGCAGCAAATAAGTATTAAGGTACTTTCTCAGGCCTGCACCCCTGAAAGCACATGTCCCTGAGAGCCAAAAGAGAAATATGCACTCAGCATGTTGCCCACAGTTGCTTCCGGAAAAGAAAAAACGGCTTACCAAATGGCATATTTAACAGCTTCCATTCATTGTGACATTTTTTTTTTTTGTCACAGCCTCTTTTTTTTGTAGCAGCTCTCTCCATCCCTGTGGTCACCTCTGTATTTGAGCCTTTTTTCTTTTTCTTTCTTTTTTTTCTTGCCGTTGCATTAATGGATTGGGACTGACATATGCACATTTTCCTACTCTAAAAGTGTTGGGGTTCTTTTGTGAGGGGTTGACCTTTTGTGTGTCAAAATGCTTGCCAAGTGGAAATTAAAGCGTGCGTGTGTGTGTTTGTGTATGTGTGAAAAGCCCCAAATTATGTTACAGTTATGGTACCACTATCATGGTTTTTGGTTGTATTTATATATAATTCAATTTTTTTTATGTAGCACCAAATTATAACAAAAGTTATCTTGTGACACTTTTCATATAGAGCAGGTCTACTCTTGTACTCTTTATATTATTTTTTATAGAGACCCAACAATTCCCACCATGAACAAGCGTTACAAAAAACTGTTTTGGTCTCTATAGCTAATTTCCTCGTTCATGACAACTGTACTGAGGTTGAATTTATATAGAACTCACCTGTTCAAATTAGATTAACGTTATGCATAATTAACAGCGTGGCCTGCCTCAGCTCTACTGATGATCCAAATCTTTGCCCATTTTTAGATTAGCTGAGAAGCGGAAGAGGCAGGATTTCCAACATGGCAGTGGCCTTAGCCTGGGATTATGGGCTTCGAAACAGCTTATCAGAAACCTGTCATGCATACGCATTCTTTATACTGTCAGTGCTGGGTGGCCATCCGGCCATTAATTGAAAATAGCACTAAGAAAACTCATCAATTGAAATTGAGAATTGTATTGTTTTTTTCGAAACAGGTATGGTCATTTTGAATTTGATGCCAGAAACACTTCCAAAAAAAACGCTGTCACGGTGTCAACAAAAGACTGGACAAGTTGTGAAATGCTGATGGAACATCTCACAATTAATGAGGTTAACTGGCAACAGGTGAGAAACAGGACTGATATAAAAAGAGCATCCCAGGGAGGCTGAGTCTTTGTGAAGTAAAGATAAGGAGGGGTTTACCACGCTGGCAAATAGTGCAACAATTTAAAAATAATGGTTCTCAACATAAAATTACAAAGAATCTGGGGATTTCATTGTCTACATATTACACAGATCTAAGCTAATACTAAATCACCAGGATGCATTGTTGAGATAATGATGATCTTCTGCAAAGTGTAACCCCTGTGGATATAATGCGTTTAGCAGAAATAACTTTGACGATGAGGCTGTGTCTTGAAGGGCTGGTGCTATGAAGAGAATTTTGTGCATTCAGTAGCGGTGAGCAGTAAGTCATGACCCCAGATGATTCGAGAGGTGGTGGTGGTGGAGAGGGGGGGGTATGCGCATCAGCTCAGCTGAGCTGGTTTCAGGTTGGATTGGCATGGTGATAATACCGCTGGATCAGAATCACTCACTCTGTTTGAGGTTGCTGGTGCTCTCTGTGTTAATTAGGCCTCTCTCTGCTACTCTCTCACTGACAGCAGCATTCAGCAGCTCGGCCTGTAAATCTGAAAACAACTCTGCCTCCTCCCGTCATCCTCACACAGCAGTCTTTTCTCTTCCCTCCTTTTTGTTCTCCACATTTTATTGTGTTGGTTTATTACGGTAATTTCAACCCAGGGGTTTTCATGCCCTACGAAGAACTTCTGCAGTTGCTGGGGGGGGTACGTGGAAAACTTGTAGAGCAACTCAGCAAATGAAGAAAATAACAATGAACATTGTAACACAACATGCTGGGACTGAGGAATGTGTGAAGTCCAATAAGCAAGCCTGCAAAGAGGTCGAAACAGCTAGCTAGAAGCACTGTTGATGGCTGAAATTGTCAACTAAAAGTAAATGATTAGCTGAATGTAGTAGGCCAAGCTAGGATTAGGTAGCCTAAACTAATGTTATGTAATGTTAAACTAAGGTTAAGAAAAAGCTAAGAAGACCTCATTGATGAACAGTTAAAACAATTAGCTAAAAGTAACAGTTTGCTAAAAGTAGTGGATCAATTGATTAAATACAGTGGTCCCTCGTTTATCGCGGGGGATACGTTCTAAAAATAACCCGCAATAAACGAAATCCGCAAAGTAAGTTTTACAATTATTATACATGTTTTAAGGCCGTAAAACCCCTAACCACACACTTTTATACACCTTTTTACACACATTTTGTACAGTACTCCCTTAAACAGGACGCAGAACACATGTGCAGTTCTCCCTTAGCCAATCAGGACGCAGAACACAATGCGCGTTCATACTGTACAATACGCTGTAAAAAAAAAAAAGCATGCAAAATTACACTGAAAAAAATCCGCGAAACAGCAAGTCCTCGAAAAGTGGACCGCGATATAGCGAGGGACGACTGTAGCTTGCAATAAAGGTACAGTGTGTAGAATTAAGTGGTGAAGTTGCTGATTGCAAATAAATACCACTCACTTCACCCTCCCGTTCCAAGCATATAGGGTAAACTACAGTAGCAGTAAAACTCGTGAAAAACTGAAGAGGTCCTATCGAGAGTCCGTTCTAGGTTTGTACAAACATGGCCGACTCCATGGAAGAGGACCCGCCCCCGCTGTGGATATAAAAGTATTAAATGTTACACACCGAACCTTTAAGATAAATAGTTGAAAGTCATCGATAAACAGTTATAAGTGAAAGTAAGCAATGGAAGTAAATCTTTGGAATAGCTAAGTAATGGATAAACAGTTAAA
Organism: Larimichthys crocea; assembly: GCF_000972845.2. NCBI lineage: Eukaryota > Metazoa > Chordata > Actinopteri > Sciaenidae > Larimichthys > Larimichthys crocea. Next base: position 3,677,317 of record NC_040029.1, on the reverse strand, counting down.
AACAATGGAAATAGTTGAAATGCAGCTTCTGTTTCTCTACGCTGTAACATTATTTTATATAAATAATAATGTCAAATCTATTTTAAAACCTATTCAAATGAACATTTGGAACATGACGGGTGTAAATAAAGTTCATCTGACAGTGCGGGTAAACTCCAGACAAATAAGACAAAGGGAATCACTGCTCTATTGCATACTCCCTTGCTGTCTTGACATTTCGAATTACGTTTACACAGAGCTTTGAGACTATAAAGCCATCAAGTCCTCACTGCGCACTTCTGACCATCTTTGTCTTTTCACATTTTCCCTCACAGGTGAAGCGTTATTGATAACTAGGGAGCACTTCCACCTTTCCTTTACATCTCCCCTTCCAATCGTGATTCAAGCCAGATTCAATTGAGAAAATCCATATGAGATAATAGCTTTCACTTGGATTTACTCATGTCACTCTCTTTTCTTCAGAAGCAAAAACGCTCCCTTAAGGATACAGAGAGGATTTAGCATTAAGGTCTTCATTTGCTCCTTTTTGGAGCTTTGGAGTCTTACCTTGAATAAGAGATTGTCTTCCTCTATACGGTTGAATAACTGGCTTCTAACGCTGTTGCTTTCACCCCCTTTCATTTTTCTGTCTCTATGTTTCCCTGCTGGTCTTTCTCTCCGTCAGCAGAAAGGGATGCAGGTATCAAATTGCAGAGCAATAACGTTCTTATGGCACTTTGATCAGACCTGTAGTTATTAGAAAATCCCAAGAGCTGAACCCTCCTCTCATTGAGACTGACCTTTTGTAGTATACACGCAAACACATATTTGGACATGCATTCTGCATGCAATAAATACATACTCGCAGAGGATCATACAGTGTATGGACTGCACATGTGATCGTAAATGCGTCTACAAGCGGGAGACCCAATAAATTATATGAAACGATAATTATAGAAATTCAGCTCTCCTTGCAAGTAGACCCCGCTGAGACCTCTAACTAGCTGCTTTTGAATTATAGATGTCCGAGTGACAGATGAATACTGGGAAATTAATATCTGTCACTCTCCTTGTGTGCCTGACACATGCATGCACAGTCATGTGTATGATTTCGAACTGTCAGCGCTAAAAGTGCAATTTAAACATATAACGCAGATACCATGATTACACGCTGCATCCGCAAAGGTACACACGCGCACACACGGTGGCATCCGTACACACTCATGTCAACAGCAGGTTTCAGTGACTCCTTGAACCACACGAGGAGGTATTCACTGTGGTGGTGGAGAATAATGATTGACTGGCTGGAGCCTGATCTGCGTCAGAGAGAGTAGGAGAGTCTGAACTGTGCTGCAGGCAATTACTTTGTTTTAGAGAGAGAGAGAGAGAGAGAGAGAGAGAGAGAGGAGGGGGGGGAGAGAGAGAGGAGGAGAGAGAGAAGAGAAGAGAGAGAGGAGGGGGAAGAGAAGAGAGAGAGGCCATAGAAAGAGTGCAAGGGGAGAGAGAGAAGCAAGAGGGGGAGGGATTTGGCAGGCTGGGGGGAAGTGCTGCTGTGAGTTAACAGTGGCACCTGGTGGTAAACCACAGAACTGCATATATATAATGCATAATATATATATATATATATACACACACACACACACACACACACACACACACACAATGTGTATGTCATATTCACTCAAGCAAGAAGGGGGTTATATTATATTTTTCTGTTCTGTCTGTCTGACATGCTGTAATTGCTCTCCACATTATTCTGAGTTGAATAAATGAAGTCAATAAATGACACGTTCTACATACGCCTACACATTTCTGTCTGTACCCTTGAGGACTTTCCATTGATTGCATTGATTTCTAACCTCTAATGCAATAACCTCAAAAGGAAGCACATTTTGCATTTAATGTATCATCTGTCACTCTCAGATTAATTACACTTTATGTCTTACTAAGACACGTTTTGCACCTGTTTTTCCACATTGCTCATAAGCTCAGTTATGATGTATTGTGACTTATTGCTGTTAAGACCAGTTTGTTGAACTGGACACAGTTTGATTGAGGACTGATATCCGTTTTGCATCTGTACGTTCATTCAACACATCAGCTTGGCGGACGGGGCCAGGTGGTCATCTTACCAAAAGAAGCCAGCCGTTGACGCCAAACATGTGTGCTCCTCACTTGCTTGAATCAGTTTGATTTTGATGGTCAGAAAATAGTCTAACACCTTACTTTAGGATTTGACTGCTTGACAATGGCTCATTTGAAACTAATATATTTTGCTCATAAGCTGTCCAACACTGGTTAGGACATAAAGACCACATTTCTTTCCTTAAATTTAAATGTGGCTAATGATGAGCTAGCTGATGATGGCCAGTAAATAACTCCTAACTTTAGGCTGACTGCTTTTAAACCAGCATTGGACCACATTTCTTTCCTTAATCCTGTACCCAATCTCTAACCGCATGAAGGATAGAAATGTGATTATGCTTTGCAAAACTCTGCACTAGCTCCTACACTCTTTGCTGACATGAAATACAAATTGCTGGGTTCATCTATCATACATATGTGTCTGTTCCATCAGTGTTCATTATAGTTCATTCAGGCATGACAGCACATTTACAGAAAGAGTGCACAAGACAGAGCGGTGAGCTGGAATAGAGTGTTGGGTTTGTTTGTTTTTTGTTCTCTCACAGGCTGAATCAGTGATGGAGTGTAAAACTTATTTTACGGATGAAGCCTTAATTAATGACTGTCATGAGGGTGAGGAACGCTTCTCACAGTGAATGCACCTAATACATTTTTCTCATCAGTTTCATCTGTTTTTTGTTTTTTTTAGGGAGGAAAAATCTGCTACCTGTTCTATCAAGTTCAAACACTGCTAAAGCACCGAACAACAATACACACTTGTTACACATTTCATTAAAAACATAGGTATGACATGCAGGTTAATATTGGTGCTAATTTGTGCAAGATTCAACTGATTCCTTGTGCATAAGAGATGAGTGATGTTGATTATCGGAGCAAGACCAACATTTGATAACTTGTTGAGTCTCTGTAAATAGTGATATAAAGTAGTACAGTACAGTACTAGACCTGTGTCATGAGATAACTTTTCATATTATTTGGCGCTACGTAAATATAATTGAATTGAAGTGACTTTACATAATCGTGAGTCAGATCAACTTGTAAATTGCCAGCACATTCAGGAGCTTAAAAGTTACAATCTGTAAGTAAAAGAGTACAGTGCTAAGTAAAAAATAATCTTGAGGATAAGTGTGAAGAGAAACTGTCATAACATTGGTATTTACAGCTATACTTTATAGCCAAATTATACTATACATAGAAAGCTATGACATGCGACAGAGTGTGAATTACAGGTTACTTCGTGATTGAAGGATGGTGCAATTCACTGAAACACTGTCACCTCACGATCACCTCATTTAGGTTAAATTTGGTTTCAAAGCTATAATAGAATAGAAAACTGAATTCCTTCTTTTTTATATGTCTCGGCTGGTAAAATAGAAGTGACGGTTGTGTATAGCGCCTGAAATTATGTTAAATAAATGATCCCTCCGGACAGATGTCGTTTGAAGGTTTAAAGACAGAAGGCGGATTTTCCTCTGTGCATTTCTTGACACTGCTAACTCCTTCTGTAGGTTCGGCCTGTGTTACTTTAATGCACTTGAAAATGCTTTAAATCATTAATGATCTGCTTTAGATTTGATACAGACGCATGGCATCAGAAATTTCCCCCTTTTTCCTGCTAAGTTTAATAAAAAAAACTCTTTGCGAGATAGATCCTAGATCATATTCATAGTTGCACACCCAAAGGTTTTGTGCTAGTGGCCACTCAGTGGCTCCATTAGAGGTGTTTGGGGTTAATTGCCACGTTAAAGGGCGCCCACACAAAAGTTATTAAAAGAAAGGAGTGGTTACTCTTTCACTTTCCATGCATGAGTTTGCCCAGATAGTCTGAAGGCCTTGAGATTTGCAGTCCGCCACCCACAAGCCTGCTCCCTTTAGAGCTTATAGCGTTTCAACAATCCCAAACAGTCGTGCCTAATGTGTTTTGTCAGACATTTACCAGCTTCAACAGTGGACACTTTCAAGACAAATATTCAGAGAATTCATTCAATTACTAAATCACCTTGGTCCGGTTGCCAGGCAACATTAGTCGCAGAACCGCTGCTTCCATTTTCTTTTTCAGCCTCTCTCTGGTGATTTGCCTTGTATTGTTTATGTACATTGGTCTGAAAGAGAAAAGAGTGGGGGGGGGAGCAAGAAAAGGGAAAAAAACATGTTCGAATGGATTTACAGTAGCACAGGCACAATGGTGAAGACACAAACACAGCTCTGCTGAAATGCATGCAGCCGCCCACGCAACAGCACACACACACACACACACACACTTTGATTTCAGACTTTCGATTTGTGTTTTGTTTTTTTTTCTCCCGCGGTGTCCTTGGCCTCCCTGTTGAGCACTTTATGATGTTCTGCAAAATGTTCCTTATGAATAAATCCGACATTCTTACACAGAAATTCTGCATGTGCGATGAAGTATACGCACAAGCCGCTTCGCGGTAAACGTTGCTGCATTTGGAGACACGTCGAAGAGAGGGATCTGTTTGCCGTCATTGATCTGTTGTATGTGTGTGTGTGTGTGTGCATGGGAGACACAAACAACATTTAACTTGAATTTAAAGTCACCAGCAAAGCACACTGAAATATGTCTGTGCAGGGACTGAGAAGCATGTATGGCTGTGTGTGTGTGTGAGCGAGTGATCTAAGAGGAGATCACTCAGTCATGCTCGGTTTCATTCGTCACCACAGGACAGCCGACAAACACACGGGTGCACATGCCCCGTCCAAAGGTTAACGAGCACAACGCGCTATGTGTATTTTGTTCTATGTGGCTCCGTCATGTGATGTATGTGTTGCTCCCTACGCCGGGCTCCATCACGTTTTCTTCTCGCTTGAAGTGCTAAACGAGTCAATCGTTGTCATCCAAGATGGGACACGTGGGGATTTGTCTTTCCTCTCAGATTTGATGTAACTTTATTTGCCATGGAGAAATAAATGGGCCTGGGGTTTGTGCTGGGACACTGATGCAGCAACATTTTGACAGATAAGATTACGGTGACAGTTTGTGCTGTTACACATGGGAGCAGGCTGCCTTACACTCCATCTTAAGAAAGCTTGGACATAATTTGTTGATTTTTAACTCTAGGTTTTCTTGGTCCCAAGTCTTTTTGGAAAGTTGCCTTGTTGTCCCAACTTTTCCCTTGGTTTTTCCTCTAGCCTGCCACCGTTATCACCACCACATATGCATCCCATTAAACAATCAAACTTACAGACTCCCAATCGTTCTCCCTGAGTAACCTATGCTATGGCCAAACCACGTCTGCCGCAGTCTCGTCATCGTTTTTTGTACCACCACCAGCCCTGAACCTTCATGGACACTTCCTCATCGCAAACCACCAACCACCATGACCTCAAAGAACCTGCTATTCCAACCTGTTGGTGATAAGTTGGTTAGCACTGTCACCTCACACACAAGCAGGAAGGTTTGAACCCTGACTGGGTGCATGTTCTGTCCAGGGACTCCTACTTCCTCCGGCAGTCCAAAGACATGCAGCCAGGTTAATAGCTGACTCTAAATTGAGTGTAGGAATGTGGGTGTCAATGGTTGTTTGTCTCAGTGTGTCAGCCCTGTGATGAACTAGTGACCTGTCCAGTACCCTGCCTCTTACCCAATGTCAACTAGGATAGGCTCCATCCTATCCATCTTCCACTGATAACGATAAGCGGTTACGGTAAATGGATGGATGGTTTCCTGGTTCATTGGGTCCATTCAGTATAACACTAAGATTTGTTTGTCTCCATGCAGTCCACTTTTGTTCATGTTCTCGACAACATTACTACCTTTGTACTTATTTATCAATGAAAATTACATTTATGGGCATGCAAAAGATAATGTTTCAACATCACACCAAACCCGACTGAATTGTTGAGTTTACTGGACTAGATTGAGAAAATCCAGTTCACTGTCCTCCATTTACTTCCAACCTCTCCTTATATGAGTAACAGATTCACCTGGAAACTGAGCATTGTACAGTTTTAGAAGAAGCTTCAGAGTAGTGTTGAGAAAAAAAATAAATGTATGTACTGCATCTGTACTGGTACAAACATAGGTCTACTGCTTCCAGGAAACATCCAAAGCCTGGACACTGATTACATTTGTCACATTTTCCAGCTCATTCAGCTTTTATGCTATGAAACTGACTTCCAGTGTTTAAAATGGAAGCAGCACAACCATAAAGAAGGGTAGAAGATGGATCACAAACACAACAGCAGTAGCATGTTAGCTTAGCACAAAGGCTAAAAACATGAGCCTATCTAATGTGTTAATTAGTGAGCTTTATAAGTGTAAGTGATATTAAGGCTCACAAATCCTGCATTCATTTTCCCATGTGGTAAAGTTACTGTAAAAATCCTCCGGTCACAGACATGTGGCTGTTCTGTAAAAAGTAAATGGCTTTCCACAATCACTTAAGTGTTTGTCTATAAAAATGAATGCCCATAAGGTCAGATACATTATACAGTACAAACCCCACTGACGGATGAGCATACAGTTCAATTAGAAAAAGGTTATACCCAGGCCAAGGATTCGCTAACAGCATAATTATTAGAGATGGGGACAAATGTCAAAGCCCTCATTAAGTCCCTTTGGTGCCAGTGTGTCCAGTGAATAAACCCAAATGGCTTCCATTCTGAGTTAGAGGGCACTGATGTCACCCCCTCTATGGCAGCACTTAACCTATTCATCGGCATTAAAATCTGACTGAGGTTAACAAGTGTGGAGTGCATTTTCCACAGACACTGTGATGAAACTAGACAGTACATACAGTGCTAAAAGCTGCAGTATACCTTCTATCATTGATAAGTGGGCATATCAAACAAACAAACCACCCACTGACGCCTACAGGAGGTTAACATACTTTCACACAGTATAATGAAAAGTTACATGAAGAATGTGTGTATGTGGTAGAAGGGACTTTTTCATTCAGTGGGAAGAAGCTTGAGAAGCAGTTACATAACAGTAACATAATACAAAAAACAAACTGAAAAAATGTTACTTCAGTAATGAGGAAATGCGTTTAAAGCAGGGTTTCGATAGAAATAAATAAGCAACATAACCAAAAATAAAACCTGCAGGTGTTAGACAGGCAAAAACTCTTGCACTAAGATCTGCTATGATGTAGGTAGCCTGGTGGAAAGGTGTTTATTAATATTAATATTCCCTCAAGCTAGGTTTCAGAATGGCCTCAAACAGAAACAAAAGACAGCAAAGATACCTCCAAAGCACCTAAAGACCTGAGTTTCCAGCTGACAGTGTAAGGTTTGCAGTCAGGACTGTGTGTGCAATTCTCCACCTCTCTTAAGCCCTTAAAGAAATGTCGTCGTCACACCCTGATTGTAATCAGTGTTGTTTTTTGACAGCTGTGGTTGCCAGAACTTTACCGTAATAACTACAGTATAACTTTTTCACAGTAATGTGATATTAATACTGTTGATTTCATGTTTAAGATTACTTACTTACTACTTTATTCTGTATTCCCTTAAAATGCTGTATAAATAAAGATTTTGGAATATAACTGTAAAAACAGTCATTTAGCTAGTAATCCAAACAGATCACAGTAGGTTAACTGCATGGATTACAGCTCCAACAGACTCCTGACAAAGGTGTGCAAGCTTCTTGTTGTTCTGACAAATGTGCTAAAAGGTAGTTACTAATAGGAAGAAGCACGCTGATCAGTACTTTGACAAGGGCAAAATAAATTGGGAGAGTGTGAATTAGTATATGATACCAATTTGTTAACCAACTTGCTGCATCAAATCAAATTTCAGCAGGTTGATGAACAAAAGGGAAACCTTTACAGGCAATGACATTGCTGATCTGCAAGATAATCAAGTTTGCTGATCAAAACTAACGCGATTGTGTCGCATTGTGGAAAAGGGTCTGAATTTATCTTTGACTTTCACTCTGTGTGTCCTCTACACCTACTCAGGGGTGTCCTTAAGTGAGGCAGTGAACAAAAGGAACCGTCTTAGCTTGCTTGCAAAAGTAGCTAAAAATATACTACTGTGTGTTTTTTTTTTTCCCAGTGTCTCAACAGCAAAGACGACTGAAAAGCTGAACTGTGCTCGGTGCCTAATGCTGTTTTCAGAGCTGCATTTTCATTGAGGCTTTTGTGTTGCCACTACTAAGTCCCTCTCCTCCTCGCACAGTTGGAAGACTTTCAGTTGTTTTTAGTAGTGTTGGTGTTAGTCGTTTCGGAGCAATGAGTTATGAATGACGCATGTGGATTGCGATTTAAAATTCATGTTTTTTTTATCAGTGTTCCTCACTCATGATGTGCTTCTTTTCTCAGCTGAATGTGTTTTGTTGCTATGGTTTGTGTGGTGTTACGTGAGTTTGTGTTTGGACTTCTCTAAAAAGCACATTCCCCCGGTTTCAGCCACACTACTGTTGGCTGTAAGTATGGTTTGTCAGTTGGACTGTTGGTTGGTCCACCACTTTGGTCCAGACTGAAATATCTTAGCAAATATTTACTGTGGACAGTCATGATAGATGCAGCCTGACTCTGGTAATCCCCTGACTTTGCCTCTTGTGCCACCATGAAGTTTTCTATTGTATGGATTGCCCTGAATTAAGGTACAGTCATCCATAGGGCCCAGAAGATGAATCCTAAACACTTTGATGATCCTCTGATATTTCATTTACGTCACCAGCAAGCCAAAACTTTAATTTCGTCCAGTGAATTAATGCAGGAAATTGTGATTCACAGATGATGAACCCTATTGATTTTGGTGGCGTGTTTACTTTTCCTTTCGGAAATGTCTGGTTAGTGCAGACTTTCATCTTCCCTACAGGATGAATATCGAACCAGAGTCAGAATTACTTTTATTGGCCAGGTCTGTGTACACATACAAGGAATTTGACTCTGGTTTTATGTCTCAATGTACATACTCATATCTACTTAAATCCAGCTAAAACAAAGAAATAATTACCTTGAAGGTCCTTTGGTTCATCGCCATTGGATAATATTCCAATAGCTGCAGCAAAGCTTTGTGTTTCATGCTATTTAGCAAATACCATTAAATCTGAACACTCCTAGGCCACGTTGAGACCGACTTTAGTTCTGTGCGATGGTTTTATCAGACACAATGTGATTTTCAGTGCACAAACTATTGAAAATATGGCTTCCAGAACCATGTGGTTGCATTGTGTCTGAAGGGGCCCTAAGAAAATATTGCCCTTTTGAACGTAGCCAGTTATTTAGCACAGAATGCAAGGAAACGTTTGGTCGTCCAATAAAAAAAAGTTTAAACAGGCCATACTACGCGACATCATCCAGCAATGTACTGGCTAATCATGCATTCCTGGTGGACTACTTCATGTGAGCACCATGTTTGTACTGTTCCCTGCTTAGTCTTGTTCCTTTGACAAATATAATACAACAGTCTCATAGTTAAGTGGGAAAATGAATCATCTTAATCTTTGAGATAATATAACCCGTTCGGCTTGCTGTTATCCAAAAATGCAACCATGAAAAAACAATACACAAGGCAGTCATTATGCAAAGCTGTGCCTGATAATGATGTGTCTCAGCATAACGCGAGTTTATCTTCACTACACGTCCTTATGTAACTTTCCCACGGGATGCAATGGATCTCGCTTACCTTCCGGCAGGTCTCACCTCTGTCACGTCCCTCAGGAGCCACGTGGTTAAGATGGAGCTGACTGAAATCTAATATTAGTTCAAGTGCAATTTCTTTTCATGTCACTTTGAAATCCAGCTTCAAATCAAAAGTGCACTTCACTGCCATTGGCAGATTGTAGTTCCTCATAGGTTCGGATTTGTAGAGGCTAAAGTATTTTGAATTTGCAGCCAACAGCACAGCTTGGAAAAATCTGCTTTTGCATGGCAATCAATATAGGTAGGCCTTGCATTTCCAGTCAGGAGCACAAGATAAAAAGAGAGATTGGTAGAAAATTAAAAGAGAGACAGAGTCATAATCATTGTGCCGTTTCATGTGTGAGACCAGACTTCTAATTTCACTATGTTTTGCTTGGTGGATTAAACTTTTTTTTTTTCTGCCCTGATCGAATTGCTTAAGGAGAAAGAGAGAAAATGGGGAGATAGCAAGGAAGCCAGAAGGAGGGAGGATGGGAGAGAAGAAATGTCTCAAAAAAGATGAAATTAATTCCTGGGGTTTATTCAACTCATATCACTCCATCCTATCTGGGCTTAGACTTTGCTTTCAGAAGGAAAGTTGAGGGAGTTAGAGAAGGCACACAAAGGACAAGGATAAAGATGGGATCAGATGGAGGAGAGGAGGGATGGAGGGCGGAGGGCAGGCAAGCGAGCGGCTGAATTCGGGGGAAGCTTATCGGCGTAGCGCACACCTAGGGCCACCGTCCTTTACCGTTTCTCGTGTCTCTGAGATGAAAGCTCTCACAGGCCAACAGCCGCGCAGAGGTCGGCGACTCGTCTCACCCACACTCGTCCGATGTATCATCCAAACACCCTCTCTGGCTCAATGTTTTTTCAGTTTTTCAGACGTTCTCTCTCTCTCTCTCTCTCGCTCGTATCCACCCGAGCAGAAAATCAAAATGTCTGTAAAGCAGATGTTATAATTTCATCGCTGTCTGGTTTTGAAAACCAGGCGGACATAGTTTGACGAAATCACACACAAACATAACATTCAATTTTAGCCTCATTAAAGGGCCTTGAAGTGATCCGTGCCAAGAAATTTTAAATCGCAGTAGCTTGGGTACTACCTTGGTAACTGGAATTAAAAAAAAACTTGTAATATTTTATTGATGCTCGTGCATTGTTGACGCGTTTAGATTCATTATGTATACTGTGGTGTTGTCCCAAATCATGAAATATTTCACGTCAGCTATGAAACGCTGTCATAATTGGAAAAACAAGCTCAGTGTATTTGAGCACAAACAAAAAGCTAAGCTGTTAGGATGGCAGTGACAATGTTACTCATCAAATGTGATGGGTAACATTTTGCCCTTTTGTCCCTCACAGTCAAATCTGACTGAAAGTTATCCATTTGTCTCCATTTATTAATTAATTTCTCCATTTGTTTGTCATTTGTTTCATTCGTTTCTTGAGTTTGAGCAAAATGTAATGATTCAAGGTAGTAATAATAACAGGTTAGGTTAATAATCAAGGTTATCAAAAAACTATTTAAGAGGAAATAGACAGGGAGAAATGTTAAGGTATCAAAAATATTACATTAACAGTATAGGGTTTTGCTTGTAGTTTTGAACTCCATAACTTCTTTTTTTCTGCTTCTAGTGTTGCTGCATGCTTCAGCTTGTAAGTGAAAGTGAAATCAGGTGTGCATCATTACATCCCCTAATCAGTGACTGGGTCAAGAAGTTGCAGGAAGGTTAAACTTGTTCTACAGCATAAACCTTTATATACCTAAGTTTATTAAAGGTGTGGGAGCAAATATCAACATATTTATTTATTAAGTCATCCATAAGTGTCTAGAATTTTGTTAATTATGTCGTCTTTGTGTTAGTATCCTTTCTTTAACTCATAACCTGAGCAGATGGTGCAGTCCAGTTTAGGGGGCGTCTCTGAGAGGATAAAAATGCCTCACATTGGTTTGTGGTGGGGGAATGCTGCTGGTTGCTTTTGTGAGACAGTTCCAGGCTGTCGTTTTTATCCTCATGACTTTGTCAATGAACACGCAAGCAATTTAGCATGACGCTTGTGTGAGTCACGCGCCAAAAAAAAAGCAAGATCCTACATTTCCCATGAGCTTAATTTTCTAAGAATGTCAACCCTTTCAAACTCTCCAAGCTAGAATCCTGTCCTAGACAAAGTTAGTGAAATACAACTTCATCTCTTCCACTTGTATTGTTCCTCATCCCCTATGAGGACTTCTAGTACCAAATAACATACACAGCCTTTTATATGGGGTGTAGATGCTGTGGAGCCCAAGAGTGTGTACAGCTTGACACGGTATTTTCCAAAAATCTGACAGATTTGTTTCAGGAGTTGTCATCCTGATCATTAACGGTGACATTTTTTTTAGGATTATCTCAGCAGGATGTCTTCACAATAGGGGATTCGTGTCATTCAGGGTTTGGTGGAAGAACTACATTACAGTCAAACTCACAAACATGTTTACAGCAGGCACAACACTACATCTGAAGACAGAACACATGCTTCCCATACCCTCCGGCACATACAGTAGTTTCTGCAGCTCCCCATGATCAAAGACCACAATGTGGATGGCAGGAATGGAAAGGGAGGAAGGGATGGAGGGAATGGACAGATGGGGAGATGGGTGGGTTTTGTTTTTTGTTTGTTTTTTTTATTGTGGAGGGTTGATGCATGAGTAAATATATTTTAGCTCATACTGAAGCGGCAACATTGAGAAATGATTAATATTCATACCCACACTGTAGCCAAGTGTAGTCAAAACAAGGAGGGGGTGCTGCATATGCACAGACATAATTTATACAGTTGATACATTTTGCTAAAGGGTATTATGACATGAAGAATATGTCCCATTTGATACTGTTTGTAGCCATGCTAACTAGATGGATCTTTGTCCCCAGAGGATATAGGTGTATTCATTTTGACTGTCAGAAAATCTTAACCAAAAACTAATAATGTAGCCTCAGATGTACTTTGTGTGTACATTAGAAAAGCATGCTTACACAGTAAACAAAGGCGAACACCTTCTGAACATGAGCATTGTCGTTGTGAACGTTGGCCTCAGTGGCCTCTTTAAGGTATTGCGTCCAAAAATCTTTGTCCCCATAGCAACGTCTGTGAAACTGAGGACATTTTGAGCTACAAACCAGGTCAACATGACTCTTAAATTTCAGTTTTGATCCATGAGGTTTTTATATTTTTAGAACTTTTCTTCAAGCTGAGAAAAGCAATTTTTATAAAAACCTGTGATGCCATGCAAAGTCTGCGCGGGAACTTGCTGGCAGTAGCAGCAGGAGAAGCATTACTGCACATATTCAGTGGGCCGCAAGTGAGCCCAGAAGCTAGAAACGTTTTTTTGGCATAAGCGAGCAAATTCTTATTGAACTTATGGTTCCAGCACAGCTTTAGAGAGCTGCTAGTATGGCTGTAGACCCTCTCAGCCTGTTCACACATACAGATGAAAAGCACCAGGCTCACTCTTGCAATTTCTAATTTTGTAATTTCTACATTAATTTGCAAGGTTTTTCTGTGTGGCGCACCTGCCATTGACCTGCCACAGTAACTACTGCTGCTTAGATCATCTGTTTTTTTTGTTTTTGTTTTTTGTGGCAACTGCCGCGGCAGTTCAGGCTGCCACCAGGAGTGCCACTACTAAATACTATATTGAACCAGCCCTTTCTCTGCTGCTAATGGGCTTTCAGTTTGTCTTGTTTTTGACTTAAGACCCCGAAACACTGCAAATGTTCAATACTACTTATTTTGCAAAGAAATTAAGAAAGTAATCTACCAGGAATGTGGCCACCTCAGTATCTTGCCTGCTGTTGCATTTCGGTCCAACAAAATTGTTTTTTTTTTAAGTGATAACCTCTGCATTAAAGCCCTACTGTGTAAATAGACTGGCTCTATTAAAATAAATGAGGGGGTTGCAAGTTTATTTTTAGTTTTTCACGCAGGGCTAAAGTCTGAATGCAGGCTAACAATATTAACACAGCTAACAGCTGTGCCTTATTTTTAGGGGATCCAAACTGGTGTGATCGGTTGTTGTTACTGCACGTCAGAGGAAATTAGTTTTAACCTTTCTTAGTCATGCCACTGAGACTTGAGTCCTGAACCACATGTGGAGACGTCACCAATTTGGCAGTTTCACTTCAGAATGAATGGCAGCCAGTCATAACGTCACTCATGTATTCAAAGTAGTGCCAGACTCATTAAATCCTTGTTCCTACCGCCGCTTTTGCCCTAATCACACAAAGTATTCACGTCAAATCAACAGAAATAAGTGCTGCCTCTTTTTAGATGGTTACCACTTGCCACAGCAAGTGAACAGCTTTCATTTTCTTTTTCTGACTAGCTTAGCAGCATAACAACAAAATGTGCCTTATCACCACTGCACTGAAACACTCAAGGGATGCCGGGCAATAGAAATGCATTGTGTGACTGCTAATACGAATAGAAATCATCCTCATAGGAAGGGTTGGCGTGGTGGGTTCTATTGTATCTTTGCTAAAAGAGAAAGCGTCTCAGTGGACAGACTGTTTGATGCTGCCACATGAAACCGACTTAGCTTTTGGGACAATAGCAAAAGTGTCAAGACAGCCCACAGCGTGCCAGCCAGAGACTTGCCAATGAATGACTCCATTTTGCCTTTTTAAAAAGTAATTATAGCAGTTTGATGTACCTTGGTGACTAATTTCTCCACCTTATAGGCGGTGGAAATGGGGTGTTTGCACAATCGAGCTGCTATACAATGAGATGGAGTAGAGAGAGAACACGTTGGGGATGGGGCGAAAGGGAAAAAGAGGAGAAACAAGGGGCCTGGACATACTGAGTATTAATATTTTATATCCTCAGCATCCATTTGTCTCTGAATCTAATAAAAGTCAGGGGCATGTGAGCAAGACAGAAGGAGATGGTGGGTTGGGGGTTACATATGCATGTATGCCTTCGATGGCACCATTATTTCTACATTTAGGTGGAAAAAAAGGATGCTCTCTAATGGCCTTCTCACCAAACTGAACTATTGAAATCACATTCTGAATATTATTTTTTATTATTTTCAAGGCTATTTACTATTCATATGGGGAAGAAAGTAACCTATGCACTCACAAAGAAACAGGTTAAGCAAAGCAGGAACATTAACCGAGTGAATGTAAAATGCTATGAATAACAGAATTTCGACAGTAGAAGTCATTCCAGTAGTGTCCCATGATCTCTAGTGTTAAGAAATGGTCAATAGTAAAGTCATCCAGCGCTGCTTAATAACATTTACGAGGGTCAGGTGCATCAAGAGTTGCCTCTACGTCTACCCCTGCAAACTCATCTAATGCACATTTTCACAGTATTGGCAAGACAAGCGGTTGTAGGTGTGAGGTGAAGAGATGTGTCAGGGCTGTAAAGTGTCGTTCTTTTCAAACTCGTGACTCAGAACTGTGGATTCACGTTTGTCCCGAAATAACATACTAAAAAGTGCAAATATGCTAAAACAAGAAGAGGTTCGTCCATGTCTTACAGTGCCTCAAAATGGTTTTAATCAGTTTTGTATGAATAATGGATCACATGACAACTTGTATTTGAAAGCCGTCGCCAGATGTGACAACCCACAGAATTATAAGCAGACTCTGCAGTTTCCCTCAGCTCGGTGAAGCTTTTTAGCAACTTTCATTGTTTGGGTATTCCAGCCTGCAACTTGAGTGTGTTTTGGTCTCTCAGAATGTGTTCCCAGACACAGCAGACAGAAGCTCTGATAACCCCATTGTACACTCCATGCCCAGCGCCAAACAGCAGACAAAGTTAACAAGGAATTGTTGGAGAGCAAATCAACACTGGACCTAATTCAGCAGTGTCTTGACATGTAATTAATTTTTTTTTCCAAATGTTGCACTTCTCAAGTGTTCAAAAAATGCAACTTCAAAGTTTTGAGATTATTGCATGTAGCAATAGTGGCTCCAAGTATTTGCAAAACAGTTCAGAGTTCAGTTACCCAACCCGAACCAGACAGGGTCCAACGAAGAATCAGACCTTCGGTTGGATTTGGGCCAAATATACAACTCCAAATTTAAGGCTAATGTTTCTCCGCATCTGGTGGATGTGCAAATGGGCAACTGTTTGAGAACAACTTCTACCTACAACCTAAAAGATGATGTCTGTTTGCAACTTATTTCCACTGCCCCCTAGTGGTGAAAAAAGACAACTGCAAGACTTGAGGAACTTTTTAAGGTGCCAGTGTGCCTGCAAATGACATTAAGCTTAATTACTGCATTTAGCTAAGCTATAAGTACAAGTTGAGAAGATTATGCAGTAAGTGAACTAACTCGATAATGTCAGTTATACAGCAATATTTATCTATATTAATATTTGTGTTCCTGAGTGTACTGTCATTTACTCCTTCAGAGGTTATGGTGTCACTTTTTAAATGACCAGTGTTGGATTTGGCTGCATCTAGTAGTGTAGTTGTTGATTTACAACCCCCTCACCTCACCGTCTTCTTACAGTACCATGTAGGACAAACGATAGCGATTCATATTTTCACTAATGCATATTACATACAATTTCTGCCATATTGTGTAAATACCCAATAAATCTTACACCCTGGACTATGTCGCTAAATGCTGCTAAAGGGTTTATACACAAACGATACTATTCTCACCTTAATCCAAATCTTACCCCTGGTCGATACCCGAAATTAAGCTTCCTCACAGAGCTACAGTAGGCTGCTTATTGTAATGAGATTGATTCCCATAGAAAGATAAAATTAGTTCACTTTAGGTCCGTGCTGAAGGGGGGGAAAAAAATAAATGAAGCTCTCATTTACATGAAGACCAGGCCAGGTGTATAAATAAATTGATCCCATTAGAGCGTTAAGATGTTAAGCCTTTGGCCTAATGAAAATCTTAATTATCACTAATTGCCCCAAAGGAGGGCCTGCACTGGTTGTGACAAGCAGAATTAACAAGCAGCTGCAGAATCCGATGTGGATGAGGACAAAACACACACACACGGTGTCCGATGATGGCGCCCCAGGGGGACGTGAAGTGCTTGCGCAGGTAAAGGTGTTGCCCTTCTCATTCAAATGTGAAGTAGCGTTCATAAAAGGATTAATTGGATAAACAATGCGGAGTGTAGAAAACTTATGCCCATTATCTTATACTACTGCTGATACTCTTATCACCCAACGCTCCCAAAGACAATGGAACAGTGTCCCCTTTCCTTTCTCGTCCACACCTAAAGAATACATGCAAACTGTAGTTTGACTGCGCAGAATTCAATAGCTGTCTTTTGTTTACAGTTTTCCCGCTCCTACCAGGACTGTATCCCACCAAAGATTTCAAATGGTCCATGGAGGATTCAGTGGAACCAGAGTCCAGCAAGTTGTACAATAAAGAGATTCATTCTTTACCATAGCAACAACTGATTGCAGTCTTCAGAGTAAACGAAGGAGAACCATCAGTTTTTCCAAAAATCTAAGTCTTTGTTGTTAGGAATATCTAATTTAGCAACCTTCATCACAATTTCAGCATTATACAAATCCTCAGTCATGCTTAACCCATTATTCGCCCGTGAGTCAAATTCTGGATCAGATTTCCCAGCTTTAACAGTAATCACCTCGGGAAACGGTGCTTTTGAACTTTTCTTACCTTTTTTACCAGACGTTACTCAGGAATTGCTTGTTTCCTAAGATTATTGATATTTGGATTGCATATATAGACTAGTGTAATTTAGCTGTAGTTGAGTGATTCACCACCTTCCCATACAAGGGATGTATCAGGAGAAACTTATCAGGAGAAACTACAAAAAGTTTTGATAAAATCCAGAAGCGTTAGGACAGTTCTCATTAAGTCTGTTAGAAAAAAGGATTACACAGCTATTATAGAGCTACTTAATTACCCATGTGTCCTAATTTAATTAACAAAATGTTGTTGTGTGACCTTGTGGCTAATGGTTCTACGGATAATATGACTAGAAGCTGACAAAGAGCAGGTTTGTAAGCTCCACGTAGGATATTGAAGGTTTTGGAGACATTAAGAATTTCAGCAGTGGGTTGTAGATGAAGACGCTTTATCCCTCACATCCCAACCAAGTCAGGACTTCAAACAGGTCCAGCCGCTATACACTGTCGCATTCAAGGCAACTAATGACAGAAAATTTAAAGCTGCTTTTCAGATTCTCTCTCAGACTCTCATAAACTCGTCTGAAGAAGGAACCATTTCAGTCAATCTTCAAATTATATCAAAGATGTCAAAGGGAAGCACATAAGCAGAAAGTGTTTCTCGGGTCATCTGTCTGTTCTGAATAAACATGTTGCCTAATCTTTCTGGGTCGTACACAAGGATATCTGATAATGACATTTGGCGCTTGCTTTTCTCCAGTGTCCAAACACATAATGCTTTCTTATGTGCTGTTAAATCCCCTGCTATCAACCTCTCTTAGCACTCAAGCCGTGTACCCGTTAATGAGTTCTGATACTCTAGAAGCCTCGTGTACGACCCTTTTTTTTTTTAAAAACTCTTCCTCACGAAGCAAATTAGAAGCCTCGCCATTATGGCTGCAATCAATTTCATTTATTGAGATGGAACATGATAAACATGATGAATGCAATTCTGTTTTTAAATCATTTCTTGATAGGCAGTGTATTCCTGATAGACATTATGCAAATCTGACCCCTTGTGTCACAAAAGGCTGGATATGAATAAGGGCCAGGTGGGGTTTTTTTTTTGTTTTTTTGTTGTTTTGCTGTGTGCAACAAGGGGGGAAAAAAGAAATTGAATCCTTACTTCTGTCTCTTATCAATTAGCTGTCGACTACATGATAAAATGAGAGGCTGGATCATGAAATGAATCTAGCATTTACATTCTACATATCTATCCCTGTTTCCAAAAAAAGTTGGCACAACAGAAACAAAACGTGATGTGCAAAACGCCATAAAACTGTCAACAATTGAGTAACATGAAAAAATCCCAGAGATGCTGAGTCATTGTGACAGTTTGACGCCTGTTATAATAAATGTATCAATGACATGCAGTTATTTCAGAAAGGCCCTTCTCGTTGGCCTCATACATACACGTGAAGTGGCAGAGGAATGGACGTAGCTCTTCTTTTTCATGTAGTAGGTCTGGGTGATGCTGGCTGGAGCTGCAGGGGACTGCCGGATTGGCCCGATCTGTTCTGAACTCTTGAGGGTTAATTTGCTTCAGGCTGCAGGAGAGACATCATCGCAAGGTCAGAGGTGTCGACTGGTCTCCGTGGTTCAGGGAGCACAGCAACTCTGCAATAATTCAAAATCCTGCTGTACTCCTTCAATATATTCCTGCTTTGGCATTTTGCCAGTATAGCTCCCCTTTGAACCTTTTAACTGTGTGCATCAGGGAAGGATCTAAAATCCCAGTTGATAATTCACTATTTTTTGCCCTTGACATTTGTCTTAATTGTGCATCAGCATGGATTTGAAGCCTATTCAGGAAATGTGTTAATTGGAAATGGCATGAAGTAAACATTGCATCTCAAAGAGACTGAAAAAGAAAAAGGGAGCCTGGGCCAAAAACAAAATGTACAGGCTGGCTTCAGTCCTTTGCCAGATGGTTAAAAGGTTCAAAGGCAGACACATCACTTACTGAATAAAAGAGTTCCCATGGAACATTTTTTGTCCACGCTTTCTTTTATAGAAATGTTTCTGTGAAGTAAGATGTACAAAACGCCTGAGAGAGAAACTAAATCTGTTGATTGGCCGGACATGAGATAATGCAGTAGTAATTACCATTTAAAAGGAAAAAACTTAATTATGAAACAAACCTAGCTCTACTAATGATCATGTACATATTTTGGGAGATGTGAGTTTGAAACATTTTCCTTTGGGAATGAAATGGTCTGGCATCTGTCAATCATCTGAGTAATGCTCATCTTGAAGTCTAAGACAAGATTTCAAAATGCCAGCAAGAAAACTGGAATGGGGGCTGCAAAATTGTGGCATAAAGTAGCTACTATAGTTCTGCAAACCAGAGAAATAAATGACACCATTCAGCCAAAAGGTTTTCAGCTTTTTGGATGTTTCACTAAGGCAGGATTTGAATGGGGGGAAAAAATCTACCAAATGGAGTAAGTTTGTGAGTGTTTCTGAGTCTCCATTTTTAAATTACAGGCAAGATAAATTAGACCTTGAACAGCAACCAGAGAGAGAGAGACAGAGGTTGAAGGACAAGTATTGTGTAGAACACAAAAAGTAAAAAGACAGGACCTGCAGGTAAACTGAAAAGGGTTTTTTTTTGTTTTTGTTTTAGAGAAAACCATGGATGCACTCAAGGTCGCTTCAGTTCGCATTACTTATCTAGATGACCCTCATGTGGTTTGAACTGGCTGTCTGTCTGCTGATGCAGTGGCAGTAAAAGTCCCTGAAAGCTTGGTCTCAAATCATTTAGTGTTTATCAATTCACAGCGAGCAAGTTTTGGGAAAGCTGGGAATTACACACACACTCTGTTTGTTACCCTTTTTCCAAATGAGCCTCGACCACTTCAAACCACTGAGACGAGCACAGAACAGTTTTGGTTATTTCAAATGAGATGTCTGTTTGCGCTATTTTGTCTCTCTGAGGTACACTATAGTGTGTTTGTGTAGGACCCCTGGGGTGATTGAGAAAATGTTTTCAGGGCCCTTTCAAGCTATCCATTGTACTTTGATATTTGGTGGGCAGGCCTGGTTGAGATATTGCTAATCCCTATAAACCAATTCTGCCTATGAATGCAGACTCTGTTGGCAAGAGACCAAGATTTTAGCATTAGAAGCATTCTGGTTTCAGTATTGACCAAATCATATTTGAGCAGGCTTTGGTTGCCTGTCTGTAAACAGTGCAGTGAGTAGAGCAGAAGAGGCAAAACACATTTGCCAAAATGCGATCTCAGAACTGTGAAATGTCTTTCTCGCCATCCTCGCATATCAAGTTGCTAAATGGACTGCCGAAAGCTCTGAAACATTAGCTGTTGGCCTCAGATCGCGAGAGTGCTAAATGGTCGCCAAGCAATCGCCAAGAGGAGATACTCATTCGAATCAAATGGCAGTGGAGGCCTGAATTTCGAGTGTTATGTTCTCAATATCAGACTTTCATGGTGCTATTGTATACAAAGCAACACAGGCTAACAACAAGACAGACTGCAAAATGTTTGTCTCAAATGTCCTGGCTTTAATGGAAGATGGGAGTAAAGTGACTGAAATTATGGCAGGGGCAACACTTAAGGGTAAGGCAATGCCCTTTTTTCTTAACCTTCTTGCCTTAACACTAAATTTGACCAACAACTATTTTTTTTTTACACTTAGACACATTTCACAGTACACACAACACACACATCTCTTAATTTGAAGTTAAAATGGCAACATTTAAATATTTATTTCTACAGTTTCTGTCAACAGTGTGTTCAGGGCCGGTCTTAGCTATGGGCAACGTGGGCGGCCGCCCAGGGCGCAGTCTCCGTGAGGGGCGCACAAGCGCCCGAAAAAGAAAAAAACCTTGCCAATTTTCTATACCGCTCATAAAGTTAGCGGAGCGGGCGCCCCCGGGAGCGGGGGGTTGACAAGGCGGAGCGGGGCGGTGGACAGACTGATCCCAGGCGGCAATCTAGGACGAGTGTGTTCCAACATTAAGTCTGATCTTAGTGATAAAATTGTCTTCAAATGAAGAGTCTAGGTAATTTTCATGTTGTGCAAAAATGAAGGGAAGACAATGGATGTGCGGCATGGTGGAACGAAATGCATTTGGATTTCTAAAACACCAGCAGCCTGGTTCGCAAAATGGTACGTTGTAATGAACACTAAAAATTCCATTTGTTGAATCGAGTTCAAACCTAATTCTGTTCTGTACAAAAGCAAAAAAAAGATACAGCAGATGCATAAAATGGAAAATAGCAGGGTTTGAAACAATGGAAGAATGGTTTTTGAGGAATAAGTTGTTCCATTATTGATAAAACTCTAAGACGAAGCTGGTTACCACTTGAAGACACAACCATGTTAAGCCATAAAGTTCTGTTGGAATTCAACAGAATGCACCCTTCAACTCTTTATGACTGATTATAACGCAGAACTCATGATTGAAGTACCTTAGTTGTTGCGCTAATGAACATATTGTTCTTGCATTAAGTTATGCATAAGATACTTGTAAACCTTTTGATAGCTGAAGTACTACATGAATGAACTCATGCATGAAGAATTCATGATGAAGAAGCAGACTGAAACAGAAATCAGTCATAAATGCATGAGACTACCATCTGTGGACCCTTCAGGAAACACGATCCATGTATTATTTTTTTTTTTTTAATTGAGCTCAATCGCTCAGCATTGAAATCAACCAGTTTTTGGTAGAAGGTCAACAATGAGCAACAGTGTTGTTCTATGAAGTCCCAGCTCTGTCTTTGAGGAACGTCTTGAGGTTTGCTTGACGTCATGTCTTACTTTGCTTCAGCTCTCTGTCATTTTCACCACGTCTCAACAGAAAGACAATCACCTCCATTTCTGGGACACGACTGATGATGTTGTTGTTGTTGTTGCCCTGCTAATAAAACTCCTATTGCTTCTGGGAAGGGGAAATTCAACTGAGGAATCATGTTCATTAGCGCAAACAGGGAGACGAGCTGTTTGTGAAATAAATGTAGCTGATTAGGCCGTAGAGAAAAATGAGCGGACAGGAGGTGGGATGAAGTGAAAGAGGAAGAAGGAGGGACGGTGGTTGATGGAGGGGAGTGAAGTAGAGTGAATCGAGAAAGATAACCATATCAAAACTGAGCGAGAGGAAGAAACAGAAATGGAGGGAGACGAATAGATGGCTAGAGAACTAATGCGGCATAAAAAGGCAATTTCCTAAACCTCTGAAACCCCCTCCTGGGTGGAAACAATTACTGCGGACAGGGAGACAGTTATGATTAAACAAGTGAACGCCTTGACAGTGGAGAAACTCTAGAGAGGATTGGCTGACAGAGAGTCGTGTTTGCTGCAGAATGTGATAGCTAATTCGCCGCCGCCGATCAGCGCCCGTAGTGAGAGCAGCAAAGTGGTAAATGACAGCGTCGGCTGCATTCAAACACAAACCCACACTCCCCAAAACACGTCCACACACACAAGTCGAGGCTGAACTTTACATGACTTTCTCTCTTATCATGGATCACACTGATTGCTGGTTTCTTAAAGAAATAAAAATGACTCTAATTATATTTATTTGAGTGCTATGAAAGGCAGCGTGGACTATCTTGCGGGGAGGAAAAACTAATTTCAAGAATAGGATGAGTCTTCAAATGAAATCATACCGCATGGTTTCAGAGGCATCTTCATCATCAGATTTAGAAAACAAGAGGGCGAATGACAGAAATCGTTTGATGAATTGAATGTGAGATAAATCCTTGCAAGACTGAGAGGGGAAAAACGCCGACATCAGAATGACAACAGGGGGGCCACATTGGCATCCGCTGAAAACAGGATTGTCATTAAATAAATAATGTTTGGCTTGGAACACTTTTTTCTTTTGCTGCTGTGAAATTGGTACGCATCTCCAAGGGAATCGTAAGCAGATAATAATTGTCACACAACCATGCCGGGGGTTGTAAAATGGGGATGGGTTCCATTTTCACAAAAATTAGTCATGCGCTGTTTTGGTTTGGCTAGTTCTACATTGACCCAGAAATGCGACCCCCAAAGTTATTTTACAACGACCTTCAATGAATAATAATCTACCTATTTTGGATGTCTGATGTGTCAGTGGACAGTTCAGAAATGTAATATCTGTAAATGGAAATGAATCTGGAGGGAAACTGTTCTTAAAAATACAGAAGTCACAAAGATTTAATAACCTGTTCTGTAATAGTAGTGTCATTTATTTTATTGCAGTTCTCTCTCACCATGAAGATTTAAACGTTTCTGAATAATACAACAGGCTGGCTGTATTCCAGTCATGTTGTTAATACCAAGTCAGGCGTTGGCCTTGTAGAATATGTACAATACAAGTGTTAAAGTGTTGTAAAAAATCTTCTTTAGCTCTTTGTGATGCATCCCAAAAGTTAAAATGAAGACTCTAACCTGACCTGTACCCAGTTCTTTAAGACCTGACCCTGTCAGCAGTCAAGACCATTGATTATGCGAAAACCTGGGATCGCATACAAAGTCAGCAATTTTAAAATCTCCATTTTCTACAATAACTGCAAGAACAGTGAATTCACTCCTGGTTAAGCTTCAGGTAAGTTAATATAAAAGCAAATCTCTGACAGGACCTAAACTCTGTTCATGAACTCTGGTCTTCTCCTGCATTAAAGACTTCCACGCCTCGCTACATAAGGGGGACACTGCTTTCTGCATTGGCACTGACAATACCATTGGGCATGAATAACTCATGAGGTGTAGAATCCTCCAATATTTAAATTTTTTTCTACTACTACTTCAATTAAATTCACTGGAGCCCGTTAGCTGGACGTTTGAGGAACTGCAGTTTTGAGCGCTTCCACATAGGCTTCACTTCACTGCCACGGAGGTTGTCACTTGATCCACGCAAGACATCAGATCTCATTCACACATTAAAAGTTGACTCTGTTTGTCTTGTACCAATTAAATGAGCCTGCCTCAAGTGGTCATTTGAGGAACTGCAGTTTTGACATTTTCAGGTTGGCCTCACTTCACAGCTACGGAGGTTGAAGCTTGGTATTTACACATCCAGTGGACTCTTGAGCTACTAATAGTCTGCTATGTTCACCTGTGGTGTTGAACAGTGGGTCAGATATCTATTTTTAAAGCTACAGTCTTAAGTTCTTCTCTCACACTCCTAGGAAAACAGTATCAGTGTATATCTTGAACCTCCAAGCAGTAACGGTGGGCATACAGCAGGAAATAAAATAAGCAAGCAATTAAAAATCTCAATATGCAGAGGTAACGTTTATTTCCTGTTAAACTATGCCAAAACAAATGAATTAGTGATGATGCTGTGAAGAATTATCAATAACTACATGTAGCCTGAAGCTGGGTGTTGACATCAGTTGTTCTTTTTCTATCAAAACGGGTCTTGCTCTTTCTCTCTGGTCTTCCCTGGTCTCTTGCACCCTATAAATAGATAGATTTCATTCTCCGTTCCAAATTTTCTTCGGTTTCTTCATGTAGCCCTATTCACCCTCCTTGTTTACCGATAGAAAATGACAAGATAAGTGTGGAGGACGGCTCAGAAGCGAGCAGATGCTGGCATTTCAGTTCTGTAAATGGCAGTTTATGAGGAACAACAAAGGCCGGGGTTGGTGGGAGGGGAGGGAGCGATGGAGGGAGGTGGGAGCGACTGTTTCTGGAGCAGGATCGCAGCCCTTTGGCTCTGAACTCATTACTGCTCAAATCAAAAGATTCTGTGGAAGGAGCACACCACTGTCACTGAAATCTCTGCCCCGCTCTCCTTATAGACAGAACTTTTATTTCCGCCACGTCATTTATTTGCCCCCCAAGCACACCATCACCCACCACCACCACAACCACCAGCCCCCCCTCCACTCCTTCCCTTCCCCATCTGAAGATGACAGGCAGCAAGACTTCACACGGCCGCTGCAAACTGGGTCAGCAACAAACTGAGACTGAGAGGAGAAAGAGAGGGGAGCGGGCTCGTCGCTGCTCCAGTTTTAAGACGTGAATAATAAGACGTAACAAAAGGGTAATCTATCATATGCCGTTTGTTTTAATTATCGCTCCCCTCTCTCTCGCTGTGTGTGGGTGGACACACATTAGGCACATTAGACTGAAAATATGCTCTTCGGCTTCTTCTGTAGAAGAACAGTCATGCCGTGGCTCCCTCTGCTGCCAGTTAAGGCGATGTCACGTTACACGGCATCTTCGATAAATTAACACTCTAAACACGTATAAACGACAGTCTCTTGCAGTTAAGGGTTCAGTGCCCTCCTCGAGGACATTTTAGTAGCGTTAAAGGGCCGTTGATCCACAAAACCAAGATGGGTTTGGTTTCAGAAGTGTAGAGACAAAATGAAGTGCTATGTCAATCACTTTATTATTATTGTTAGTGTGCTAACTCTATAATCAGATATGGTTTATTTGATGAGAGATCTGATACTTAACTCAGTTGCTCAACTAAACCAAACTGTATATCCATATATAGAGTCAGATGTAACAGGATCGCAATGTATTGTGGCTGAAAATTGCCTATGGGAAAGACTAGTCAGCAGGTGAATGGAGTCTAAGGCTGTGTCCGAAATCACTCATTCATTCCTTACTCCCTACATAGGGAAATAAATGTAGTGGACTATATAGTGAGCTCAACAGAAATTTTTTTCGGACACTTCTCTTGGCGCCGGTAATTACGTCATCGCTGTCACACAATTAAAACATACCACATTAATGTCGTCTCACATAATACTTGTCCATTTACTATGGCATTTTTATTAAATTAGAGTCTTTTGATTACTGCCCTGTACTTTTTATTTTCGTATTTTGTTTTCTATTTAAGCAGATTTTCATATTTTATTCTCTTGGCTCTTTAGTAACAGAAAGTTACAGTGTAATCTACTGGAATGTTTAATTATATGCTGTTCGTTTTACACTTTTTTTTCAATGAATGCAGGAAGCCATTTAAATTGCCTTGTTTTGAAATGTGTATCCATCCATCCATCCGCCTGTCCATCTAACTACGAACAGTTCCCCGGGAAAAAACATATACCATTATTCTAGAAAACTCCCGTAGCGCTATAGAAATGCCGTCCACTGTCAGTCTGGCTGTGTTTGTTATTGTATAACAATATAATTCAGTTATTGATGACCAGGAGGAGAATTAGAATAGCGAGAGAGAGAAAGGAGAAGATGCGCTGCTCTTCTAAGACTAGTAAGACGTCGTCAAATTGTGAGTGATAGCCTACTTTTTAGCGCCTTTTTAATTCGAGTAGATATCATTTTCTTTAATTAATTCAATAAACTATCCTTCGTCAAACTACACCCCCTACTTACTCCCTGCTGCACAGAGAACTTCTGGCAATGCATGATGGGACATCTTCCTCCGGTTAGTGACCATCGGATGTTCACTACATTTCGCGGTGAATTGTGGGATACACGCAGTGCACTATATAGTGGACACTAAACATTCGGACACCACTACAAAATGGCGTGGTCACTATGTAGTGCACTATATAGTGGTTAGGGAGGGATTTCAGACACAGCCCAATTCTAAGCAATTAACTAAAAATAATGGATTAACTGTTACAATAGTTAAGTATAAATGGCTAAAATAGTTCATGTTAATAGTTAATGAATAAATGATTTAGCTAAAAGTAGTGAATTAATGGTTTAAATAATTAAAGTAATTGAAAAGGATTAAAATAAATAGTCAGCATCCAGCTTCTGCTACACCCGAGTGCTGACCAAACACACTTAGAGTTCAAATTATTGCAACAAAATCCACTTAACACAAAGTTTAATGTACAAATTATTACAAACGGCTTCTGACTGTAGCCCAGTACGTACAGTCAGGTGATATTTGCATGTCTGAAGGGGTATTCAAGTTCATCTGACAAGTTGGAAACCATTGTGCATTATTTTAGACTGATGTTAAATACTGATGTCTTTCAGAAAAATGATTATAAAACAAATGTTGTTTTGCTTTTAAACCAAAAAATGTGCCGAGGGGGAATGGGTACGTTTTTTTAGCCCTGGGTAGTGCCTGCAGGCCTTCTTTCAGGCTGCAAACAAACCCAACAACCTCCACTAAGAAGTGAAGACAGCCTGTATATTGCCTGAGAGGTGATACCTAAGGCAACAAAAAAAAACAAAGCACTCGCTTATGAAGAGTAACTTCACACTAAATCCACTGTTTGAGCTGGTAAATTACACATGAACTCACCTTATTACACCACCTGCTGGACACAACTCTATTGGAAGACAACCTGCTGCTGTGCATGATGCTGTAGATCAATCCATTAACTTTCCTCTATCTTGAAGTCTGACACACTTCTACCAACCTTTTTAAATAATTCCATTTCAGGCACATTTTAAATGTTACCACAGTTCAAAGACCAGGCTCTTCTTTGCTGTTCAAAGCCAGAATCCAGCTTTTCACTGTGCTACATTTATTTAAGACCTGCAGCTGCAATACAGAGTGTACTAAGGACATTATAACAGTGGAGTCAGTCGCTTTTGGTGCACCTGCACATTCTTATTGATGTACATTTTGACAGAAAGGATTCGTGCATTTGTTTTCTTTGAAAATGTAAAAACAAAAAAGGTCAAACCTGCATAAGAAGGCGGATGTGTTGTCCTAATGAATGCAAAAAGACACCCACGCAGCTAAATGAAGGTCCTGAGCCAAATTGATGCCTAATTCTAAATGTGCAGAGTGAAGAGGTTGTGTGGGAGTCTTTTGAATGTTTACTGTTGTCTGCTTGGTCTGTCACTGCTCAACTATCAGCAGAAAAAAAAAATCATTTCCAGGCGCGCAGAAGATTTCAACTTTCAAGTCAGCTTCGGTGGAGCTCAGTGACACTTTGCAAGGATTGTTGCTGTTTTCAAAGCACGGATTTACATTATAGGTAAGAAAGGACAAAAAAAAAGTGCTCATAGAGTGAACAGAGGGTTTTTTTCTCATCTCTTTTCACAAAGAGTTTGCAGCAAGGTCAAACATCAACAAAAGGTTCTAGACCATCCAGGGACCAGTCTCCCATGACCTTTGACTCCCATTAGCCCCTCGCACTCGCACCACATGGATGGCAGGTGTTTAGTGGATGCAGGGGCCTTTGATGGCGTCTGTTCCCAGCTGTTGGAACTCCTCAGTCTTCTCATTTTTGCTGGAATGAAACATCTTGTTTATAAAAATTTAACTGCAAATGGATTTCGGGTCACTTCCTCCACCTCTGGCTGTCTGCAGAATTAACTATAAACTCACAATGTAACACGTGGCACATGGGATGTCACCTCGGTGTGATGAGCTGTCACAACAAGAAAGATTTTCTCTCCGCTGCAGTGGAACTGTATTATTATTATTCATTATTTTATTTTTTTTGCAAGGTATTATCTTTCATCATGCCAAATTGTTTTGGCACCCTAATTTTCAGACAAACCCAACCGATTTCTGGAACATGTTTCATTGTGGTGTTTTTGTTTTTCATTGCTTAGAAGAGGAAGTTTGTTTTCTACCAACTTTTTTACTCTATGCACCCACTCCTGTTGCAAGAAACTCACTGTAGTTTGGTGCTTCAAAGCAATCCAGTTCCAATAAGATACATAACAAAATCCTTATGTGCGTTAAAATATTACAAACGTCATGCTGCATCCTATACGTAGCTACTGAAGTCTGCACTGTTGCCAAGCAATACATAAGTATTTTCCTGGACAGCAGCTTGCTAGCTTTGATAAGTCTACATATTACCGCAGCCCAGTTGACGTTAACATTTAATTTAAAAGTCAACAAAGACGTGGATCTGAGGAAGGCTGAAAGGAAGCTTGGTGGTTCAAACGATCTGTAACAGCACCCATCTGTCAAATCACCCACACTGTAAATTATACATAACTTTAAGCCTTAATATAGCTATTTGAACAGGTGAGTTGTATAAAAATTCAGCCTCAGTACAGTCATGAACTGGGAAATTGGCTATAGAGACCAAAACTGCTTTTTGTACCAGGCTGTAAACATGTTTATTTCTGGCTTTACTTCAGGGATTGACTTGTACTGTAGCCAGCCTCAAGTGGCCGTTCGAGAAACTGCAGTTTTTGCCACTTTGTGGTGGAAAAATTCTATTCCCTTACCAAATGTCAGGCCGGACTCAAAACAGGACTCAATCGCAGAATAAATGAGCTTATTTATTGATAACAAAAATCCCTCGACAGAGTAAGGCTATGAAAATGGGCCTAAACTAGGGAAAACAAAAACACTCCAAAGGAGGAAAACTCTAAACTACTTTATAAAAGATTATCAAAATCACTCACAAGGAGGAAAAACAACAGGCTGCAAAACATTAACTGAAGGCGCTCCAAAGAGGCTGAAAAACACTACGCTATGCACTATGAAACAAAAGGACTAGACTAAGAATTTACAACAAAAAATCACTCATACGAGGAAAAATAAACAAAAGAACACTTGAGCTATAACGCTATGGCTGTGGACAAGGAAACAAAGCTTGGGTGATCGCTTCAAAAGAGGAAACACTTTGGCACAAGACAAAGGGAGACGCAGACAATATATACACAGGGTAATGGGGAACAGGTGGAACAGGTAAATATCAAAATAAAACAGGAAATGATGAGACAGGACAAAAACCCAACTTGACCTCACTGCGGTGTGACACCAAAGACCAGAGAGAAATACTAAAGTCAAGAGTTGGACAACAACTATTGTCTTTTCAAATGTATTTCTGTGCAGAAGGAGCAATCAGGAACAGTGAGGCTCAAAGACAAAGCTCTTGCAGGGGATATTTATAGCAAAATACAAGATGTTGTAGGAAAAGGAAGTTTCTGCGGCTAGGCACGCTTCTCCATCTGTTGGCGTAAATGTCGAGGGTGCATCCTACGGTCGAAAGTTCACCTGATGTTCAGACATACATTTGCATAAACATTTCTGCTAAAAGAGGAAGAATACATATATATGTTATCTGTTTCTCGCCTCTATCTAGCCGTTCAAAAGGTCACAGCATTAACAAAGTACCTTTCTGCTTACATTTCCACTTATATTGTCTAGACAATCAAAGGTTAAGGCATAAAAAAGTAATACATTGGAAATTTCCAGCACAACTTCATAGCCACAGAGGATGCCACTTGATCTACACAAGACATCAGATCTAATTTACACAATAAAAATTGGTTGTGTGTGTCTAGTCTAATCATATGTGACACCCTGGTTTCTAAGTAGGCTACCTACTCAAGAATATTCCCATGTTAGAACTTTTCCATGCTGTAGAGAAAACAGAGCAGAAACAGCCCGGAGTTAAGAGAGATTAAGGTCAGCATACATATATAATATAAAAACATGTAGGGTCCACTGCTATAATAACAACTCAAAGTGTTTCTGGGAATTCAGCTGTGCTGTTAGCCAGCAGGACAGACTTTTACAATATTAATCCATAACCAGAGGGACTTGTCTCACAGTCCCGACTGATTCTGGGCTCTGCAGCCAAGCTCAGCCATTAAACACTTATTTGAGCCCGCTGCTCACAAGTCTGCTCACGTTGGGCCCAACAACAGATTGCCCTGACTGCTTGAACGCAGCACCACTATTGGCTCATGGCACATTGGGTATGGCTAAGGCATCATCAGCTTCCTGAAAACATTAAGGCCTTTTCTACCGCTCAGACGGCCCTGCTATAGACCCTTTTGTGCCAAGAAGAAAGGGAATGGGGCAAGGATTTAAAAGGGAGTGACACATCGACGGAGGAAGAAACCAACTGGTGCTCACATAATGCTTACTGATAGACATATAGTCTGAGCCAGAGAGCTTTTTTTTTTTTTTTGGAGGGAGAGGCTCTGGGATTCATATGCGCCAGGCGTTTTGGGCTTCATTCACACCCAGGAACTGAAAATCACGTCTTTACCCTCATATGACCCAGAACTAATAGTTTTTTGAGACGGAGAATAGATTCAATCTAGGGCGCATTAGGCTAAAAATCAACTTGTCTTTTCCTGTACACATGCAGCCTCAGAATAAGATGTAGTTCCTGCTGTGACCTAAAATCCTATTTCATTGCTGCTCAGCTTTGGCAACGACTTAATCTTTTTCTAAACTCCAGACGTATTGGGACCCTATTCAACAAAGACGCAGCACTCCAGAAGTGACTGCTTGTGATTTAAGTGTTGAATCGTGACCGGCTTTAAAATAAAGCTGTATAAAAATGCAGGACCGCTGATGCACTCCTTGTTTAAAAGTGAAACATTGATATTTATGGTTTCTGCATTTAAATCTCCAAAGTCATGAGATTTGTTTGCTCCTTAATGCGGAGGATTCTGAATTAACTGGAAGAGTTGTCGGCTTGCTTGGCAGAGCAGGGAAACGATGTACCTTTCTTGCCATTAGCCCGTCCTGCCAAAATCCAGACGTGCTGGCTGCAAGCTGCTAGATATTTCCTCTACCTCGTCCATCACCTGTGTGGTTGAAACACGATTAACCAGATTTTCCACAGAGCGGAGGATAATAAATTCTCCTGTTTTTCGTTTGCCATCAGCCCATTAACTTCACGCCGAGCTCAATATTGGACTCTCTGTTTTTCTAATTTGCTGCAAACATATAATAATCAAAATGCTTATTATCACAGATACGAAGACCATTTCTCAATCCGAACAAAGTACTTTGAAATATATTTATCCTTTTTTAATGTAAAAGTAATTTCCTATTTCTATGCAATCACGCACATATGAAAGCCTTTTTATTCCTATTTCATAATTAGCTGCTGGAAACGATGTTAAAAGCGTTGCTCAGAAATAATTATGTAATTCTAAATCACAGCAGATATACACATTATTAAAAATTAGCATGAGTGACTTGACAGCATGAGGCTGCTGGTGGATTTAGAAGAGAGAGGCTTTGCTTACTATGCTGCTCTGTCTCCCTTATGTACAATCAGAGTGCTGGTCTCAGTTTCCTGATTGAATTTGGCCCTTGTTTCAACCCCATTTAGAATATGAGCAGTGTTAATGAAACAAAGTGTGACTGTGGCTCTGCAGTGGAGCAGCTACAATTATAAAGAGCCCCCGTGAGTGTCTCTGTGATATCTGGCTTTGTCTGAATAGGATCTTTTTTTTTTTTTTCAGATTTTTAATTTTGACTTTTAACATGTTAATCTGCTGAAGGTCATGAATGGTTAAACAGAAAAGAGTCAGGCAGCGCCATCGTCCCTTTTTAAAATGGAGCATTAGCACAGATGTGTCCAGAAAATGAATGAATAAATGAATCTCTAAAAACTCGTGTTTTTTCTATATTCTGTCTATGAGCTTTGACAAAGACAGATTTCCATGGTACGAGTTAAGAATCAGCTGTGGCTGATGGAGATGTTAGTTTTGTAAGTATTTGGTCAGAAACCAAAGTTTATTTCATGGCAGTTCATGCCATGGTTATTAATACATTAATACAACATAGGTAATGACTATCTTTGACTTGATTTCTGGGAGAAAATGGCAATCACTCACCAGTACACACTGTGACAAAGCGGCATTAAAAAAGCACATAACCTCCCAACAGCTCCAGTGGATCCCAATGTGGAGTTTGTGCTGGTTAAATATTTAGTCAATTTTATTTTTATAGCCAAATATTACAAATCACAAGTTTACTTCAAGGGGCTTTAATCTATAAATCCATGACTCACCGGCACTTGAACTCCCCAGGCTGTTCCCCAAAATAAAAAAATCAGCTCAACTGGCCTTGTTACAATGACAATTGAGACACACTTCACATGTTGTTGTGCACAGTTATTTAACGGTTTGTTCCTTTTTTCTTGATTTCAAACCACCTGTTGTTGTGGAGAAGTTCTTCACGATCATTGACCTTTTCGATTGAAACAACATTTATGTGAAACAGTCTGAGAAGTTTAGCGACAAAATGTCTGCTAACAATTCTTAGATATGTCAAAACTTGACAGTTTTCTATGGGGTCACAAGCCAAAGACTCTTTAATAAGCTTATCTTTAACTTTTTTAAGCATCTATAGCAATATTTCCCTTTTTGAAAGGCAGTTAGCACCACTGTTTGTTGAGTAATAGGGTAGTTCATCTACATGGGACTGACATACAGCAATGATTTATACATGAGACATATTCTATCTGAGAAGAGTCATTGTTTTTCTCCATCTGAGGAGTTATTCAGAGAGAAAACAAGCTCTTTGGTTTGGATTCAGAGATGTTCTAAGGCCAATGCAGTGAGCCCCAATAGGCCTAGCTCCGTGTTTAATCAACCTTACAGAAAGTATCAAAGATTTAGATAATTGGCCCACGCATTTTTTTTTTAAATATATACACACATACATAGGAGAGAAAATCGTGACAAATATCGTGCTCTGCTCAGATGTGACGGAAAAAAGTTCCGTGCCAGGCACCTGTCGGGAGAATCATTCAGATTCTCCATCCGTCCGTCTCCATTTCCTCCAAACATTTCTTTACCACCTGGCGTCGAGCCAAATGGCTCAGCAATGCCGCTGAGGTGTCCGCGGCTCTGCCTGAGGGAAAATATCTATTATCCCCCCCCTCCTTGTTTTTCTTGCCTGGCAGAGGAATAACCGCTCAACGATTCAGGGCTTTCACCTCTACTCTGATAAAGGTTATCTTGGCAATTTAGTGCTGGCGATATCGCATTATGGAGAGAGTTATGAGGCGGAAATCAAATTTTGCTCCCAGTGACTCTGAGGAGAGGGAAGATGAAAGGTGTATGGGACTGCACAGTAATGATATGATAGAAATAGTGTGTTTCTACATGCAAGGATGCACGAGAATGCATGCATGTGTGTGTGTGTGCACGGGCATCTGCTTCTATGTCTACTATCCTATTCAGTCTCCCAGAAACATTGAAACTGCAGTTTCTCTGTAGTGCTTTTTACAAAATGGGTTCATCCCATTGCAAGCTTCTAATACACTCAAGTGCCTAATGGGTAGTTTCAGCCAAGCTGTTTGATGGACATGTTGACGCCAGCTAATAAGTCTATGAACAGCTAGCTGGACTTTGCAGGTTGCTATATGCCAACTGTTGTGGCAGCCAGAGGGCTAGTTAGTCAGTTTGTTTTTTCTTGAATTGTATCAAAAATCGTGCCCCTTCTCTGGATCATAACTCAGTCAAATCCTAACGCACATACATGACACAGATATATTAAGATTCAGTGTGTTGTACGCTTTCTGAGGATATCAGTATCTCCAATGTTCATTGTGAATAAACATCCATAAATATGCTTAGAAATCAAAGGAAAATGCTCCTACAGAACTACAGAACTTGCCCTAAAATCATCCGATTTTTGAGTTTTCTTCTTTCTGCAGTAATCCAGTGGTAGGTTTCAATACATCCATCATCACAATATATATTAGGACTGCTAATGGCTTATTCGGCATTCTTTGAAGGTGTCAGTTTGCCAAACACAAACATAGGCTAAAGCTGTAGACCACAGTTTTTTAATTTTTAAAGACTATTCATACCTTGTCACGGTTCTTATATTCCCAAAAACACCAACGCTCTATCCATTCCAGTGCGCTAATGGATCAAAAGAGTGACATTGACTCACCTGCTATTTTCCATTTGGATCACTTATTTGCTTTCTCTCCAACACTGGAGTGTTCATATAAGAAAAGCAAAGTGTATTTTTGTCCACTTGCCTGAAACCGCAGAATGAAAGCGAGCTCGCACTGTACAGATAGCATTCATAAAATAAAGCTGATAACTTGGTGTCTAGAGTAACACCTCTTATCCTTGTAAATGAACAGGAAATTAGAGAAACACATTGCTATCAGGGCAACGGAGAGACCCTACAGAGCACACCATCACATCACACCTCCCATATTTGTCAGATGCATTATCACATTATTATATTCACAGTTTACCCAACTCCCTGGAGAGCAAAGAAAATATGCTGTTGAGAGACTCATTCTGCCAAAAAATGTTGCCATGACAATGGGATTTCACTTTTTTCCTTTTAGTTTCAGTATATTGAACTCTCCTTTATGTACAATTATTAAAATATTGCCATTAACACACTGCCTAAGGATATAATTTCATCTGCTTCAGCTGCTATGTATTTTCTGAAACTATTTTCCAGTTTATAATACAAAGAGTGCAACCTTTTGTACCTCTGAGGTAGTCGCTGGAAGTTTGGTTTCCCACAGCAAAACAGTGATGCGATAGTCATGTCTTAGTGTTTGGGATAAACAATACATCTTAGCAAAGCTGGGGAACATTCTGTCCATTGTTGTGAACTCAGTCTAAAGCACTGTGAGGACATCATGTAATAGAGAGGTAGGACACAATTGGTTCCACTATCTTAAAGATATTCAGGTCACACAAAGAATAAATGAATTAATTAAGCTTGTGTCTTCTCAAAAGGGATGACCCCCTTTTTGGTGTCACCTCATTGTACCAGCTTCTGCAAGGTTCTGCACTGAATAGAAAACAATTTGAAACCCACCAATCCCAAAGCAACACTCCTGTGATTCTGCATGTCGCTTCCATGAGAATTGAAATTAAATAAGGACCAAAAGGATTGGCTGGGCTCAGAGCCTGGATGAGGAGCTTGGACATCTGGAGGGAGCTCGGAGTATCGCACTGAAAAAAGCCAGCTGACGTTCAGAATTTGATTAGGATGCCTCCTGGGTTCCTCCATTTGGAGGTGTTCTGGGCAAGTCCAACTGGCAGGAGAACCCCGGGGGCAGACCCAGAACTTGTCGGAGGGACTATATTGCCCATATGGTCTGGGAAGGCCTTGGGATCCCCAGGATAAGCTTGAATGCGTTGCTGGCGAGAGGGATGCCCGGAACATCCTGCTAAACTTGCTGCCACCGCAACCCAACCCTGGATAGGCGGAAGGGGATGGACAGATGGATGAGTGGGTGGCCAAAATCACAGCAGCAGAGGCTGAAATACCCTGACTTTGTGTCAAATAATAAAACAGTGAATCCTACATCTTCGATGGTGCAACTTTACAGGTTCTTTAGACCCTTCTTGCCAGGTTAATGCCACAGCTAGCAAGTTCATAATGAAGGCTTTCTTTTATAAAGTTGTGATCTTCAAGCTTAAGCTGAGATAACCCTGATGGTCTCATTATATCATCAGGGTTATTTTCTTCAGTTTTGCTCAGATAGAAAGTGAAGCACATTTTCATCTCATTCAATTGGGGCGAATTTCACCGCTGTTTACTTCTCAATGTACTGATCTCAAAACTTGCCTGCATCTCCAGTCTCTCGCCTGTAGTAGAAGAAGAAGATCAACTTCATTGATCCTGCACACAGAGGGCTTATAGATGTGTAAATGTGAAGCGATGGAGTTGTGATGGGCAGCACCAGTAGTGGAGTTGTAAAATAAAACCAGGGGGGATGGTGAAATTTTTCATTTATGTGACTTATTTTCCAGTGGGGGGTCTGGGGTTAGCCCCCAGAAAAATTTATATTTCTTAGATGCAATTTCCTGCATTCTAGTCAATTTTAGGGTGAACAAGAACCACTTAACTATGGACATCATGTCATTCACATCTTTTTTAAACATATTTGTAAAAATATTTTAAATATCTTTATTTGTGAATGTGCTCAAATATTTTTTTCCAACACAATCTTTGTGTATGTTTTTAACATCTTTTTTTAAAACACCTTTTAACATCTTTGTGTGTTTTTAAACATATTTAAATACATTTAGACACACTTTTGTTAAAAAAACAATTTAAGGAGGAGGAAAGAAGACTTCGAGTTTTAAGACGACGCGATGTTTGGAACAAGCGGTATTAAAGAATATGAAGCAGCAGGTAGCAGCTAGCGGTGCTGCTAAGGCTAAAACAGCACAGGTGTGGATGATTGACACCTGTCACCTGTTAACCAATCAGAGTCAGGAGACTCGATTAGTACCACCCACATTCACCTTTGACCCACCAATGACGATCCAGAATGAAGTTAACCCAAAGGTGGTATATGGCACCAAGAGGTCACACTTCACTGTCAAAGCCTCTTTGTCTTTATGTAACAACCAGGAGCTTTATGACTGATTCAAACTAAAGCAGAGACATAGCAGGAGACATTAGCAGCGTTACTCATGCTGCAATAGAACTTTTGACACAAAACAGCAAAGATAAGTCATACTGCATCATTTTGTGGGTTTTATAGGCTGATTATTATAAAGCCCCCCCTAAATGTCGAATGGCAATTCTATTTCCAGTGTTAAATATAAGTAATTCCCACATGCATTGATAACATGCCACAAGGGATTTTAGAAGAGGGATGATTTTGACCATTTTTTCCCCCAGGGGGGATGCCATCCCTCCCCATCCCCCCTCAACTCGAGGACTGGGCAGCACTCTGGGAGCAGTTAGGGGTTTAGTACCTTACTCAGCAGTGCCTAGGAGGTAAACTGGCACCTCTCCAGCTATCACTCCTTGCTTCATACCGCGGTCCGTGAACTGTACGTTCACAGATCAGATTTATAAAGCACAAACTCATCTTCAGCTTTGTTCGCCATGGTTGAATTTGTGCCTACTTGCAACCACCCAGCACTCAACACAATTGTAACTGCCTCTGAAATTCGCCTCACCAAAGATTACCACAAATTTATACGGCGGTGGTTGTTTTTAATCATTCTACCAGCTGTATTAAGCTCACCAGAGATGGTAAAACAACAAACATGGTGAACATTATACCTGCTAAACATCAGCATGACAACATTGTCAAGTGGGAACACATTAGCATTCAGCTCAAACCATTGGTGCGCCTAAGTATAGCCTCTCAGAGCTGCTAGCACTGCTGTAGACTCTAAATCTAGTTAAACTGTAATAAAACTAAATGATGTCTGACCTGATTGCTTGCTTCATATGGTATGTAACAGCCTCACACACATCTACCCCCCCCAAACACTTCAAACATTAGCACATTGTGACAGGTGTCGGTGAAGGTTGCAAACTGCTTCCTCTCAATGTGAGTCCCCTCCATTGACTTCAACCCACTAGTCCAATGCAGCTTATTGTGATAGATGACTAGTCACAGTGACACACATACACACACACTTATTAAACATATCACAACAGTGACCCCAGCTGGACAGCTAAAACCCTGAGATCTGATACCATGTCTTGGTTTGTTTGGCAGAAATGACTCTCTACACCTCCCGCAGTGGTCGCACCTCTAACCCTTTCACAGAGAGAGAAGGGGGGAAAAAGAAGCTTAAGTTAAACCCCATCCGGAGGCTTTTTGCTCTGGCGCTGCGCCAGAGAATCACAAGATGAAGGATTGGATAGAGTATTTCAGTGTCACGGAGAGCATCTGCACCGTCTGTGTCTGGTTTTTATTCTTCCTCTGCAAGCTATTTTGCTCTTTTTTGCACTAGAGCTGGTCCTGTTGAGCTTGTTCCTACTTGAGTCGTACATAAGACAAATCCCCCCCAAGCCCAGTCCTGAGACATGTGGATGCAATATGAATGCAATATGTCTCTCCCTCTGTATAATATATATTTTTTAAACATTTAATTTTTAAAGTTCTTATTGTTTCTTAATGATATTTTGAAAAGCTGACAACCTCATGCAGGCAATAAATGGGGCCAGTGTAGAAGTCAGTGATCCTTAAGGGTGTAAATAACCCCTGTCATTGTTATACAATATTCAGCATCATAACAGAATTTAGAACAGCAATAAAGATAAATGTCTCGCATAAGTCATTAAGTAACAAGTTGACTTGCTTGTTAGCATGCTGACAAGTTAGAAACCAAGCGGTAAACTCTGTGGCTGTGAAGTGAAGCCTATGCGGACATGTCATAATCTGCAGTTCCTCAAACCTCCACTTGAGGCTGGCTACAGAACATGTAAATCTTCATAGGCTCCCATGTTCAAATGTCCAACTTCACAGCAGAAATAAACATGTTTACAGCCTGGTACTAAACAGTTTTGGTCTCTATAGATAATTTCCCCATTCATGACAACTGTACTGAATCTGATTTTTAATAAACTTTAACTGTGGTCTAAGCAGGTGTGCCAACACCTGCTTAGACGTTCTCCAACAAGTCTGATTATGTGATTTAGGCGTGCATATCATACAGTATAATATCATCTGCTTGAATGCCCGTTTCTTTTTAGCTTTTAAAGACTCTGGAGTGTTCTAACAACTGTTCACGTCTTGCGTTCCAATTCACCCAACCTTAATAATTAACATGTGGTTTGATATTTAATGGTCCACTCTTGGAGGCAGCTGTATGGAGGAAACGTGACGTCTTCAACACATCTGGACATCATGCGACTCATTGGTTTGATTCTAAAGGACAGAGGGATGCCTGAGCACAAAGCAGGCTGTAACATCATCTGATCTAGTTATTTTTTTGTTCACATCATGTCACAAATCTGTAAATGTTCATTTTAAAAATCATTTAATGTAGTTTATAGTGTTGAAATGACATTACGTTATTTGCGTAGTGTTTTCAGCCGTGTTTAATAGCCAGGTTCTCACCACCCAGACAAAAGCGTGGCTAGCCGAGCCTCACTCAGTATCCATATCACGACTCGTAGCACCAAAAGCAACTATTCTGTGATTCCCTTTTCTCCTCTCTCCAATTCTGCCCCGACCGACCATGCTTCAGTATCGCCTCTCTGCATTCTGCATACAGTATTCTCTGTATTGTAATGAAAAGGAGAGGCAGTGGAGAAGTCAACAAGAGTTGGAACTGAGTCCGTATTCAAAGCAGTGATCTCCACAGATTCAAGCTATTCAGATGAGCACACAGAGAGTGAAATACAGAGCAGAAAATAATGGATATGAAGAATGGTGCGTCTATGTGCAGTCAGTGGGAAGTTGTTTTAGAAAAGAGCTATTTAAGTTTATTGATTGTGTGCACAAAGTTACAAGAGGTATTTATTCACTAAATGAAATTAAATGGCCCGTGTCCTTAGATGTGATGATTCCATTTCTTGCTAATTTTAGTTCTGATGTGAAGTAATAACCGTGAAACCGGGACAAGGACTAACTATCTCTATGCAGTACAGTGTTTCTTGTTAATCCACAGAGAGGGAATAGCCTCAGTCATTTTGCTTTATGATATTACAAGCAGCCAATATCTGCATATAAAACTTGAAATGAGTCAGCATGAAGTGACAAAAACAGCTGGAAAGTCAGGGAGTTAACTTCAGCTTAATTAGGCTATTTTTTTACCACTTTATGTCCGCACCAGTATCTCAAAATGATATGCTAATTGCTAAATGATTCGCTGATTCTATAAAACCTGTGACATGCAGCTTTAACCTCCGGGATTATAGCATAATATCATGCACGTTGCCTTTTTAAAGTGCATACTGAAAACCCCTTTTTACAAAATTCCTCTTTTTAAAACTCATTCGAAACATTATGTCATGGAGGTAATGCTAGTTTAATTGTTTAATTAAAGTGACAGAAACATGAAGCCTGCTTTTTCAAGAACATAATAGTTTCAAACTTTACTCAGGATTTTGATGGTGTATCTGCCACCGTTCCAAATGTTAAAAACCAGCTGCCAAGGGGAGGGTCCAGAGGAAATATGAGCAACATTGGGCAGTCATTGTCAATTTTAACCTCACCTTTAACGTATCATACACGTTGTCTTTTATTCAACACCGCTTTTCAAGATTCAGAGAGTTCATATCATATGCATATTCATATTTTAAAATGGGTTTGAAACGTCGAAAAGGCAGCTTGAAACAGCTGTTATGGTGCTTATGTAAGCTTAATTAGCCTGCTTTTGTCTATTTCCGACTGAAATCAAGGACCTATTGTTAAAAACTTTACTCCGAATCTTGATGGTGATTCTGCTCCACAGGCATAGCAACAGTTACCGAGTCAGTTAACCAAAAGTGAATATGGTTATTCGTCCATCAAGATGCAGTAAATGTACTACTTTGTTGTTGCATGAGACACATTTCTGAATAAATGAAGTAGCAGAGTGTTGAACCTGTCAGCTGTAATAGCCCACTCATCAGGCTACAGGATCCTATCACAGCAATACAGCAGCTTGAGCTCCGTCTCAGCATGTGTGCCAGCGAGGGAGGAGGAGGAGGAGAGGCGATGGACTTTGAGACTCTGTCCTTTTTTTTTACAAAGCTATTTCAAACAGTTTGCAGTGTCTGCTTGACAATCCAGACACAGTTCATCTCCTACAGCAGCAGGGGTTTATGGTTTCATTTCAATTTTCTCTCTTTTTTTTTTTTTTTAATATGCAGGGCATTCTGCCAGCCTCAGCGGGAGTGAGAGTCACTGCTCAGGTATTCCCGGCAGAGGAGAAGAAAGGCCATTGCTTGTGGCAGAGGACAAAAACTTTTAGAATTGCTGTAACTCAGCCATCATTAAATACCCCATTTTCAGACCTTGCTGGCTCCACAGTAAATGGACAATTATCATGCTTGATTCAGCAGCCTGAGAGATGGCTGCCTGTCCAAGGCTCCAACACTGGAATGCAAGCTAAATTCAATTAAGTGGTCTTTTTTATTGTCAAGGTGGATGAACAAATTTTCTGGGGACAAGATAGGTGAAACAATGTTATTCTCCGCCAGCAAGCTATTCATTTAGATGCTACAAAATACTCGGATCATCACTTTTCTTATGCTTAAGTACAGTAATTACACTCTGCAGCATTTATCAAGTGAATACAAATGCTAAAGGTGCCTTAATTTAATGGTCATGGAGTACTTCTAACTTTGGCGCAGGAGTAGAGTCAATAAAGAGCCTTAGGTGTTAGACATACACTCTTGATTGCACCAGGTCCCTTCAGGAAACACAGCTCTGATTGGAAGTGCGTGGTGCGCCTTAAGTAGGGAGGGAAATGAGGGGTGTCTGTCCACTTGAGTGAAAGTTACCCAGCGAAAAAAAAAAAAAGAAAACTAACTCAGGTGTTTACATAATCAGCAAGGTGTTAGTGTGCGTGTGAAGCGAGGGGAAAATTAGTCATCAGCCCCAAATCTTCAACCCTTCGCTCGTGCTCATGCACGGCTGCGTGGCTCATCAGCAAAAGCACGTCCGCTGGGGGGGGAGTCTTTCCAAATTTGCTGCCATTGCATCATAACAACACAGATGTGAAAAACTCTGTATAGATGAAACGTGCTGTTTACACGAGGAGATGCGAGAGCCTGGGGAGGAAATTGCTGAGACGAGAAGGAACTGAATGCGAGCGAGCCAAAAACAAATGTGCTCTAGCAGATAATGCTGTTTCTTCGTGTCTTTTGTTCAGGGGTAACACTGGGACTTCTCACGCTAGAGCTGCATGTTTTGTGGTCCTGTGCAATGATTTTAAATTAAGACGTCCAACATGTATCATAATTTGGCAAGACGTAAATTAGAAAAGCTGCACTAGTAGCCCCTACGGGCCTCACTGGTCTTCATCCAGACAGAAGCAGCAGCTCAACTGATGGAAAATTGAAAAAAAATAAATAGCATAGTATAACTGACACAAGTATACAATATATTATAAATACAGGTCACTTTATTTTACCTGAGTTAGTTTTATTGCACACCATTTGCACTGTGTACAGTCTAATGTTCAAATATTTCACTGTTGATTGCACATGTATAATGTAAATAACTGTAAATCCTGTCCATACTGCCATATTACCATACTTATATTTATAGTAATATATTGCCATATTGCCTCACAGATGTCTTTTGCTGTATATATTTTTAGATTTGTATATTTCTATTTTCTCTCTCTCTCTCTCTCTCTCACGAAATTTCGATGCTCTGTATGTCCTGTACACATAGCAGCATTGACAATAAAGTTGACTTTGACTTTGACTTTGACTTTTGACTTTATCTTCATAAGCTATTGCTATCTTGCTAAAATGTCAGTTAATGCAAATAGTTATTCATCCATATTCACAGATTTACATTAAACACATTTCTGAATAAATGTAATACAGTGTTGAACCACCCATCAGGCGACTGGATCACATCAATACAGCAGCTTGAACAACCTGACGGCCGTAAATCCAATATTCTTTGTGGTCCCCACCAAAATATCAGGCTCTTCACTTGCTAAGTGCTTCAGTTTGTTCACCAGTTAGTCGCTAACTGTGTCTGTCTGCTGTTTGGTGCTAAGCAGGTCATGGTAAGTAAGTTTGTAGAGAGAAAACCAACACGGCAAAACTAAAAAGTAAGGTGGAAAAACTCTGCTGAGTTGGGTGATAAGTCTATGTGGGTTTGTCATTATATGCTATTGAAATATGGTGTCCCAAAATCCCAATCAAACCATTTACACCCCCCTAACCCCAACACTAATGAGACGACAACCCCAATTTTGATTTTGGTATGTAATTTTAAATTGGGGGGGGTGGAGAGCTAACACCAACCATTTGCAATCAGTTGATAGTGAGTGGTACATGTATACCTGACAATCAACTAGAAGTACCTGCAAACCCACACTGGTGTTTTTAGTTATGATTAGAGTTTCTCTTACGCTTACCTTCTGAAAATTGCCCCTAAATGTTAGAATTGCCCTGTATGCAGCCCTGGGAAAAAAAATATAATGTCAGGGTTCTGACCTCTGTAATAAATATGAATCAGAGCGAGAAACTGTAAACAGGCTTTGAGTGATGCTGCAGTGTGTTGGGTCATATTGTGCTAAATACAGGAATAACACAGAATTTTGATTTCTGCATTTTCCAAACACAATGCATAACTGTTTCTGTGGGCGACCATTCATCCACATCATTGGATTTGTCTGGCCTGGCTAGGTCACTCACAATATCTCCCACAGCCGTCTTCTCTCTTTTCTCTGTTTACTTCCCCATGGCATTTTTTTTTTTTTTTTAAGCATCGTGCATCATTTCATTTCATTAAAAAGTTCTCCAAGATAACAAGACTGCTAATGTCAGTTAGCAAACTCATTAGCTTTGCTCCGTTGGGTTAAGTTCACAAAGTTTATTTGACGTTTGTACCATCAGCTTGTGTCACCAACCATTCCTCTTTTGGGGAACAGTTTTTACTCTGACAGAGGTAAGTAATTACAGTAATTACTTCCTCCATTTTGGACTCTCCAAAAGTCCCCCACTGCGAAGGCGACCTGCTGTTCATTCACTCATTCACACTCGCTCCAGACGGCTCAGAACTCAACTTCCCAGAGAGAGAGTTGAGAATTTTATTCTTCAGTGGTCAGTTCAGTCAGTGGAGAGAGAGTGCACAGGAGTCCAAGATGTCTTATGCTGAAAGGTTTATTGACTCTTAATCAAGGAGAATGGGAGGATTTATCAATACTCTGCCTTGATTCTGGAGAAGCTGCCCTCGCAATAGTGACACAACAATTTGGTCATACTCAGTGCATCTACGGTATAATGTATTTGCCAATGGGTTATTACAACAAAGTATGTTTACCCTTAGTTGTCCAACATTGTTATCTGAAACTCTTTGACATTATTTATCTATCTGTTGTGTCTAGGCAGTGTGACAGCATCATCTTCTGACCTTGGTAAGGATAAGAATGGTACCCGCTTTCCGAAACAGAATAGTATACAGGTACTCTGTATCTCAAGGACAGAGGTTAGTATGCCCTAAAAGTCAATATTTGCTCGAATATAGAAAAAGTACAATGGAACTCCACTCAAACCCAAGTTCATGAAGAAGCAGTTGTCCGACGT
The DNA here is from genome assembly GCF_000972845.2 of Larimichthys crocea. Taxonomy (NCBI): domain Eukaryota; kingdom Metazoa; phylum Chordata; class Actinopteri; family Sciaenidae; genus Larimichthys; species Larimichthys crocea. The sequence continues at coordinate 3,632,376 of NC_040029.1, read as the reverse complement.
CATGTACACTTCTCTTGTACATTTCCAACAACAGGATGTGTTTGTAGACTATTTTTATTCGGCACAGTCTAACAGATGCGATAGAAGATGTCAGTCAAGCTCAATCTGTGCATGACTCCACAGTCCACAGAGGTTTAATTAGGCAACAAGTGAAAATACCTGTGTGCATGAACCATCAAAATAACAATTTCTTTTTCTGTCTTTTATATTCACAACAGTTTTCCGTTGCGTGTTGCAAACTGCAGTGAGTGAGACAGGAAAAACATTGAAGATATTTGTTTAAAGTTAATTTACCAGCCAAGTCATATTCTGAGTTGATTAAAGTGATTTCTGTCAGTGCTGTGGTACTCAACAACTTCATAATTACTCTGTCTGGAATTGATCAGACACACTTTTACTAAAATACAGGAAAGAGGGGAGAGACATGTCTCAGCCATCTTTGTTTTCACTGAAAGGTCGACACTTTTTGTCCCAGACTGACTGAAGACAGGCTAATTGGTCTTTTTTTAAATAATTTTTTGGGAACATGTTTAAATTTTTAACATTGTGTTTGGAGTTTGACTTTTAAAATGTGTGTGTGACTTGACTTTTCAACACGGCACACTGACTTCTTCCGCGCTATATATCTCTCATCAGACTCCCTGGTTCACCTTTTCAGACATTCCCTCATTTGTGTTTGTGTTCATTCATGGTGAGTGAATCACAAAATTAGTCCTTAAGAATTATTAAGGGTCTTGTTGGATGATTGACAGTCATAAACAGATCTGATTATTTATTTTGACTTGGTTTGGGGGCTTATTTTGCAACTTTAAACCCAACTTCTATTGTTTGCAGTCTGCAGTAGCAGAAGAACTCCACAAGGGGGTGCTGCTCCACTATTATTTAAACCAGCTGAGAGTGAACGGTATTGGCCTGCTAATTAGTCCTATCAGTTCATATAGATTGTTTTTAACCTTCGATCTATAGCAGCCTCAAATAGTTCAACATGAGCAAAGTGTCCAGGGATTGTCAGTTTGATTAACACACTGGCCTGTAGGTCAAATACAATATGCATACAGGAAACTGCTCCAAGGTACTTTCAGAGAACTGCTTCAGTACATTTATATGGTACTTAAATGAAGTATTTCCATTTTACTTTATACTTCAACTCCACTACATTTGGATGCAATGCATCTTGGCATGAGCACACAGCGGTGGAGGGAGTATTCAGAATCTTCACTCAAGTAAAGTAGCAATAATACTCACTACAAGTTCTGTATTTACATTTTACTTAAAAGTTGAAGAAATATCAATGCAACATGCACAACAAGTACTAAAAGTTAAAGTAGTAGTAGTAGTAGTAGTAGTAGTATCTATGAGATATGATACTGTTGGGTAGTTTGATCTAAAAATGTATAAACAGATTAATGGTATATTTTGGATATAAAGTATTCATTTGCTGAGATAAATGTAGTGGGGGAAATAAAATTAACTTCTGAAATGTTGTATAAGTATAACATAAAGTAGCGTAAAATGTAAATAAAGTGAAATACAACTTCACAAAAAATGTAAAGTTGTAAAGAATTACAAAATTAAATTTTCCTTTTTAAATTACCTTTTTTTTCATTCTATCCTTTATACCACCTCATATGAATTTAGAAGAAGGTTTAAAATGTTCTTTTAGTTTGTTTTTATTGGACATACCCAGCTAAAACAAACAAAACAAAAACAATGCAGAACTAAATTCAGTTTTTTAATTTGAAGCCTACATCCAGACTTGAAACCCTGCTAAAACTACACCAGGAGCATGAACTGCTCGCTAACAAATTAAAACCAGTGGACTGATATGTGAAGTGCTACTTCAAAAATGGGTCACAGACCATCGGAAATTGTGGGCTTTGAGGAGGAGGGCAGGCGGCCCTCATACTGTATGTCCACAGCACTCGAGCAGCAGTGCTTTGGCTCCTGCAGTATAATTGATCAGACTGCTGGGTGTGAATGGCTGCTCTTTAGCAGCCAATGGCTGAACACCGGATGCGAGATATCCGCTGCAACAACAAGCGCTCTGTTCCCCCCCTTCAGCTTGACGCCATTTACAGCCCAAATCCCGACCTCCCCTCCGGAAAGAGCAAAAAAAAAAAAAAAAAATACACACACACACACACACGCGAGAAAAAGTACTTGCAAAACCCTCAGAGTCTTGCGGATAAAACACACCGATTTAAAACTACTTCAGGGGCCGGAGTTTTTTTTTGCCGCTTGTTTCTCTATTTTTCCTTCTTCATCTCCTTGTTGTAAAAGTCGCGAGGAAGTTTACACGGCGGTGATTGATTGAAGTTTTGTTTTCATGCCTCGTGCTCTTGCGCAAAACATGGGATTTACGTCTTAGCGCTGCTTTTTTTCTTTTTTTTTGTAATGAAAATGCGCTGCGGTTGGGAACTTTCTCAATGGATTTTACCGACGGCTTTCCAGACTGAGTGGCTGCTGTAGGGAATAAAACTCTCTCTCTCAAACTGGATTTATTTCACCTTGACGGGGGCTAAAGTGTCGAAAGCACGGTACGTGTAAGCCTTTTGTAAAAAACACAGTGGTCTTTTTATTATTATTTTTTTAAAGCTACGCATTTCTTGGCTCGGCTTTTAGAATAATTACGCTAAAAAGTAAAATAAAAAAGTATCCTACTCTTTCTTTAGCTTCACATAGGTCATATGTAATGTTATTGTAGTATTAGTAGTAGTAATTTACGCCTTTTGTTTGAGTCTAATAACTAATATAACTGCTCATAGTGTCAAGCTTTCATGTCCAGGTTGGCACATGTTTGCTCATATTCATATAGCACATAATGCTCTTTCCCCTCATGCAAACAACATATCTGTTTCACTTTTATGACACTACCCCCCCCCACACACATTCATGTATATTTACACTATAACTTACCACACACAGTGGAAAACACTGTCTTATCAGTTGTGAAACGATATGACTCATAACCCTTTCTATAATAAGCTCGAGTAGAGTTTTGATTCCTTTTTTCATTTTCATATCTCTAACTTTATTTTTTTTAGGAACTGATGCCATCAGTTTGTCTCCGTCAGCCCCCCCACTCTTCACCCACCCACCCACTGTGGCCAACACAGCTTGTACACAGCCACCACCGCCACCACCCCCCCTTCCCCTTAACAGGCTCAAATCTGAGTGTGCCTGCGAGGCCCTTCATTTGAAGCTCATAAATCCTAAAGAAACCTTCATGCAATGCCCCCACCGACCCCCCCTCCCCTTCAACGCATCATTCACACTTTCGCACGGAGACTCTTTTCAGGCTCCAAACTTTTTATCTCGTCGCTCATCTCTCTTTTCAGGAGTGTCACAATGTAAAAAATTAGCTGGAAAGGGGAAGGTTGCTTCAGGCCATTTGTCATGCGGCAAACAAAAGCCTTTCCTGTATTGTCATTAAACGCCCCACAATCCTAAAGGTGGCATTTGAAAGCTAATTACCACAAGGAAGAAGGGGAATTAAGTCTCTTTACTTTGGTGTGTGATGTTGGTGAAAACAAGGCCTTTCGCACTGGCACTAATTTGAGCTGTAACAAACCTAAAATGAACATACGTTAACGAACCCATACTACAGAGGACTGTCCAAAGTTGGAACAAAACAGCCGTTTGTTTGTCGGTCTACACTCACGTCTGCATGTGCTTTAACTTTTCGTGTTATCTGTTTGACCCGTGTCAGTCTTCAGTACTTCCCTCAGCCCTCTTTAATCATCCCCATACACGGCCTATGTGGCGGGAATTGTTGAATCTTCGAGATATTTGGCGGAGAAAACAGTTTGAACTATTTACTACAGCTTGACACAAGTATAAGTGTAAGAATGTGTCCAGTAATTAAGCAGCTAATGATCATTTTCAAGATTGATTCAGCTGATTTAGAGGTTCATGTCAAACATATTCACTTTAATTTCCTTTGGGTATCATTACCTTTTTAAGAAAAGATGAAAATTATGTTTCAGTTTCCCTCAGCTGCAGATTGTGTCTACTTGTTTTGCCTTTCCAACCATCTAAAGTCCAATAATTCGTCATACAATAATAATGTATGACAAAGACAAATGTCAAATTGTTGCCCGACATTTTGCATTGGCCTAAATTTTGGAGCATTTGAAGTGTAGAGAAGACAGGAAATGAGGTAGAGAGACTCAACAAAGATTCAAACACCATCAGGGGGGATGTTGCACTTCACGGTCAGTGCCTTGAACGACATGGGTGATTAACTTTCTGTTGAGTAACTACGCAATTTTTATTTTTACAGTCCAACAAGTTTGCTATTTCTCATGGTTGTTGTGTCAGAAGTGTGGGGAAACAGGAAGTTTGCACAAACTAGTGGCAGGGACACGTCTACTTTCGATTAAGATGTCAGAAAAGCTGATTCTAAGCGTCGAACCACCCCTTGCTGCTGGCTCCAAACGTTACACCAACCGCGTAATCAAACACATCCATCTGTCTCACCACTGTGAGTTTTTAGCCTTATTTCCATAATGGTGCTTGTACAGGTATCGGTTATGATTTGCATTGCATCATTTGCATGGCCTGTCACAGATGGTATAAACAGTCTGGCTTTCTTTTACAGGACTTCAGATGTGTCCCATGCCAGCCAGAGTGGCCCTTCAGTCCCGAGATGGATTCCAGAAGTCAGAGCGACAGCGACGGGGGAGGAGGGAGCCAAGGGAGGTCACCGTCACCCACCGGCTCGCCGGAAGCGCCGCATGACGAAGGGAGACCGCAACCACGGCCTCCACAAACCCACGATGCTCCGGCAGATCCTGGGTTGACCAACGGGCAGCCGCCGCATTCTCTAGCAGTGCTATCGCTGGATCAGATCAGGATAACTGGAAGTAGTAATGAATATACAGAAGGGCCCGCAGTGGCCCAAAAATCTCCGCCCTCTGAGCATAGGCAACAGAAGAGTGACTTGGTTATGTCACCAGGTTCAAGGACCGGTGGGCAGCAGGAGACTCAGGAAGAGAGACCGAATAATCTTGGCAACCTGCCTGCATTGACTCAGCATGGGAACACAAATAGTTCCATCTCTTCCAGGGATGGCGTGCTGCGATCCTCCAGTGCAGAGGATTCCCTGAGTAGCATCAGGACCAGTGTGGGGAGCACTTCTTCAGGCCAGAGGCTCCTCAACAGCCCGACAGGCAGCAACCAGATAATCAGAACCCAGCCCAAACGCTCAGAACCCCACTCAGAAGAGCTGAAACCCCTGAACAGCGAGCCCATGCGGGTGGTGGCCATGCCGGGCAGTTCATGCTCTAAAAATCAAGGTATACACTCCAACAAGTGTGAGGACTGTGGCAGGTGCTGTTGCTCGGAGTGCAGTCGCCCGAGGGCGCTTCCGTCTTGCTGGATGTGCGGCCGTCGGTGCATGTGCTCGGTGCAAAGTGCCGTGGAGTACGGGACGTGCGTGTGTTGCGTCAAGGGGCTTTTCTACCACTGCTCCAGCGACGACGAGGACACGTGCGCCGACAAGCCCTTCTCGTGCACGCAGCCGCACTGCTGCGTCCGCTGGACCACCGTGTCGCTCCTCTCCCTGCTCTTCCCCTGTCTCCTATGCTACCTCCCGGCTAAAGGATGCGTCGCCGTGTGCCAGAGCTGCTACGACCGAGTCACGCGACCCGGGTGTCGGTGTTAAAATGCAGAAGGACGGAAAGACTGAACTGTAGATGTGTAGTTGATTAGCCAATGATGCTGTTGTGCTTGAGCTTTTGTGTTTACCACCTTGATGCCTATCAGATCTGGGCCAGAGAGTGAAACCTCGCCTTGAATTGTCAACTTTTACGCCTGGATATCTTCTAGTACAGGCACTGGAGGTGCGTCTGCACACCCTGGCATTACGAGTTTCACTTCAAAGGTGAACCAAAATAAGTGCTCCACATGTTAAAAAAAGGTATGAAGACATATTCAACTACTGTTTTGTGCTGAAATACTTCACTCAAGTGCCCAGGTGTTGTTGCTATGAGAGTCCAAATGGATGGATCCAATGGATTTTTTTTTTTTTTAACATTTAATACAACTTATATGCTAAGAACAGACTCCTATTACTAACTGTATGTAAAGTAGTAAATGCAAAGGGTATGTACATTAGAAAATGAGTTTGACAGATGTTTTATTTTTGTACATATAATAATACTTCAACTGTGAAAAGTTTTCTGCCATACAACAGGCACCTTGATGAATCCACGTTTCTATGAATCAGTCAGCTTCAGTCACGCCACATTTGTACATTCACTGGAATGTATGTCAATCATTTGTATGTAATTTACAAAGTCTTATCCCTTCTTTATTTGTAAATTGTACAGTGACCTTATATGAAAATTTTATTTTCTAATTCCAACGTTGCTTAGTGTAAAGTTAAAAAAACAGAAAACAAAATCTATATTTATTTGAAGGTTTATTATTTTATAATGAAAAAATATTTATTTTGAGAAAGCATTGTTCAATGTGTCACCTCCTCCCGAGGGCGGTCCTGTAGCGGCTTTTTCTCGAGGTGACGTGTAGGAGTGTCAACGCTGGATGAATAGTTCACTATGAATTAGAAGACAAATATATTAACGTTTGAAATTAAACAACCTTGAAGTCTGACTATTTTTCCTGTTATTTCTGCATCGTCTGCATGTGTATTTGATCAAAATCTTAACGTACAAACAGATAGGTCTTGTAGTTTAAAGCATTCTCTTGCAGATATTATGCAACTTTTCACACCACTGAAGCTTTGTCACACGGTTTAAGGCCAACATTTTTTATTTCACCTTGGCACGAACATCTCCCGCGAGCACAGCTATCATCACAATCACAACACAATCACTCCGATGTTTACAGAGATGAAACGAGGAAACACATTAATGTGCACCTTGGACCCTCTTAAGAAAAACATCTGGCTCTGGTAAAGCCATGTGTAGGCTATAGGAATGTGCACATCTGTTCGCTAAGCGCTCCACAAAAAGAAATTAAAAATTGAGTCCTATATTATATATATATATATATATTATTATATATTAATATATTATATATATATTATATATATATATATATTAAAATCAAGTACTCCACCTGTTATTTAGCAAATATGCATTCATGTAAGCCTGCTTTACGCCTGTCTGGCTTCAAGTAATTTCATACATCTTCCTCTGGATCCTGCAGTTTTTTCTCCTCCATGCTTTTTTTTTTTCTTTTTTTTTTTTTTTAAATCAAAGGTTTGTTCAGGAATTCCTTGGTTTTGAATGTCCCTGCAGGCGAAACATAAGCCTGAAACATAAGCCCCTGACACTTGTTGACAGCATACGGACGTGTTTGCGGCACGGTATGCATTCAGAGCCGTGATTGACACGCCGAGGCCCAACCTGCGCTCACTTGTTTGTTATTCATCCACCAGCCTTTGACTGACGGGGTTGTGGAGGGTGGAGGGTGGAGGATGGGGAGGGAGGGAGGGGGGGCTTGCTTTACATAATTATCAACTTTCACCTATTTTACAGCAGCCGGTAGAGGAGATGGAAACATAACGGGCAGAATCCCATTAGAGACAGAAAAGGGAGAGTTGAACTTGTGTTTAGTCTTCATTTTTCTAGTCGCAGGCCTCCTCCTCTCCCTCCATTGTCTCAGCTGTGAATGAAGAGGGGAAAGGGGGTGGGTGGGTTGTTAGGAAGAGGGACAGCAAAGGGTTAAAAGCATCACTTTGAATGACAAAGACCTAACAGTTTACCCCCGTATTCAGCCCGGCATGCATTCATCCTGTTTTCAATAGTCGGGGGGTCATTTTGGCTCCCCAACGCTCCTCTCAGCTACCTGCTCCTACTTGGTATTCCCATAGGGAGATGGTTGTCTTGTTTGGGGGGGGGGGGTTGAAGAAAAAGTAGTCCTATCTGTTGGGATATCCACTTATAAGCAAAATAAGGTATTTTTTCACATTGCTAATAAGGAAAAAAAGCATTTTTCCAGCTCAAATTCACATTAAAGTCAGTAAATCTACAAGTGTTTTCTCTCTTATAGCTACAAGTTTGACTCTTTGGGGGTCTGCACACCTCAGATCAAGGTTTGGAAGTCATTTTCCAAAAAGCACAAGAGCCCTCCTCAGATTTTCTTGGGTCATTTCAGTTCCTCTGTGCTTTGTGCTGAAACGGTTTCTTGGCAAATTGCTGCACGCCTCTTTAAGGAAAAGTGTAACCTGATGTTCACAGTGTGCATTACACCCGAAAGAGCTATAGCTACTGATCTGAAATCATGAATATCATAGAAGCATAGATGCATAGAAGCAAAAACAGAAATATACAGATATATCTCATGATATGGATGATATCTTATATCTTATACCTTGCGAGCACAGACTTATTCGACTAACAAACAAACCCAAAAAAGTGAGAATTATTGCATAAAAGGATAAAAACAAGAAACATGAGGAGAGATTGTTTATCCACCCAGCGGTCCCAGTGATTTGGCAGGAGAGAGTAGCAAAGAAGGAGGAGGGGATGTGAATTGGGGGGAAAGAAAAAAAAAAAAAGGCCCCAGAACGGCTCTCTTTGTTGGTTTTAGCCGCCGTGGCCCCTGCGGCTCATGGCGGCTGTGGGGCAGAGCGGCCTATTCACCCTGCTCACCAAGGCAGAACGCAGCACAGGAAGACAGGAAGGAAGCGAGGCTATTCTTCATGGGCGCATTGTCTGTCTGTCTGACGGCCAGGCTTAAGCAATCAAACAGCACAGAGAGAAAGACACAGAGAGAGAGAGAGAGGAAGTGCGGGGCAGTGAGGGAGATGTTTGTCACCCAGTGAAAGCATTACAACTGTTACAAAATATGAAGATTATGAAATAATAAAATGTATTTTCATGTTTGCTGCAAGCTCCAGAAATAGATCAACGCTGCAGTCAGTACTATATAAATTCAGAACATTCAAGTATCAAAGTATCCACAGTGAGATGTGCTTGCACGGTGTGGCATGGGAGTGAAAATACTCTTGTACCTGTTGTCAGAAGAATGCCCTAACTGCCTCATGTACTGTTTGGCAGTTTAGACAGTGACAATGCATCATAATTTATGAGTATATAGGCATTTAGATGGAAGACTTCATTCTCTAAAGTCTTTTTATATATTCTCTAAAGTCTTTATATATATATATATATATATATATATATATAATATATATAATATATAAAAATTTTGGAAGTACAAGTAACTTGAAAAGTAGCCTAGCATACATTCATTTTTGCTAAGAAATCTGTATATATAAATAGTTATTTTTTACTAGTGTACTTACAATTGTAATAATTAAAAAGAATTTCAAGTTTTATTAACTTTTCTGCAGTCCTTGGAACAAGGTACAAGGCTGTTTGTTAGCAACCGATGAGCTATTTCTGTGATTGATAACCTCGTTACTAAACTCACCGCGTGTAGTTACTATTTTGAGGACTAACCTAAATTCCGTTGCTTTGAGTTTTGACAGTGTAGCCGTTCACCACAATCACCACAAGTGGACCCATGAAGGAGGGACGGCTAACACAAGCTAGAGCTGCTAATGACTCAGCCAGCATTAGCGCCCACTATGTGTTTTTGTTCATGTTATTTGAACCCCCTTCTTCCCACTTCTGGACCCAGATGGCTAACACCACCTAGAAATGCTAATGACTCAGCTGGAGTTGACATGAACAAAAAAAAAAACTGGGTGTCAACGTTAGCTGTTGTCAAGTGGAATACAAACAGCACGATGAAGTCTCACAAATGAAGGTTGTAAAGGGGCAGACCACGTTTAAAAAAAAATTTTTTTTTTTAAAGTACATAACCGTCACTACGTGGAAAAAAGGGGAAAAACATGCACGGAAGTGACACGTCCTCCGAGCCCTCTAATGTCAGTCATCTGTTGTGGGAAACAGAGGCCCGAACCTTACACACTATTCCCACAAATGCAAATAAAAGTATGTTTTTTGACAAAATAGTTTTATAAAGGGGGTCAGACATTTGGGACAGTGTGTGGACTTGCACCGTCTCCACTTATATGCAGATGACTCTGATTTTAATATATAGTAAATTAACTTATAACACTTAAATGTGTTTTTCTAGTCATTTTATTAAGCTACATTTAAGCCTTAGCAGAGGCCAACCACCCCCATCAAACAGTCTTCTTATACCACTTATATTTTACCAGAGAGAGAAAGTGAATGTTCAGTTCTCTTTCGTGGTAAATCATCCTCCTAAAAGTGTCTGGACTTTTCCACTGTGGTTTATCGCGTTCTTCAGTGACGACAGCGTCGACTCAAATTCGAGTTCTACAACCTTGATTGACGCATTTTCTCAGTAGCGTCCTTTTTAAAGATGCCCTCAAAACATCCTATTTCTAAACCAAACGGGTATAATTCGCGCATCCCGTGCCATCTTGTCGCTGAAAAGTCAAATGAAGACCTCAACGTGGCTGTAAAGAGAGGCTACAGGACGTAGGTGTCGATGAGAAAGAAGAAAAAGAAAAAAAAGTCACCACACCTTTCTCTTTCTCTACCAGTGAAAATGTTTTCTTAGAAGCTGAACTTTTCTTTCTTGTTTTCCGATGTGGGCGGCAGAGACATGTACACATCTAGAGCTCAAAGCTAAAGCGCACCCCCTCCACACACACACACACACCTGACTGTGGTTTTACTTTCCATTGAGTCTGCCCTCCACGACTGTCACTCTGTGCTTACATAAAGAAAAGCCTTTTTCACACTGCTAAGTGACAGATCCCAGGTGCTAAAATATCCAAAGCGACTCTTGTTATATTCCAATTTTTGCCCTTTTTTTGAAGTTTTCATATTCAGTTTTTAGAAAGCAGCCGGGAGACACATTCACCTCTGCAACTTTGGGGAGAGTGTACAGCTTCGCAAGGTGAATTACGGGGCACGCCTGCAGTTAAAAAATCTAAATCTTATGCAACCCAGTTCTATCTCGGTGACAGCTGAACTACTGTTATGCCTTGAGGAGGAAGATTACAGCAGCCGGGAAGACGAAGAGAGCAAATAGAGGAGAGCAAGAGAGGCACTAGAGAGTGGATCTGTCATAAAAGTTTAGTGAGTGTGAAGAGACGGAGAGTGTGTAGCCTAGAAAGCTGCAGATACACACACACATGCTGAAAGCTTTAAAAACTGGACCTGTATGCGTGCACTAATGTTCATGTATGCATGTGTATTCTTGCACACGTGTGTGTTGCTGTCAGCATAATCGAGTCTTTCGCTCCAGACAATGAAGCCCGACTGGAGGCCTAAGTCTAATAGCAGCACTTAACTTCAATCCACCACAGGAAGTTGGCTCATCTGCACGCGCATACACACACACACACACACACACACACACACACACACACAGAGTCAGTCCGTCGCTGACAGCCAGTGGATATTTGTTGGCGACACCGTGGCTGCAAGGCTCTTTACAGCTTAGCGGCCAATTGTTGTTCACCCAGATACACACATAGACACACACGCGCACACACACGAACACACACACACACACACACTAAGAGCTTAGAGCTTCAGTTGTTATCCTGAAAGGCAATCCTGATCCCTCTGCTACACAGTAGGACAGACACACATAAAAAGAGGAATTAGTGCGGTCTGACAGCTCACTATACCACATTGCATTTAGTGTGTGTACGTGTGCGATGGTGGCAATTATGTGTGTGTTTTGGGAGGGTGCGTGCACATGTGGATGCATGTGTGTAATCACTCGCAGACTTTAAATGATATAGTAAGAAGTCTGTGAAGAGGATAGCAGATGTTTAGTGTTTGTATAGTTTGCAGATATGACAGAAGAGAAATGGACTGAATTTTCAGTTTATCTCTTATTACCACCGTGTTTCATCACTTGTGTTTTCCCCCCTCTACGTATCAGTGAATGATTGATTGATATTGTCAAATTGCATAAGCAGCAAGATAGCGGTCGCTGTTTGAGGACAACTCGATCTGTTCTCATTCACGTAAATATCCTCGGCGATGATTCACTCTCCAGGAAACATTTCGAAGCTGATACGACGGTGCTGAGAACCCACAAGTGCATCCTTGGCTGCACTATCCTTTCAAAAAATAGAAACCAAAATAATACTTGTCAAAGCAGCTTTGCATTTCATGTTAATAGTTGGCACTGATGCGTTAATAGTTGGCATTGATACAGTACACCTAGCGTGCACAGTCCACAGCAAAAATGATATTAAAGACTTAAATTGTAGGGATAGATTTAGAGAACAAGGGTACTTCTTAGATTCACCACAGTCACCTCCCTGTTTCTAAACCAGGATTTTAAGGATTAAACAAAGTGGTGTCATTCACTCTGGTGATATCTGGTACCAAACAATCTCTCTATCCTTTTTAAACCTTCTCAAAACAACTATCACACATGCAATGCGCATTACTGGTATTATACAGTACAATAACCATTCTTCATGCCGTTCCAGATTCTTATAAAGGACCGAAATGGAGCCTAATCCACCTCTGCATTCAGTCACTCAGCAATCACACTACACACTTTTAGATTTTAAGGCATTTGGCTGAGTTAATGAATTATTTTGCCCAATAAAAGACGAACTGAGGACAATAAACCTGCAATAGTTGGAGGTAGCACAGCGAGCTAACACTTCTCTGATATATTATCACCTTATAAAGTTGACGTGGCGAACAATATAGCAAACAAATGAGTATTTACACATATAGACATCAGCGTTTATTAACAATAGCGTAGCTTGTGTCCAATATACTATCCTTTGAGCTCTGTTATCGTCTCCATTGACTCCTTAGGGAAATGTCTGGCTACTAGTTGCCTGTGTGTTGCTTGATGCTGACATTACACATAGATCTTTTTGACTGATTGCTAATATAAAAGTAAAAATTATAAAGTTAAGAAGCCAAACAGGTTGCAAAGTAGTAGTTAAATATTATATTTTGGCAGGCTATTTTTCATAGCAGAAGGTGCAGTTGATTCGATGCTGGGAATGTCTTTACACAGAAGCAAAGCACTCTGAATAACAGGCAAATTTATTTCCATATTTGTTTAAAGTTTTCGTCTTATTTTGGCCAGATTTGCAAACCAACTTCTCCTTTTTCAGGTGCCACATTCACCTCGGTGACATCATGCAACCCTCTACCTGAATAGTGTTATTGAGACCCGGATCAAATTATTCAAATTGCAGCAGAAGGAAGGAGGGTAAGGGAATTTGCAAGTCAAATCTGCACAGACATAACTGGTGCTGGGAAAAGAAATACGATACCGCAGAGTATAACACAAGACGCGCTGAAATCTACTCAGCTGTGAAGAACGGGAAGATGTAAAACCTGTTCTGCTAATGTCCTTCCTCCTAACTGCAAACTGACCATCAGTGTGTGTGCATTTTGAGAGCGAGCCAGTGAAGAGCTCAGAGGAATCACAGGGTGATATTACTATATATGTCTCCGTTGTCATCCTGCCGTTGTAAGCTGGAGATTGGGTGAGGTGGCGGGGGGGAGTGTGAGATCATGCGGAACAAAGCTGTGGAAGAAAAAGATATGATCAACCTGTGTGCCATTCAGCTCCATTAAAAACAGATTTCCGCCTTTCTATGGCTCGAACTTAATGATGCGTTGGGTATGTCTTGGAGGTTAAAAGACTGTAACTAAGACGGGCTGCAGTGAACTGAAATTCACCGTTCAAGTGTGAAATACTGAAATACACTTGAGACCTCCAGGCATGTGTTTGTATTTAATTGAATTTCGCTTAAAGTAGATTCTAAGAAAGGTCTACCTGGAGCATGATTTCTTTTTTTTTTTTTTAATGGTTTTGTTTTGACAGGAAAGTCAGTGGCAAAGCCGGTTACCTCTTTCAGCTTATTATTTTAATTTTGGCCTGTAGCTCACACAGAGAAAGACAGGCATTCTGGCCAAACTCTGTGTTTTTCTGGAGGAAAATATCTGCAGAAAACCTGGAATTATTAGAAATTAGTTTTTTTTAAAAAAACAGATTCATGCTAACCACTGACAGTATAAAGGATGGACAGCGTCACCAGCAGGTTTTCGAAGAGCCGTAGCCAGCCTCAGGTGGACGTTCGAGGAACGGCAGTTTTTGGCGCTTCAGAATTGGCTTTACTTCACAGCTGTAGATGTTGACATTTGATGCCATCGCATAACTGCAAAAGATTGGAGACTTGGACCATCAACTGTTTATATCAATTAACCCAAATCTTAATCTTTACATAATGGTAATGGATGGAGTGTGCATTCATTCCCATTTTTCGGCAGATTTTCTGTAAGTTTGGTTAAAATTTACACTAAATTTAAATCTAAACTTGACTATAGTCACATGGTAGTTCATCAAAAGTTGTGTAGTGTTACTATAGTTACTATGCTGTATTTATTGTAACACAACTAATGCATTCATTTAACTGCAGAAGTTTCTAAGAAGACACCTAATCCAGTCCAGGCTTTCATCGACAAATCATAGTGGTGTTCGACAGGTGGGATTGGGCTACGGCACTCTGTAAGAGATTTCTATGAACTTTTCTGTTCAGATAAAGTCAAAAATGTAACATCCACGAAAGAATAACATCAGAAAATTAGAATAAATGTATATATAACCTCCGGATAGGTGGATAAGATGGTGCTCAACAGTCATTTCTCTGCATTACATCCTGGAAGTGGCAACCTTCTTGTGTTAGATCAGTGTTACATTCAGAATGTACGTTAAGTCGAACACTTACATACTGTGGCTTTAGACTGTTGTACTTGACAACACCAAATGACTCGTCGTTTAGAAGCGCCGACCACAAAATGCGTGCATGTACACGTTGCAAAGGAAGTGGGGAGATGCAACTTCTGTCACACTTTAGACACACTGGTGAGAAGTAACAGTTGTCGTTTATCAATCTGGGATTTTTTTTTTTTTTAAATCATGTTAAAGCTGATTGTGGCTTCTTTGAAATGTGATGGTATGTTCAGTATCGGAGTGATTCTTGGTTAAAATCTGAACCTCAGGTCACGATGCTCTCTCTGCTGGAGGAAATTGATCTCTTGAGCCTGTCAGGCAGCTATGAGAGCGCTGCGAGGCACAGGATCTTGTTACCATTCACAGGTGCGGCACACTGACAAGCTGATGATGACAGCCGGGCCGAGCCGAGCCAAGGCGTGCGTATGTACGTGTCCATTATGTGCACACGAGAGCGCGCGTGTGTGTTTCCCCGGACTGAAGACAGAAATTTGTCAATGGCTGCAGAGATTGTCGGCATACCTAGGATTCCTCTGGATTCCAAACAACCAGTGACAAGCCAGGAGGGAGAGAGAGGCTTTCTGCCAAAGTTATCCACTCTGCAACAGGCACAGGTGCAATATTTCCCAAGATAAAGGATCCTCTGTTTAGGGGAACACGCCGCTTTACAGCCATGATATACAGAGAATATTTAGAGGCAGCAGGGACATGCAGTTTCGGGACGTCGATGTGCAAAAAGAACAATGATCATGAATAACATTGAGGGGTACAAAGCTGTAAGGAAGAAATCCCACTGATGATCACATCTGGTTACATTGCCTTAAATTATCACAGGATGTCAGAAATTCCACTTGTCAGTTGTCACTTGTGAATTATGTGCTTTATTTATGAGGTACTACCTAAAAAAAAAAGTCTGGAGAATGCCTTTTATGAAAGGCCTTACTTCAAGCTGCGTTCATAGCACAGTCATGGTTGCATGACGTTATTTAATGTCAAACAGACTTTAAAATTAATTTGCAAGGTCACCATAAAAGAACAAATGTAATGCAAATGTACACCCACTACGCCAGTGTTCTAAAGTGTGAAGTTTTGTTATGAGTGGTCAGTGTTGGTACTTTGGTCACATGGTGCTGTGTGGGTAGGAACCTGGCTATTGGAAGTGAGGCTGACAGTGTTACCCAATGCTTAGTCCCATCTGGGCATTCCCTACGTTACACCATGACCCCATACATTTTTCCATGACTACGTACATTATCCCATCACCCTGTACATTATTCCATGACCCTGTACATTATTCCATGACTATGTACATTATTCCATGACCCTGTACATTATTCCATGACTATGTACAGTATCCCATGACCCTGTACATTATTCCATGACCCTGTACATTATCCCATGACCCTGTACATTATTCCATGACCCTGTACATTATTCCATGACTACGTACATTCCATGACCCTGTACATTATCCCTTGATCCTGTACATTATTCAATGACCCTGTACATTATTTCATGACCCTGTACATTAATCCATGACTACGTACATTATCCCATCACCCTGTACATTATTCCATGACCCTGTACATTATTCCATGACTATGTACATTATCCCATGACCCTGTACATTATTCCATGACCCTGTACATTATCCCATGACACGTACATTATTCTACAACCCTGTACATTAATCCATGACCCTGTATATTATTCCATGACTATGTACATTATTTCATGACCCTGTACATTAATCCATGACACTGTACATTATTCTACAACCCTGTACATTATTCTATGACCCTATACATTAATCCATGATCCCGTACATTATTCAATAACCCCGTACGTTATCCCATGACCCTGTACATTATTCTATGACATTATGCATTATTCCATCACCCCATACATTACTCCATCACCTCAAAACGTCCCAATAATAAATCACTTGTGATGCTGCAGTGAGTGCATTTTGTCCTGATAAAAGTTCAGAACAGGTTTAAAAGTTTAAAAAGTAAGGTGCCATTTGCAAACTTTACAGAATTTAACCGTACGTTCCATTCTCTGATTCGCTGTCGGGCACGAGACAGAGATTGCCTCATTGCAGGGACCCCAAAGTTAGAGAAAACAAGCCGCACACTTAACATGTCATTTCACTGCAAGGCGTCCTAAGAAGTAGCGCTGCAGCTGGCCCCGAGCCAAAGGCAACAGAATTCCTTCAGCTTGGAATGCTTGCTTGATTAATATAGAAAACAGAGTCTCGCTTGAGCTCATTTGGTGCAGAAGTGTGGCACTTTCCTGCTAGTTAAGTTGCCTATCAAAATAACGAGCCATGTCTGCCATGCAGGGGGAAGAACTTGACCGTTTAAGGCTAGAGTGCTCAAACTAATGACTTGCTATTATCAGCTTTTAGATACAATTTCATTTAGCATAAGACCCCTTATAAAATCAGCTAATAGCTTCCTCTGATGTCTCAACCACTCAAGTGTCCAAGGTCTCATGAACCCACCAACATTAAAATTGATTTTTCCTTACACATGCTTGAATAACACACATGGGAGTGCTTGTCCTTTAGGAATTTTCTGTGTGCAGGTGAGGGTATAAGCATGTATTTGGGAATCTTTGTGTTTGTGTGTGTGTGTGTGTGTGTGTGTGTGTGTTTGCCCAAAGAGGAAGTTCCTGTGGTGAGACGGCCCTAAGCTGAACACACACACACACACACCAACACACACCCCACTGGAAAAGCTCTGGAAAACAACTTCCTGTGGTCACCTGCGCTCAATGACCCTGAAGAAAGAGACCCTTACAAACCAAAACTCACTGTCTGCCTCTTCATACACACATACTGTACTGCCCAGGCTGTCGACATGGTTGTAGCCAGGCCTTGGCTGTGACACACAGGGAAAGGAGGATGAATGGGGCCCTCAGAGAAGCCTTAAGTGTGACGGGCTAGAGAGGGAGGGAATGCTGAAAAAAAAAAAAAAGACTCAACCCAGCAATCCTTTAAATCTCGTCGACATCTTCAAACAAGCATTTATTTTTCACTTACCTCTTCCTAAAACACAAAAAAATATCTCAGAGTTTGGTGAGATAACTCCACTGCCTCTCCAATAGAGGTAATTCATGAAACACAACTGCATTCCACTGACTAAAATCTGCATGAAGTTACTAAACACAGCCGATTGCCGAGTCAGATTACATAAATTTCCCTTTTTGGCACAGGGCGCAGCCCATGAAATCATCATGCCTACTTGACTTTTGCTTATTTAACACTGTTGGGTGGACTCTTAAGGTGTCCACGCCTGTGGGCAGGTTCAGTGGCTGCATTCAAGACAGAAAGTCAAAGTGGCTGTGTGATGAATTCTGTATTTTAAAAGAGAAGGAGCCAGGACTTTTTACATTCCTAGAGAAGTTTATATACGTCTTCAGACCTTTTTTTTGTTTGCCTGACTCAGCTCAAACTATTGTTGATTTCAGGATGAATTTTCTTGGCAAGCTTGCAAATTGATTATTGTTTGATGTTATTTAACACTATTGGGCTACTTCTCTTAAAGTGGGTACAGTAATTATTTTCATACAATTTGAAACATTTAGTTAAAGTTTGCACTAAAGTATGCAAAGCCGCGTTTCAAACATTTCTTCATTACTGTTAGCTAATGTTGTACATAACTTTTCGCTGTTTTAACCATTCAAACAGCGAACAACGTTTCAACAGTTTCTAAATGACTTTTAGCCAACCATTTTAACTATATCCATTAGCTAATGTTATATAACATTTACCTATCTATTTTAACTATGTCCATTCCTATTAGGTAATGTTGTATATAACTTTTAGCCAACTATTTCAACCAGTGTGGCTAGTGTGACTATTGTAGCTGGTTTAAGAAATACATTTACATTGCTAATCAGCATTACACCCATTTGTAATTTCCTCCCAAACACCAATATGTGGATATTTTTCTCAATATCTCCAACATATCTATGTATCTTTCCCATGTACCACCCAGGGTAAAAGTACCCCAGGTTGAGAATCACCGTGCCATATTGACAGACTGTGCGAGCTGCAGTGAGTCATTCTACCATCATGATGTGTGGTGAGCTGACAGTGAAGCTACAGTCTGTGTCAGCTGACAGCAGGCTGACAAGGTGTCATGTTCAAAATGGATACACGTAGGAAAGAAAATATGAGAAAGATAAGGGTGTGGATCAAATGGTGGCTTCATTTGAGGACAGTTTGAGTTAGCAGGTTTCCATTAGATTTTGGGAAAGGTAATGAAGCCAGTACCCAAATTTAACTTAGGCATTTCATGCAGGTGGTACAATAGATGATTGACAGTGCTATTCCAAAATGACATATGAACACGACACATTCCTATAATTGGAGACACACCACTTGCTGTGCTGTCATTGGTGCCTGTTGGCTGAAACATTCAGTTTTCACCTTAATTATCAACCAAATTCAGTTTCAATTCAGTTTTAGAGAGAATCACACAATGACTCTCAAGGTAAATTATATGTTGCATAACTGTGTGAAGAGCAAGGGCGAGGAGAGGCTGGATTCAGTACAGCTCTCGAGTGTCCTCTTGATTGTTATTCCAGGTGAACATCCAACCGGATGGTGGCAGGGAATGACAATCAACCACCACTGTTATTTGTCAGTTACAGGACAAGATGCAAAAAGCCTCGAGCAGATTCAAGAGCAGTTTGGCTGGCACATTGTCAGCACTGTTGATGGAAAGCGAGACTGAGCATGGGGCAAGCCAGGGGGCACTATACCCGTCAGTATTCCTGCCAAGAGTGGGTCAAGCCTTGTCACTGTGTATGTGTTGGTTGGTTGGCGTGGGCTTGTCATTGCGATAACAATATAATAAAAGAAACTAAAGGGTTGTTGTCCAACCATGTCTGAGAAAATAAAAATTCACTTACACGACTGACAGAACTGAAGTTTCATCAACATGTCATCATTTTTATTTTAGAAAACAGAGAGCCCTAAAGAGATTGGTCTTTACACACTCACAGCCAGCTTCCTCTGAGACCCCGAGCCGCCCTCTCACCTTGATGTTCGGGCACAGCAACTTTGACATAAGGGCAGTCAAGCACTACTTGTTTTTTGGTCCCTCGGGGGAGCAGCACTGTCATTTCCGAGGGCTAGAGAGACGAGCGAGGACAACTTTTTACTGGTCAACCACAAAAAGCCTGCAAGGTGCACTTGCAAACACTTGCAAAACAAGCTGTGGGCAAGGAGTTTGAAAGGTAAGAGCATCTAACAGGTGAGGGATGACTGATGTGTTCCATTATGGGAATTGTACAATTGATAGTGTTTTTTAAAGAAAGTGCAGGGTATCTTGACTTCTGCAGCAATGATTTTGACCATTCTCCTTTTAATCTAAAGACCTTTTTGTACCAGGTAAACATGTTTATTTCTGCTGTGAAGTTCCAGCCTCAGGTGGCCCTTTGAGGAACTGCAGTTTTTGGCACTTCACTTCATAGGCATGGAGATTGCTGCTTGGTTACAGCCAATTGTTATGACTGTGGTCATATTTGTTTGTAGTCTGTGTGTGTTTCTTTGTGTGCCCTGTGCTTGTGCTGTCTATTTCACATGCAAATAGGATGTGCCATCCCCAGGAGGCGATTGGTGGAGTAATTTTCCGGTCCTGGCCTGTGATTGGCTGTATCTGAAAGCCCCCTAAGATATAAGGAGCCAAGATGGCGGCTGCCAGGTGGACACCGGCACTTCCTCATCCTCCTCCTCTACCAACTATAGCCACAAGATAGTTTGTTTTGGTTGTTGTTTTGGCCTGGGTCCACCCTGAAGTTGAATCCTTAGTTATAGTTTGTTTGAGATTTTGACTTTTGTAAATAAACCATTTTTTCATTTGTACATAAAACTTGTGTAAGTGGCTACTTGGGACTCGGGGAAGATGGAGACACCTATTTCTTGTTATGCTCTAGGCCCCTAGACTGGGGCATAACACAATGTTTTCAGTGGTGTTTCAATGAAGATGGACAGGCGGCAATAATGCACCGAGAAAAAGCAGCAACGCACATAAGATAAGGCAGTGAAGAAGAAGACATTAATCAAAAACAACATAATTCATGATTGTTTTTGAGGTCTCAAGGGTACAAACAATGTCTTTTTGGTACCAGGCAGAAGCTACAAAGTAAGTCCTCTGCTAACTAAGCCAATATTTGGTTGAAATGTCCGTTTGAATTTCACATTAAAAGGCTGTAATACGCTACAATGCTGGGTGCATTTGATAGCATGACAGGCTAGATAAAAAGCTACAACCACTATCTTGGCATGGTCTTCCAAATATCATGTGTGTATAATGGCCGTAAGCCAAAGAGTCATTCCAGGACTATTCTTTATAGCCGGAGGAATACTGTCTATAATCTTATTTTTGTTGGCCTCCCCATAATCCCCTCTGTGCTAAAGAGGAAGTTACTTATCAAGGATCTGGTCAACCTAAGCTTCATGTTACTGCCTCTTTAACCAACCCAATATCCTGAGTGTGTGTGTGTGTGTGTGTGTGTGTGTGTGTGGTGGATGTGTGTGTTTTCCATGTGTTTCTTGGAAGGAGGCGGACTACAGCTCCTTCATGTTTAGACTCAAACAGACACACACGCTGCCGTAGACACACTCCATGCACACAACCGTGCACTCACACAAACACGTGTGTGTGTGCGCACACAGCACAAACAGACACACACACACACAGACTGCTGCTCTTTGAGGCCACAGAGAGCGAGAGCAGCAAATGATCGCCGTAAAAGTTTGCTGTTGCTATCGACAAAGCAGCCTCTGTTCTTAATTTTGTGCCCCCCTCCACCACCACCACCACCACCTCAACCACCACCACAGACGCCCCCTCGTCCTCACCCCCTAACCCCCCCTCCTCCTCCCACAAATTTCATGCACTCTCCCTCCTATATCCCTCTCCCTGCCTCTCTTTTCTGTCTCTATGTCAACCCACCGCCTCCGCCAAGCTCCATCCTCTCTCTCTCTCTCTTCTGTCAGCCTCCTCCTCCTGCTCCCTTTCTCTCTCTAAGCTCTCGTCCTCTTCATTCAGCTCACTCCTCTCCTCGCATTTCGCCAAGCTCTGTTGTGCGGAGAGCAGGAGCCGAGACTGCAGCAGAGGGACTGGAGTAAGGTGTTCATGGAGGGGGGGAGTGTAGATAGAGCAGGGAGGAAGGATGTTAAGGGAGTCAGCGTGAGGCGCCCAGATGCCTGCAGGGTGCAGGTGATGGTGTCTGGGTTTTGACAGGTTTGTCCTTGTAAACATCATATTCAGGAATCAGACCTTGAGAAACCTAGTTTAACTACTCTGATAGAAACCGATGAAATGTGGCATGTAAACACCTGAACCAGGTTTCTGATTACTGGACATCTGTTATGTCAGCAGATGCTTCCCCAGCTTAAGTTATGTGTACTTAAAAGGTCCAGTGTGTAAAATCTACAGGGCTCTATTTACAAAATATGATATTTCATTATTGTAAAATCACCTGAAAATCAGAATTATGATGTTTTTACATCAAATGAGCCTTTTATATCTACAGAAGCCATGGCGGAGTCCACCATGTTTAACCACCATGTTTTACAGTAGCCCAAAAAAGGACAAAGTAAACACTAGCTCTAGATACAGCCTTCACAGTTTTCATGCATTTAATAACTGCACCTTTAATCCGTAAAACAAACACTATGAAACGATGGTCTACCAATAAAATGAACGGTAAAGTCTGACAGTGGTGACGTAGAGGAATGCTTTAAACTTTTCTAAACACACTAGAGCAGCGAATACTAAATGGTAAATGAGTTAAATGCTAACATGTGCTGTCCAGCTGAGGCTTTTGGGACTATCATTGAAGTCAGACAGCTGTTATGAACCGTCATCTCTCCAACGTATTGAGTTCATGTCAGCGTGCAGCAGCAGTGGAGTTTACAGCAGACTGTCTCTTTGTGATGTGGAACATAAATGGTAAATGTCAGCCTTTGATGTCATTCCCTCAGAATTGAGGCGAAAAGGCTTCTCTTCTCTTTTCTTTTTTTTTATCGACTTGCTTTTCAAACGTTCAAAGATTGTACAAGAGAGAAATCCATTGTAGAACAAAGAGGGAGGTTGACTGCGCGAGCATCTCTAAACACGAGGCGTAAAATACTGCAATCAGATGAACAAAGGAGAAATGAGTGCTTGTGCTTTCAATGTCCAAAATTCGATTTATATAACTGATATGTCATGAATAGTTACTTTCTTCAGTAGCCTCAATAGACCTAAAATAAAACACTACACCTACTACACGAGTGTGCAACAGTTCAATTCTCTAGTGGATGATGCAGGAAGGAAATTATCTATTAAAAACAGAGTAACACAAGGCAGAAATGTGCTCTGTACTATAATGCATAACAATTTACCTATACAATGTTAACTTATGGATAGACTGAGAAGGGGTCAAAGTCAGTGGACTGCTGAAAAAAGATCATGAAGGCTGATGAAGGCTGTGGGAAGCAGCCGAAAGCTCTCTTCTTTGTCAAACTTAAAGCTACATATCAAAATTTCTGTAATAACAATAAAAACGTGTAAAAATAGTGATGAACTCAAAATGCAAAATTACGAGTTCTCAGCTCTAATAAGCATTTTAGCATCTTTCAGCTCTTTGTTTTGATTCTTTCTCGCTCTTATCTCTGCTAAAAAACAACAACAGCAGGCTAGCTGTTTTTAGCTTAATCCACTCTGGTACTGGGCAGGTACTGTACGATTGGTTTATCAGAAATGATCAAGACAAAGTTAGCAACTAACTACTTGAATATGGTGGAGGATTTCACAGCTAAACAAGATGGTAGAGACCAAAACAAGAGCTAAAAGGAGCCAGAGCCAGAGACACATTTACATCTATTTACAATAAATACTGGACATGTGATGTTGCTCTCTAGGCAACTGTCAACTAGCCACAAAAGGCATAAGTGCAGCTTTAAGTGTTGTATTAAATATGCTGTTTAAGAATATGCAAAAGAGATCTTTCTAAAAAGTTTTACTCGTTGTTCTGGATAGCCTGTGATGACGTTTGACTAGAGAGTGCATAATTAAACGAGCATTTTTGGGGGGACAAAAAAGGAGGGAAGTGAAGGAGATAAAGACAGAGGGTGAAGTCATCTGGCTGGATGCATTAATTGATGGATCCGGGGGGAAAAACGGGGGGATGAGCAAAGGGGGAGATTGTAGGTCAGAATGTAAAGTTGGAATTAATTAGGGCCCATTGCGGGGCAAATGAATGGCTCATTGTTATCAGGGACAGACAACGAGGAGGAACAATCTGGGCTTTGTGCTCCGGGTTCACCTCTCCGTCCCCCCTCTTTCTCACTGAGCGCATACATAGAGGATGCAACACAAAGAGGGGAATATTTACATCATGAAAACAAGATTTCATCATAAAACACATCTCTCCTCCAGCACTACGTGATAAAAAAACATTTCTTTTAAACATTTTTAACCTAGGATGAGCAGAAACGGCATTATCTAAAACACAACATACTTCTTTAATATGATAATTTATATTTACACCCCGAATGATTTGCAAATGGTGACACATGTACATGCTTCTTTTGTGTCATAATGTATATGAGTTGTGTTGAGACTGAGGGCTCTGTTTGAACTCAGCAGAGGGGAGAATGGGACAGGCAGGTGGCTCTTATCTCTGGAAGACCACAGCATGGGGACACTCGCTGCATTGTATTCTGTCTCTCTCTCTCACTCACACTCTCTCACACACACACACACACACACACACACACACACACACACTCACAAACGCACTCGAGCGCAGGCCGGCTGGCTCGGTACCAACCATCTGCTGTGGAGGACAGGAGCCTTCCACTCTTCAGTGGTGATGTATGGTGTCTGGCTGCTACTTGCCACCTCACCCCACAGTCACAAGTTCAACACTTCATCATATAGAGCCACAAGTGGGTCAAACGCTGAGTCTGACGATGGTTTCTAACTCTCTTTCCTGCTGATTACCAGTTTCAGAGAGCAGAGGGAAATAAATCAGTGTGTCTTTGTTTTAAAGTCAGATAGGCTATCTACATAGTCTAAATAGAACCAAACATTATTAATCCTTAATATAGCCATAAAGATTTAAATATATTTTACTGATAGTGACAATGGCAAGAACCATGTATAACCATTGCAACCATTAGACACCGTCCTTACTTAATGACACATCTTCCTCCTTGTAGAAGATCTGATCAAGGGCTCTTGGATAGTAAGTCTTCCTGCCTCTGTCACTGAAAGGGTAGCTCAGGTCATTGGATGTTATAGCAATCGCCGTGTGGATGTATTTAATTGGAATGTACCACAATGAAACAATCAAGTGTTTCAAACAGTTATTTTACTGATTTATGGGCTTTCGCAATGTTGGTGCTTGCTACCCAAAGGAAACGTCTTGGTGTCTCTATTTTGCAGCGGAGACCACGAGCCAGACTCTGGTGTATAAGATGGGCACATGAAACCTACCAAGACAGAACACAACAGGTTGAATATCAGTTTAGTCCGCCTGGATAGAGTTTTCAGTTTCAGTGACATTTCAGGATGACTGTGAAGAGGTTTGACTGGTCTGGTCATCAGATTGGCCATAGGCGTATTACGTCAGGTTGCGTTTCTCCCAAAGAAAAAAGACAGTGCCCCCATTGAAATGAATAGAGACACCTGTGTTTTCATTGTCAGAATTGGTGTGAATCTTTTCCTCTACCATGAGGTTGACCTGTCTGTTTTTTGGTGAAATTCCTGGACAACTATTGAATTCATGGTCCCCAGAGGACAACCCTTTCACTTTCACATTGTCCCTTAAGTTTTTCTATTGTCGTCATCTGGTCAAGTTTTCTCTGGTGTCTAACTGTGGAGGAGGGCTGAGGTGGTATTCAGGAGACGGAGACAGAGAGGTGTTGGGACGGCTTAGGAGAGCAATGTGAGTTGATTGACAGAGATTTGACAAAGATTTACCACTTCCCTTATACTGATGCAACCAGGTTCAGATTTATTTGTTCTGGCCTTAAAAGATTGCTCTTATTGACTCCAGTATCGCATTTAATCTCAGCCATCTGCTAGCGAATTGGAGAGCATTTTCCAGTAAGTGCTGTTTATTCCTTTCCAACTAATGAGGATCTATGCATCAGAGAGACTGTTAGACAACCTTTCCTCCCCATTGACATCTTGATAAGTGGAAAATTGGGCCTGGAAATGGAGCTGGAGAAGGTTTACGGAGTCTCTCCACCCTGCATAATTGCAGCCTCGAAGCTGGCCGTAATTAATCTTTGAGAAAACTTGTCAAATTATTAATAGGGCCCTTAAGTGATGGCCTTGAAAGGAGGCCACTGTTCGGAGACCGAGGAGAGGGAGCAAGAGCTTTTGGAGGGGCTGTTTACTATGAAAATACGAAGAGGTCGCTCTCCAGGAGTTCCACGACTCCACGTGTCAAGGCTCTCCACACATGAAGGAGTTAAAGGGAATGTAGGCCTCTCCGGAAACCAGAGAGCTCAGACTCAAAACTTGAAATGTCATCAGGTATAAAGTGAGCTGCTCTGCAGACACTAAATGGACGACTGATTTTTGTCAACGCACCAAGCAGTCTTTGGAAGCGAGATGTTCACGATTAGATATAAATAAGAATTCTTAACATCTCTGTTTTCCAGCACACAGGCGACGTTTCAGCCTCTCTGCCCCTCACCCCACCACTCTCCCCCTCGTGAACACAACGACCATTGTTTTCACCAACTGGCCACCTCACTCCATCCCTTTCACAATTTTGCATCTTTGCAAACCTCCTTATGTAGCTGTGAGCAAGATGGCTAACTCTATTCACACCTGAGGGTGTATCAGTTTGTGTTTGATTTATATCTGCCAAGCACGGTGTCATGTAAATTATTTCCAGGGATTTGCCACCTCAAAAGGAAACATGAGGCTACACGCTAGTGGCTAAATGCAGAAGCTAACATTCTCAGTGATAATGCTGTTTAGCAAGTATATTGTTGACCATCTTAGTAGCACGTTGACATGCTACCTAACAGAATACAGCTGACGCAGATGGGAATATCTTAAGAGCTGCAGGAATTTGGTTAAAAATAATATTGGACAAATAAAAATTTGTACCAATGATTGCACTTGATTAAGAGTGGATCAGTGTTCAAGTTCACCCCCTGGGGACCATGAATATCTGACTTCAATCTTATCAACCTAGAAAAAAGTTACCAAAGTCATTAGAGTTCATCCTCTGGGAATCATGAACATCTGGAGCCCATCCATTTAGTTTTTTGGGATATTCGTGCTGAGATATCCCCTCTGGGGGCCATGAATGTCTGAACCAAATTGGGTGGATTGTCATGGAGATGAGATATTTCACTAAAATAAAAGATCTGTCTACTATCTATTGTGGCATTAGAGGTCCAAGGTCCATCCTCTGGGGACCATGAATGTCCAGACTGAAAATCTCAACTCTCAGATAGATTGTTGTTGAAGTAGAATGAACAAACATGAACATGGGGCTCTAAATACCATCATTTTCAATCTGACCAATGATAGTAACGTATCACTTTACGCCCCATTGATTTCCCATTAGATCATATATTGCCTTTACACCTTGGAAGCATTCATGTGTTTAGATTTCCCATCAGCATTCATCAGTTTTAACATGAAAATCAATCAGGAGGGGGCTGCAGCAGGTACTGCTTGCCTTTTTTTTATAAGTAGTGTAACTGAACAACTCACACTACTGTCTGCTACAGTGGGCTGATAATATACTCTACAGTCAATTTCATATCACTCTTTGTTATTGTTGCTGTAAGCATGGAAACTAATTACATGCTTGAGCACAGTTCTTCTGTTTTCATAAAGAAAGAAAATAGAAGCAAAACATTAAATGAGAGACTGCACACTGAAAATAAGAAACAAGATTACTTTTATGTGACTCCAAAGGCCACAATCCTTATTGACAGTTCTTCAAGCATAAAACTCCAGAAGATAGTGCAGGTTCAGTCATACTGAGAGCATTTCTTTATAAGTTTGCATCAATCATTTGTCAATCAAAATCATGGTTTAAAATCTTTTTGTCCATAACTGTTGATGCTTAATACATCATATGACTTGTTTTTTCACCTCCTGTAGAGTGCCTGTGTCATGTGACACTGCAGATTAATGAGTGGTTGCGTTGTGGTATATTATTCCTCAACTAGCAGACCAGGTGGCATCCGCAGGAGAATGTCAATATTTGCTGACGTTGAGCGTGTACCAGCGTGTGCACGTGTGTGTATATTATAAGTGCTGTTCCAGAAACACAGCGCTGCATGGGAACAAGGGATAAATGGTGCAGAAGTCAAACAAAACGGAAAAAAGACATTGTGTTTGTTGTTCAGTCTGGCTCTAACAGCTGTCTTCAAGCAATGAAATATGACATTGGGTGACAGGATTGGTCAGGGTATTGGTGCTGCTGTGGCTTAGTTTCACTTGTGGTTGTCCTTGGTTGGCAATATTAGCTTAACAAAAAGTCATTTGTTGCACATGGACCTGAACTATACACACACCTCAAGAGAGTTCAACCATATTCTTTGAAACAAAGTTTTCAGCAACAAAAACAGTTTTTAAGACCCAACCAGACACTTGTGATATACAAGTTTGCAATTAGCCTCAAATCATATTTAATTGGATAAATGTATGTGTATAGCCCCAAGTTTAGTCATCAAAAGTATTTTAAGAGATGGTTTTTCGTATACTAACGTACTTTTTGTGGCATATTAAGCACATAACAAGAGCAATGAACACAGAGATACAGAATTAGATTGTTGGAATTCTTTTATATTTCACTGTTTCTTTAAAAACACGAGTCAGATCCTTTTTTTAGTCCCTTTTCAAATGTATTTTGGTACCAAATGGCTGTGGTTTGCCGCACAGGATAATACAAAAAAAGTTTAGACAATTCCAGGAAAGACCTGATGTAAACTTTCTTTTCCCTCAGAGTTGTGCCAATGCAGGACAACCCACCCACGAAGACTTACCCCACACATTCATTGAACAATATTTGGTTTAAGACTTTGGAGAGATCTTCACATCCCATTTACAAATTCCTTGTTCTTTTAAAGATATAACCTTTTAGGCCACATTGGAGCTGGCGTGTAATCTCTCCAGGTTTCACGTTTGTGGGAAATGCCCTAAAAATCCCTGTGTATGTGCTTTTGTGTGTCTTTGGAGGGGTGTGTTGTGTGTACTTGCAGCCTTGTGAAATGTCACAGCTTCATGCTTGACATTCGACAACAGACAGGTACGTGTCCTGGAAGCCTTTCCAAACCCATTCTTCCTGTGTGTGTATATATATATATATAAAAGAAGCCCCGAAGGAGTGACTCCTGAATGTAGGAGGCGTGTGTGTACATGTGAATGCCAAAAGCGGAACACACAGCTTTTCTGTTCTTCCGCAACACCATGTTTCATGCCCACTTGAAAGCCGCGCTGCCTTGTGCCAAAGAGATTACATATTTCCTCACCTACTGCCATGGGGTTAAGAAGCTTTGTTCTTGTGTGGGTGACTGCTGTTGTGAGTGAATGGAAGGCTCTGTATGTGTAACACACACACACACACAATTATTTATAAATGACATAAGGTCTTTGTATTTTTGACATGAATGACATATAAGATGATTTTCTATATAAATTAGAGAGAAAATTAAGAAATAATCAACTGGAACACACTCAAGAACCAGTACAACCATTCAAGCTGAAGTCAAGACACAGTTAGCTTGACTTGTTGTTGCTAGATTTCCTCTATATACGGATTAAACAAACAAATTAATAAGGTGACTCTTAATAATGTCAATTAGTAAGGTTTTGCGCTACCGGTGTCGTTGTGCTGTTGTCTCCTGGCTCTAGCTTCAAAGCTACAAACATGTGTCACATCCACATTTCACTTTCCAGACCCCTTCATTGCTTTTCTTTCTCATCATCCACCAGGTGGCCTTGTACTTTCCCTCTTTTCTGCATCATCTGACTGCCTGACTCATCTTCACACCTGTTCCCTCCTTCCCTCATCTGCTTTGCAATTACCTGGCCGTCCCCGCCCACCTCCTCACCTGCATCTTATTCTCTAATCCTCCACTGACTACACATACCAGCCCAGAGTCTTTGCTCTTCTTTTAGTTAGTAAGTGTTCCTGTCTTACCCTCTGTCGCCTGAACCTAGACCTGCCTGTCGGCCAACCTTAAGGGAAACCAGCAGAATAATAAGCAAATGAGCTTTGACATTTGCATTTGGGACTTTTTCCTGCTGCCCTATTCACACCAACCCATAAATATTAATAATAAGAGTAATATCGATCTTCTCACCCAACTCTCGGCCAGAAAGTGAATCAGCAGTGTCTCAAAATGTTGATCTATTCCTTGAAGAAGTTATTTAGGAGATCAATAAACTCTCAAGGGTTCGTCAGAACCAACAAGCACTGATTAAAACAAAATCATGGCTGTGTCTAAAATCAAGAAGCTTTCATCAGTCTTTGCAATGTACGATAGTGATTGGTGAGAATTGTAAATGCACTAATTCTCGTTGCACTTTGAGACAACACTAAAAATGAACATGCTACATATGTATTAATGAATTGAGGTCAATACTAAACAACCTATTTCTAGTTCTCCGGCTTCAGAACGTGATCATTTTTTATTACATATGGAGTTGACACTGTTCGTGTTTCAATATATAATCGTATCAACATCAGCGGCTGTCTATAATTAGACATGGTTCATTTCCATTGCGGTCTTATCTTACATAATTAGATAACCATCAGACCGCTTTTTTTTTTTTTTTCCAGGAAGTTGGTCAACACAAGGCCACCGGTTACCAAGTAAATATTTCCACACGACAACGTAAAAACACAAGTTGTTTTTTATATTTTGGTGTACGGATGGATAAATAAACACAATGTATTGCGTTAATGAGTCAAATTTAGAGGTGCTGGCAGTTTGTAGAGAGCCTGTGAGCTGTTAGTTAATTAACTTGTGCTAGCAGCATAGACAAAATGTCTTACTTTGGCAAGTTATTCACCATCAATAGAGACACCCACACACCGGAAAGCTGCTGGGTGAGCATGGTGAAGCAGACACACACTTCACGAGTTGGTTTTACACACACACACACACACACTTTGCAGTAGCCAGGCAGCCGAGGCCCTCAGATATGCTGTTGACAGAGATTATCAGCACGGTTCTCTCTCTTGCTGCCTGTTGTTCTCTCTGCATGTGACAGAGTTAACTTCAGGTTCGGGACTATATAATAAACCCTTACGAGGTTCCACCTGGTCCGAACCAGGGCGAGAAAGGATGAGGAGGATTGAGTTCGGAAACAGGAGAGGGCCTCATAAAGGGAAACATTTGCAAACCGGAAGGGAGTTATGTAAATGGGTCAGTCATTAAGGCCTTCTAAAAGAGAGGAGGCCAGATTGGGGCCAGGGGCAGGCGGGTAGGCAAGTCGGGAACATAAACCCATTATGTGAATAGGCTTCTCTGTTCAATGTAAGCTCCTCTTTCTTTTTCTCTTTTTTTTTTCAAGGTTCAGATTTTGGTTTCAGGATGCAGTCGTAACTAAAAGGCCTAATATCAGGAATAGGTGTAAACGTCCCAGAATATCTTCAAGCAGTCTTGCAGATATTTACTGCAGCAGCAAGGTTTTTTTTTTTTACTTGACTCATCCTTTCAGCGTAGCTTCCCCCTGTGGACACTGATTGTTATTCAGTGTGCCTCTGCGTTACTGTGGTTTTCAGCTCCATCAACACCGCAGGCCTTCACACTTAATTCAGAAAACCTACGCAGAATAATGTATTGTTTTGCTATGATGAAGCACTTGTTTGACACCATTTGAACTGCTTCTGTAAAATGACCCTGTAATATATTGTAACACATAGAGAGATTTATGGAGAAAAGGAAGGTGTTGGTTTCCATTAATGATTTAAAATAATGCCACACTTAAGTCGTGTTTAAACCCTTAGCCAGATCACCAAAGCTTTGACATTTGCTGTTTAAAACTACAAAGTTAATTAGCCATCATGACATTCCTCTAGCACACAAAGGAGCACTGTGTTTGACATTTCCATCACAGAGAGTTCTGACAGTGTGGTTTTTTGCCGTCCCCACAACTGGACAATGTGAAAAAGACACAAGACGAGGAGCTGACCCAGCAGGTGTTGCGATAAGAGAAAGAAAACTAATGTCTCATGGGAATTGTTAGCAAGCTAGCTTCAACTTTCAAGTAGAAGAAATGGGAATTTACCAGCATGACACATTCCCTAACATGTTGAATGTTTAAAGGGGACAAATATATTAAAGGGAAAGTCATGCTATAGTCAAGATCACCTAAACTGAGACCAGTCCAAGTCAAGAGTGTATCGAGACCGAGACAAGACCAAGAGTTTGAGGGGTCGAGACCAAGACCAGACAGTATAGATCCTATTTAGGTAGCTAATATTCTCCAAATCTCTTAGCCCACGCCTCTCAGCCTTCTCAGTAAGCATATTGCAAGATTTGTAGACTGTTGTGTTGTCTTTTGGACGCTGTTTTGCAGATGGTCTCTTTGTGGTACTACAACTTCAACTAGAGCAGAATGCAATTTGTTATTTCAGGCACCCATCCCTGAGGCTAACATCACCTTTCCACTATGTCCAAATATTTTCTATTTGGAAAAAAAATGTGCAGTTTCATTATCGTCTACATTACACTTTGCACAAACAATGAAGAAACTTCCAATTTCAGTTTGGATTTAAGGTCAAACATGGCCTGAAACCTCCTTTTCTGACAGCTAATTTGGTCGTTTGAACTTCTCAAGTTCTCCTTTTGTTTTATTCACTTTTTTGTGTAGAACCGTGTACAGTACCATGAATGCCTTTAAGGAGACTCTGAAAATCTGCCCACGTATTCGTACGATTCTTTGCATCAAGAATACAAAGACATGCAACTAGTCACAGTATGACTAGTTTGTTTCAAGTAAGCCAGACCTTTTTATAAAACATGAAATGAATGTAATGTTACAAATTTCTTCAAAGATCTGTAAAGTAATGTTAAATCAGTACAGTCCTCCAATGTACAGTGTATGGCAGTGCAGGCTGCTGTCTGAACCAGTTCTGGCAGCTGGAGCTCACATAGCTGTTGTCAGCGATACAAAAAAGAAAAGGGGGAAGAGAGAGACGGAGGAGGGAACAACATCCTGTGTCTAATGTGACACCTATCAAAACCTGGTGTATAATTTACACAGGAAGGAAAGAGCAACACCTGAGCCCCGTCTGTCAGGAGGCAGGAGACAGCTTGTAGCTTCAAGGATTTCACAGTGAACGGGCAAATGTGGCATGGCACACAGAGGCTCTTCTCACAGTATGAGTCTTGTAAGGTCATCAGTCCTTTTTCCTGATGCAGGAAATGTTCAAACTGGATCATCTACCGGGGTCCACTTTAATGAAACTGCCAGAAGATGTCACTGTTGTCGATTACTCTGAGGTACAGAGGGCAACGGGGTAAATTGGATCTGGATCCCTGATTTTTAGTTTTAGCCTGGATAAAGACTGGTGGCTGCGGGAGCATGAAGATCACAGGAACCTCATGGCATTCTCACTGCGAGGCACTTAACCTGTAAAATCTCAAAGTCTCAACATAAAGTCTGTGGGTTTTTTTTTTTTTTTACTGAGCAGCTCCCATAGGTGAGGGGTATGTGTGCAACCAGTGCCTCCTTCTGGTCAAACAAGGAATGACTACATCCCCATGCAGGTTTTACATATTCTAGCTATTTAGCCACATTAGCAGTGTGGCTCTGGAGATGGTGTCTCCAGATTGAAATATGTCAAGAATCTTTTTAAATGGACTGACTGAACATTTTGGATGAATCCTAACAAGTTTGGCGATTGTCATATAGCGCAACCAGCGGGTCAAAGTTCAAGCAAGGACACATTTATGCAGGAAAATATCTGCAAGATGGATTGGCAACCCTTTGCACATTCACGTTCCCCGGAGGATGAATCCTAAATGACCTTGAAGATTCCTCACCGTTTGGTTTGTGTATTTGCTTGAAATGTCTTGACAGCCACGTGATGGATTACCATGAAAGATATTCATGTTCCCCTGGGGATGAATTTTAAGATCTTTGGTGAGCCCCTGACTTTCCTCTTTAGTTCCATCACCAGGTCAGATGTTCAAAATGCCTACAAAGTTAATGGTATTCCCTTATTGGGAAATGTAAGCATGCTAATACGCAAAACTAAGATGGGGAGCATGATAAACATTAGAAATGCTTACCATGTTAGCATCACATTGTTGGCATGTTAGGATTTAGGTCAAAGCATCGTCATGCCGAAGTATGGACTAACAGATCATCAGCAAAAGGCAAGTATATTTATGATAGCAATTTTATTCAGCCAGTGAATGGAATATCTGGATTCATCTCCCAAGTATGAAAGCGCCGTTAAATAAAATGTATGATGGCATCTGTTAGCATATATGTTGTCTGTTTGGTTTATATGCAAAGAGGTTGCAATGACGAGAGTTTGATTCTGTGTACACTTGCCAAAGAAACAAATCAGTTTGTCTCGGTCAGCCATGTTTTTTTTATTTGGCATTGTGCACCTGGAACGCTCGGAGGTCGGAAATTTCAACCGGGAAATTCCGACCTCCGACTTCGTTTGGAACGCAGCATTAGTCTTGTTTACATGTATTTAATTCAAATAATAGAAAATACTGGCAGCTCTTCGAGAAGATTTTGGTGATTATTAGCAAAGGGTTTGAACGATGATAGATTGACACAAAGAAATCTGAATGTGCAATAGGCTTTCTCGTAGCAGCTTTAGAAGGGGGAAAAAAACTAGGCTGTATTTTGTATTTCAGTTTTGAGCTGAAGTCTGCTGATGACTCTCTCCAGGCCCAAGTGTAGTAAAAAACAACCCAAAAAAAAGTTTCCATCTTGTGAGCTTTATCAGATACCTGTTTGCGTTTTCTGTTCCGGATACTAAGCTGATAAAGGTTGCATCTGATGAACCTCACGCGAGTTTCAAATAAAGTTTCCACTCTGGTTTTGAGTGTCTTTTTTTTTTATCAGATCAGTTTTCTTAGGCCGAAACCGGAATGTAATTTTGAGCACAGTTTATCTTGTTTGGTCCAATCTCAAGCTGACAAGTGAGCCACTTAATGACCTACTGATTTTTCTGCCCCTTAACCAGCGGCGTCTTCAAATCAAACTTTTCGACATGGGCAGCTGTGTAAGGAGAGAGGGGTCTAGTTAATAGCCCAAGGCACTGGGGTGTGAAGACACATTGATCTAGCAGAGAGCAAAAAGTACTCCCAGGGCAGCGCTAAAGAACCCTCTGGCTTATATTTATCAAGCCTCTCCAAGCGGGACCGCTGAACTCGGATCAATGGTTAGGTCACACCACCATTTAAACTTCAATAAAACTACCAGAGTAAAATGGGTCACAAATCATCACTGTAGCATAGCTGACTTTTAGAGACTTGGAACATAAAAAACATAAGATCATCAGTGAAACAGGAGCTTTTGAATAATACGGGAAAAGAGGTGTTAAATCATTTTACAATTATTTGGCATCAAAGAACTTAAATGGTCCCGCGCTGGTCCTACATAATCAGACTTAAACTAGGTCAATGCTGCCTCACTGAGGTGTACCTTTGCCTCTAAACTCATCAAACTTAAATTGAATTTAACAAAATGGAAACTTTTAATACTTAGATTTTGGGTGAGAGAGGCTCAAGATGATCATAAGTTGTGAAAAATTGCACATGATAAGGAATTAAGTTTACACACATATAGAAGGATATTCTTGAGTTGGAATGAGACTTTATGGTGAGAGCTTTGACCCAAATAAGGAAAGTGTGCTGAGCTGCTAATAGAAATACAGTCCTACAAGCAGTATTTGCTGCCATCTAGTGGATTTAATGAGTACCGACTGTACCAACATAGTCTCACTTGTCAGTTTCATCAGTGTTTGGGAACTTGATT
The DNA here is from genome assembly GCF_000972845.2 of Larimichthys crocea. Taxonomy (NCBI): domain Eukaryota; kingdom Metazoa; phylum Chordata; class Actinopteri; family Sciaenidae; genus Larimichthys; species Larimichthys crocea. The sequence goes on along the minus strand of NC_040029.1, from coordinate 3,596,662 downwards.
TATTGTGCACTTTACCAAAGCACACTTATGAAACAAACTTATCGCAAGAGTTTGTTAAAGAGCTTAAAAAAATGTGTTGAAATGTGCTTCTGGATTGTTGACCTGTTTCAATCGTGTCGGCATAGTAACATTTGTTTATTGGCACTAAAAAGTACAGCTGAGGCTGATAGGAATAAGCGCTGGGACAAATTCAAACTTTGACCTGATGGTGCAAGATGAAAAATGAGTTGTTATAATTCATCCTGAGGGGTGCATGAAAGTTCGTATCAAATGTCCTGGCACTCCATCCGATACAGGCCGAACAGAACAACACAACAGATTTACTTCGAAGGAATTTGTGTTGGTGTAATAGTCCCATCAACAATTCATGATTTCTCAATTTCTTTATCAGTGCCAGTGAAGATTTATTGCCACAGTATTTCCAGCTTCACCTCCTCCGTCTACATGACTCTCCTTGTGGGTAAACTTTTTCTTTGTCCTTCATGGCACAGGCCCAAATACCATAAAGAAGATGCCCCCGGGCACAGCAGAATTTTCAGGACATTTGTTACTTCCAAGTAGTTGTCATTTGGAAGATTATTTTTTTTCAGGTCATTTCTCCTTTTATTGAAGTGTGAAGTGAAGGCCGGGGGAGATATTACAACTGAGAACAGCAAGTGAAGCTGGTTGAAGGACAGTTTCACGCTGAGCGCATAACGGCAACAGCGGGGAATGAGTCTGGTGATTGACTGGATGACGGTTGGGAACGTGAACACAGGTGGAACCATTCTATTTCTATTCTATTTCTAACTGTGTCTATTTATTGCCACAAATTCCACTTATTTATGTCTACGACACCTTTGGGGGTGATGATATGAACAGTTTGGAGACTACTGTTATCTAATAACCTTGTTGGATCGTGGTTGCGCGTTACAACGCTGACATAACTCGGACTTTGAGTGCAAAAAGACAAAAGCAAAAACAGAATCTGACATAAAACTGTCAGGCTGACAGGCTTTTTGTACTTTATTGGCATTGTCATTTGTAATTCCAGTTACGATAAATGCATAACAACTGTTCGAGGAGATGTTACAAGGGTTATCTTGATAAAGACAAAAAAAAAAATAAAAATAGCATGGCATCTTGCCATCTTACTGTTTTATTTACAAAGAAATAAATGTTTTTGTACTAGATCAATCCTAACGTTATCCCACCCCGTACAGGTGGATAAATCATGCAGCAGAGATTTAATTGTTTGAAAGATTTTTGATATTGCTGAAAGAGGCTTTAGTGGGATATGACCAGAGTCAAACAAAGAAAAAGTTGGCCAATATTTAAGCTGTCACAGTTTAGGCTAAAAGCGATGAAACAAGAAACACAATAACAATATTATCATTTTTGAAAAAATGTGCAAATTATCCATTTGGGATGATTAAAAGATTCCAGTTAAAAACCTGGATGGCTATTTCTTTTTTTTCTTTTTTTCTACCCACCACACCACGTTCAGAAGTTTCACAAATCATACTGTACAGAAGTTCTTCAAAGTGCAAATGTTATGAATTGGCAAAAAGCTGGTATATACATTTCATTTGGATGACAAAATAATAAAAAGTATGTTGTTGTTTTTGTTTTTTTTCTTTGTCCAGTCAGGCTCCATTTTCATGGCGCACAAGCTCACAGACAACTCTCCATTCACGCCGGACAGCATCGCCGACACGCGACAACATTGTTCTCAGTTCGTCACATCGTAAAAAAGAAAAAAAAAAGAAAAAACAGGTTTTGTCCACAGAGAAGCCACCTTCCCCCCCACCACCAAAAAAAAAAGCATTCTCGCTCCGTGAAAAGAAAGAAGGAAGAGAGTCTAATCTAAATCCCAGAGAGAGATTCCATGTTCGGGTTTCTCTAAATCATGCACCACATGCAGGACCAGTCCCATTTTTAATTGGTTTTATTGCATTGTCCTCTGATTTTAATATTAAAATTAATAAAAAATTTTGTTGGCAAGTGTGTACAGCGCGCACACACTCACTCATACACACTTTACTTTTCGGCTGTGCAGCTTGTACCCAAAATTTAAACCTCACCCTGAACCTGATGTCTGATGACTGAACTACTCGACTACTCCATGATCACAGTACTTTAACATCCACAATTACTAAATTGCATACTTTTATTCCGAAGAGTTCTACTCAAAAGCGTGGCATGTGACAGCTACTGCGCTTTATGTAAAATGCTAATTATCAGCTCCACTTCCGCAGCACCAAAGCAAGAGACTCATGCGAGGCTGACCTCCCACGCAGCCCTGCCTTATTTCTATTATTATTTTTAAAAAAACACACAAAAAAAAACACTGATCTATCCGAGGAGCCTCCGTTGATTAGCTGCGCTCCTCGCGAGCTTCCAGACTTTTTTAGCAATCAGTGTGGGGAGAGAAAAAAGAGCAGTACATCTTGTTTTAGAGGCGACCGAGGAGGGAACTGTTGTGGTAAAACAAACCGATAAAAGAAACAGAAGTTATCTGCAGCATTCTTTTCATTTTTCTTTGATTCAAACAGAAAATACCAAGTGGTGCAGCCCTCCTTTTTTTTAAAATGTCATGACGGATGAACATTTTTTATTTTTTTTTTACTGCATAGGTCAGGTCAGCATGACTTTTCATTAAAAAGGCAAAGAAAAGGGAGGTTGTGCGGATTTTTTTGGGAAATGAGGCTCATTTTACGAAACTTTTAGCGACTGCCTTGGACATTTTCTTGAATAAACGCTCCTGGTTTTATGCTCAAGTGGCCCAGAGATTATTAAAAAAAACCTGCTTCCTGTTTCCAGCTCAATTTAACAGATTGTCTGCCTCAAATAATGAGACATTAATAGTTTCAGATCATTCCAAGCTGTTTTCTGTGCTAAGCCACGTCTGGACGGAGAAGCAAAAAGGTCAACAGGAGCTGAGTTGGGTTTAGAAATGCTGTACTCATCAGGCTGTGTGATATTTTTAGTTTTCACTAATGCATGCACATTTAAGTCCCCTTAAGACTTCAAACTATTAGAATATGGTCTGTACCACTTTTTTTCCCCTCACATACTGGGTTTATCTGTGCCATGCTCTCCCACCGTGCCAACACAATAAATCTGACATGTTTGAACAGGCATAGCCTCCACGTACAGTAACTCACATCTAAAGCATTAACACAAGGTTGGCAAAGGGGTGAACAATGAAACAATTAATTTTGGAAATATTCCAAATCAGAAATCAGGGAATTATAGAAATTTATGGGAATTAACTGGAAATTTGGGGTAATTTAAACAAACTATATCATAATGTGTCATTAGAAAACAGATTTATTTGTATGTAGTCGTACTTTATCGAGTTTTATTTCATCAAGTTTTATTTTATTTCATCTGTGCATGTGATTGAGGAATATAGATATTCAAGTGTACTTCCATTAAAATGCAACCTTAATTAACACGTACATTACAGTAATTAATACGGACCTATGAGTGGCTAGAATGGCAATGGCTAGAGCATAAAGACTTAAATTCCATCTTGCATCATGCTTTTTTAAATCTTCAGTTTGAGCCTGATGGAAATGAGGGCTTTAAAAAAAAAAAAAAACACTACATCACGGTCAAAGTAAGACTTCAAAACACCCTGAACTTAAAACGTCGGAATGGCTACAACTCTTCAAGATATCTGAGTGAAATATGCAGGACCACAGACACTCACCTGATTTTTATCGCAAAGTTGGAGGGGGAAATCTGAATATCAAAGCCTTTCTGCTTCCTCCATGTTTTCTAGATTAAAATTCTTCTCTCATTCAGTCATGAGCTGATAACACTGCTGTCATTGTTTGTGTGTTTACACACCATCGCAGCGCTTCCTTTATCTGTACGCCTCTCCCCACATTTAAGACGCGTCGTTTAAATAAGTTTCATTGTGCTTTCAATTCTGCAAAATATTTGATATCTGGTTTTGGTGGCGAGCTGGATTCGCCTCAGGTAACTAAAGTCATGCATCGCAAACGCGCTCCCAACTCTTCGGAGACGTGACATATATGCGCGATCCCGGAGCAGTAAAGAGCTTTTGAATCAAAGGAAAATGAAAAAAAAAACTAACAAAAACAAAGCCAGGGAAGAGACGTGATCATCAAAGACTTTTGAGTTTTTCGGCTCGGTTCAGAAGTAGAGGCTTCAGAGTGAGTCGTCTTATGCTTTTAATGAGACTGGTAACACTTTTCTCCCTACTTCTTTCCTTCATTCCTTCCCCCGTCTCCTCTCTTCACTGCTCCTTGGTCAGGTCATTCGAGGTGGAGGGAAGGAACTTCACACTGGAAAGGAATGGTGATTGTGTGGAAACCTGCGAGAGATCAATCATCAGGGCGAGCTGCAATATACTGTTTCTATTTCATTTTTTAGAAGCTCACGGGCGACTTTACCTTTTTGTTTTTTCAGTAGAGGAAGAAGAGGCGTGTTCTATGAGAGGTGGCCATATTCTCTGACATGTTGCGGACTTTAAGGTAGTTAACGAAACCCCTGAAGAACAGCAGGAGACCTGTGACGGGGGCGGGGGGGAGAAGAGGACGGGAAGGTTTACTTCACAGCAGCCTCACGGCGGAGATTCAACACTCGAGACTCAAAATCAGACTCGAAACACTCACCGAGCAACAGGAAGATCCACCACAGCCAGTACTGACCGTTGAAGTAGCCAGTGAAGTAGTCTGAGAACTGGGCACGGAAAACAAGATATCATGATCCCACACCGGGAGAAATTCACTTGCCACAGCAGCTCATACTAACTCATAAATATATAGAAAGAAGTCATGCTGGTGTTAAAGAGTCGGAGCTGTTGGAATGAAGTACCTGCGGCAGCGCTCCTTCTTACATGATGGAGAAACATTCGTGTACGTACCCTGACGATGAGAATCCATTTGATGAGGGACAGGCCGAAGCCGCAGATGGCTCCGTAGCGTCCTGCGATGGTGTTTGTCAGGCAGAAGGACAGGCAGAACCCGATCCAGTTGAACAGGAAGGCCACTAGAGGGACAAACACAAAGACACTTTGTCATTTAACAGCAAAAAAAGAAGAAGAAAATAGCCATGACGAGTTTGAACAGTGTTTACACGTGACAGACTTACTGAAAAAGGCCAACATGAAGATTCCATCGTTCCCGACTCGAAGCTGATCGGCGTCACTGAAGTCGTCTCTGGGAGGGAATTCGTCATCCTGACATGGACACGGACGATATGAGAGATGTGACACTTAGGTATGACTCAAAAATATGCAGTGACACACCTGTGTACACAAAGTCACCAGATGACTTGAAAAACACGCTTGACCTCTCTCACAGTGAGAACTAATTCATTCACAGGCGTTGCCGCTTTAGCAACTTGATAAAAGCTGAGCTCAGTGTGTGTGTGTGCGTCCTTACCCGTGGCATCACCTCCACAGTGGAAGCAGCCATGGCGGCCGCTTTGGCCTTCTCTGCCTCGTCATATGTGGGCAGTGATGTGGCGACGCTGTAAGGCGGAGGCACTGGGAAGTCGCTGCGGTAACTCGTCTCTGCGAGAGAAGAGAGAAGAGTCGGTTACAGAGGAAAGAACGGTGGCCGCGTACAGTATCTAGATAAGTAGATGCCAGAAATGTGGTAATGCTGTCATGGAAATGACTCGAGAATCCAGAAAACTGCCAAAAAAACGCCACAAAACTTCAGCTGTTGCTATTTTAGGAAGCGTGCAACCACACTTTGGAAAAATAAACTCGCTGCTCAGAAACTATTAGACGTGGAGGGATTCCTTTAACACATACCGGGTGTTGCAGCTGTTGCTCCCAGGTCAATGGATGCATATGGAGGTGGAGGTGCTTCTGCCTCCCCCTGAGTCCTCGACCCTGACGCCTCTGTTCCCGCCGCCGGGCTGGCCTGGGCTAGACTCTGGTCCTGGCTGGACGTGCTAGCCTGAGCCGTTGCAGAAGTGCACGGCTGCTGCTCGCTGGTCGAGGCCTCTGAAGAGTCGTCCTCATTGTGCAACTGGATGGAGAGAGAGAGAGACGGTGGTGGAAGGTGGGGGCGTTAGAGGAATCAGCACAAGCAGATCAGATGATCAGTCGCTCGAGGGGATTTTCACACTGTTCCAAATCTCTAAAACGGGCATCAATGTTGTACTTTGTGCTCTGCGCTGTGCACGGCTTGCTAAACGTAATGAAGGGTATAAAATATGGACACCGAGCTCGAGCTGACACATCAGGTGTTGTGATGTTAGCTGCCATTGAAATAAGATAGTAACGCTGTAGTAGAGTTGGTATTCATGCTATGCTATTTTGTAGTCAGACGTAGTGACACTGCTTCCTGTTATGTAAGAAAATCTGTTTTTGTTTGTCGGCAAAAAAAAGTGTTTCAGTCAGGACTGGTTTTTTATTTCAACTTCATTTTTCATTGATATTTTCCTGGGGGCCATCAACCGCTGATCTTCTTCGCCATCATTACTATCACCGTCACGTTGCTGAGGTCTGTTCTTATTCATCTCTCGATTCTTTCACCTGTGCTGCATACTTCACCATCTCTGCTCGAGGCAAGTGGATGCTCGGTGCAGACCGGAGACTTCACCGGAGTTGTCAGTTCCTCCGACACATCAGGATTGCTGGTACTTTGCTGGGTCATTGTGTTCCCAGGACTTCACTTCTGAGACCACTTGTTAGTTTGGTCGAGCAGTCAAAAGAGACAAAGGTGGAGTGACACTCATCCAGAGTGTTGTTTTAACATAGAGCATAGACATAGATCGTGTACACACTGGTCAAACACCTTCCACATCTCACATAATAGTTACATAAAACAATTACAAAATATATATACAGTTTTATTACATTTATACACTGAAACAGCCTGATAACTATCTTACAGACATGTATTACAAAGTACTGCCTTGATCAGGTTGAACACCCGTCCCCGTTCTGGCTAAAGATGACAACATCACCCGAGTAGGTGGCTGCAAACTGTGGTAACTTCCTCAACACTTGGTCCATGAGGTTAAAAAGTTGCTGATGCTCCCTGGATATTAACCGCTGTCAGCAATGCAAAGCAGCGCGTTGGATTGGATTCAAACTTTGAGACTGAACTGACGTACCTGAAGTCAATGCAGAACCTGGTTGGATCACGGACTAACTTTTCAGGGGACCAAGCAATGGGACTGTGTAGTCTCAGTTATCCCCAGCTGCTGCTGGACAGTTAAGACACCTGAAACTTACATTGAACTTTTTGTTTTTTTCCCCAATATGTCAGGCGTGTAAAGTTTAAAGGTTACCTTGCCGAAGTGTTGTGTCCGTTGAAGTAGCGATCACGGCTGAAGGCAGCTTTCCGGTTCTGGCTGACAGGAAAACTTCTGCAAGTCAGGTGGCGTCTTCTGCAGAAATAAACCTCTTTCTTCACAGTGGTCCAAAACGCCTGTGGTACAAACAGTAACGCTCACAGTCCAGGCATCCCAGCTAACACACTGAGCTAACAGCAGCTACGCTTTGCAGCAGTTTACTTTACTGTCCATCATGAAACTTGGTAGAGATAGAGAGTTGATGCAGAGCAGCCAGAGGACATCCAGAAAACTTTCTCCATAAAATATGATCCGGTTTCACCAAAATCACTGTGATAGTTGGTGGTGTGTGACTTAGTGCCGTAAAGCGTTACGTATTTCTCAGCTGGAAAGCAAGCCATATCAGAGAGGATGTGCATGGGTTGTGGTGCTTCCTCACACTATTCTCTGGCAGCAGCTAGAACCTTTTCCCTTCTTCTCTGAACTTGGATCAGCCTCCAACTCAGCATGGTAAAAAAAGATAAGTCCTCAAAGGTTTTTCTTGTCCTCAAGGAGTGTTTTTCATCTTCTGGGCCATAGTCATGAACATGTTACATGCTGCAATTGCAACCTGACCAACTCTTTGACCCCCATTGGACTTACTGTGTCCGTTGAAGTAGATGTCATGGCTGAAGATGGTCCTGCTGCTCCCAGTTCTGACAGGAAAACCTCTGCAAGTCGGGCAGTGTCTTCTGCAGAAGAAAAGACTCTTCCTTGTGGTGGTCCAAAATGCACACACATACTATCACACTCCCACACATTCCTCCGGTGCTCTTAGCTCACAGTCCGGGCAGCCAAACTGAGCTAACATTAGATAACAGTTATAATTCACAGCAGTTCAACTCTGTAAATCACAGAGTGTTCAGGCGGGGCAACCAGAAAACACTTTTTTAGCCAAGACGGTAGCCAAAACCTTTTCATTCTTCTCTGGACTTGGACTAGCCTCCAACTCAGCATCGTAGAAAAGGAAAAGAACTCCTCAAAGGTATTTCTTATCTTCTGATCCATAGTCGTGAATATGTTACATGCTGCAAACGGACCGCTCCTTTAACCTCAGTGGACTTACTGCATCCGTTGAAGTAGCTGTCACGGCTGAAGATGGTCACAGTCCGGGCAGCCCGGCTAACAAACCAAGCTATTGTTAGCTTACAGCAGCTATGATTGGCAGCAGTTTACTTCACTGTCCAACAGGAAACTCTGTAAATCACAGAGGGTTGATTCGGAGCAGCCGGAGGACATCAGAGGGAAAACCAGAAAACATTTTCTCCATTAAATATGATCCAGTTTCGCCAAAATCGGTCAAAAAGTTGGTGGGGAGTGACTTAGTGCCGTAAAGCATCACATACTTCTTGCAGGTGATCATACCTGGCGCAGAGTTGGAATGACAGAGGTAGCATTCATCTGATTACAGCAATCAAAATGATTTAAAATGTTGTTGTTGCTTTGATATACACTTTCACATAGTTCTTATTGGTAGTGGCGGGGTCCACCATTTCCCACAATGCCTACCTAAACGTGCGAGATGTAAACCAGCTCAGTTTTATCTCATTGATTACAGCTACACTGTTTTCAGTCCACTCTCTTCTTGATAGCTGCGTTCATTTACCCCTAATGCAAACAAACACTTCCTGTTGCTACACAGGGCGAAGCAGCCAACATGAGATTACACATTTAACTGCTATTTGGAAGAGCGTGCTGGAATAAAATTACTGGTTATGTCAGCATGTCTGCCGGGCAGGGTGAGAGCTACACCGTTTGCCCTCAGCAGAATGTTTGACGCTGGAACGTCAACATAGGATGGTCTCTGGAAAAGTGATCCACGTGTAATCAGTTAATGAATGTCTCCGCTACAGCTGAGAGAGTCGCTTTTGGACTTAAGTACATTAATTTTCGCGGGGACCGAGGAGCCAAACGCCTTCTGAAATTACAGAGGGGGCCAGTGGGAACATGATGGTTACAGAGAGGCTGGTGAGAAATCTGGGTAGGCAAAGCGAGGGCACGAGTCCTCCTCACTGTCTCTGTGGAGTCCTTGAGAAAGTTAGCTCAACCCAGACGGACGTCAACAACGATTCATTGTGTAATCTCGTGCTCTGTGACTGCAACGAAGCTGGTGCTGACCTCCACAAAACTTGTTTTTTAAAATCCTGTAATATCAACAACATACGGTTGTAGTTAATCACGTGTTAAAACGGCAAACGCTATGTACACTATGCAGTGTGGCTGAGCGAGTTCGACTGGTTGCCGACTGCAGATAACAAATTCCTCAGAAACGCAAGTGAAACACAAATGTGTGTAGGATCAGCGCCAGTGTAGAAAATACCAAAGAATTTCCTCTTCTGACCTTTTTAGTCAAATATATCCGAGTTTACACGTTGAGAGACGAGGACAGGAAGTGAAAAAGGTGATGTGGCGCGGCAGATAATTTTAGTTTTGGTTTGAAGCTTGACTGAAAGTAGGTTGAACCTATTTACTTCTATGACTTTTGTGAATTGTAATTAGTAGAACTGCGTGATTAAAAGGGAACATGGCCTTCTTTCTTACTTGAAGACTTTCCGTGATGTAATGGTAATATTTATGTTGTGGGGAAACACCCTTTATCGTCACACTGTGACTAAAAGCACTGTCATCTTGTATCATTTTTAAAGGGAAATATTCACCGACGTGCGCACAAACCTCCTGGGATTCGATCCACCTTGTTTAAAAACTCCAAACCAGTGTCGTGAAATTGAGTGAATGAGCGGCCGACGACTGGCTGAGAATCAAGGACAAAGCACAACGCTCCCCCGCGCACACACAGGCGATTACATAAGATCTTCACATTACTGTATAGCCACAAGCAAGCGTGTCCAAATATATACCCAGCAGCACTTTACAGAAAGAGAAGAAAGAGGGCAAAATGTGGGGTAGGTCTAGACCACAATGTTTGAGCCTGAATGTGTTGAAATGTATCTGAATAATCCTCCACAAGAAGTTGTTGTTTTGCACACACCTTTTGGATTATTGTCCAAATGTGCACTTTGGTCTGAAAAGTTGCATGCACAACAAAACGATTTGCTTTGGCTCAAGGCCGGATCCTGTGGGATTATCACTCACATACCCCAGAAACCACAGGAATCGAGAGCACAAAGCGGACTTTATCTCAAATTGGCCATTACAAAGTCCCCAAAAGAAAAAAAAAGGAAAATGCTATTGCTGCTTTTAAATCCCTGAAAGGAGAGCAACAACCTCCTTTATTAACCCACATATCCACCACACTGTGAGACACGTTTCACAGCTGCCCTGACGGAGACAGAACAAGTCTGAAAGTTAGGTCTCATTAGTTATGTGGCAATTAGTGTCACTCCCTTTTTATATCAGATTTAAACACTTAAAATGGCTGTCCTGCATTCACCTAAATTATTTAATTTGACTATAAAAAAAAACAAAAACAAAAATAAGTCACACAGCCACCCAGGCTATAGTTTTAACTCGTCATAGGTGTAATAATTGGTGAGTTAATGCACATATATTAAGGTGTAATACGGTTTATTACGGTGTCAACTTTCAAGGCCTTCAACGTGCTAACGTTAGCCTAGCCGACGCGGAAGTGCTCTGGCGAAAACAAAACAATACAAAAATAAATTAAAAAAATAAAATATAAAAGTTCAAATAAAACATGAGTAAACATTCAGGAGGTGGTTTTAGTTATGTTTGGGCTGCCGTGCGTAACTCTTAAAAAGTTTAAAATTGAGCAATAGTCGTGAGCGAGGCCTCGCTTCCTGTCAGACGGTGTTTTGGTTGTCAGCACTCACCACTTGGTATCGGCTTGCTGGGTCCATGTTTCCGATCAAGCTGGCGAGCGAAGCCAGCCGAGAAGAAAGAAACAAGGAGAAAAGGAGGGGGAAAAAAGAAAGAAAGAAAGAAAAGTGTCGGTTTTTTGGTTCAAGCTCCTCCGTCTACCGAGTTCACCGTGCTGTCAGATCCGGAGTGAAGCCTTTGGGAGAAATGGCTGCAGCCTCCGCTCCGCTCGCTTTTAGAAACAAAACAAAACAACACGGAGGCTGCTCACACCTCACACTTCCGTTCACAGATTTCAAAATAAAATACCAAACCGCGATGCGTCCAATAATAATAGCGTGATAATGCCGCTGTAATAACAAATTAACTACTAACAACACTAGTATTCATTGTAGGAGCCAAATTGGTAATTTTCTGTTTCATGAGTGTTGTACTCATTTGTGCCAGTAGGTGGCAGTACCTAATTAGGCTAAATCTATATAGGTAGGTGGGTTAATTACATTACATTACATTACATTACATTGCATTTAGCAGACGCTTTTATCCAAAGCGACTTACAGAGGAGGACATAAGCTGAGAAAGGTGTAAAGGAGCACAGAGTAGTTGTTAGTTTTGTTAGGCAGGGAAGCATTCTCGAAACAGAAAGTTTTTTACAAGTTTTTTAAAGGTAGAAAGGGATGTTGCTGTTCTAATAGCCGTTGGTAGGTCATTCCACCATTTGGGGACGACCACAGGGAAGAGTTTAGAGTGACCTCGCTTTGCGAGAGGCGAGGGTACAACTAGACGGTTTGTATGAGCGGAGCGTAGCGCCCTGGTCGGGACGTGAGCCTTTAGTAAGACGCTGAGATAGGCAAGGGCAGATCCTGAGATGGTTTTGTAGGCTAGCGTCAGAGCTTTGTGTTTAATTCTGGCAGCTACAGGCAGCCAGTGGAGGACGCTGAAGAGTGGGGTGACATGTGACCTTTTAGGTTGATTGAAAACCAGTCGCGCTGCAGCATTCTGGACCATTTGCAAAGGTTTGATCGCGCAAGCAGGTAGGCCAGACAGGGTTAATCAGTGCAGGGGCGCTTGCTGGGGAATCTATACGGTTTTTGACCGTGCCGCAGGTCAGAAGTGTATTATTGTGGAAAGTGAGTACTTGTGAGATGGCTGTGTGTATCTTAATAAATATGCAACATAATCAGTAATGTTTGGACATTGGCTGTGTTATGCACCTACCTTGGCACGCGTACAAGCCCTTAAAACCACCAGCGTGCGCGTATAGTGACAAAGGGCCACTATATTCATTATGCACTATAGCTGCTTGAACAACGTCATGCTATGTTATTATTGTTGTTGTTGTTGTTGTTGTTTATTGTTTACTTAGAAGTACTTAGTACTCTGAATAATCCACAACAATATATCATATTAATTAAAATAGTCATGTTTAAATCTTAATGTGCAAAGTCACTAGTTATTACAGCTGCCAACATAGATAGTGGTGTAATGTGTGTGTATATGTACAGAGCATTATTTTATTACATTATATCATACATACAAAATATGTCATAGTCCCCAGTGTCGTAAAGTAAAAAGTACCCTTCAATGGAAATATTTAAGTGCCGTTATGGTTATGTGAAGAAGCTACTTTATTTAAGTAAAAGGATATATTTCATGTCTTCTTTTTATTATTATTGTTGTTATTATTATTTTACTGAATTACTGTTGATAATGATGCTTTTATTTTGAAGGGGTTTGCTATTATTATTGTATTTTTATTTTTTTGTATTTTGTTTTTGTTCTCGTTTGCGTTTTATTTTGAAGGCTCAATCCCCTCATTTCCTCATTTCGCCTGACTCTTGCTAACTTGGTCTGAGGGAGGTTTTAGTCATGTATTTCCACGGTTTGCGGAAGCGTGATGACGCAAATGAATTCAAAAAGTGTGTAAAGATTTGAGCCACTAGGTGGAGCCAAAGCCCATTTAAATCCCAGTGTAAACACTACTGGCTTCCTAAATTATTTTACATGCCTCATATTCTTTTTTCCAAAGACGTATGGGTTACATGTGACACAAACATTTGATAACCTAAGATTTCAAAGCACTGCGCAGTTATTTTTCTTTAAATGTAGATTATTCAAGGTAGCAGCAGAAACAGGCCAAGGAGAAGAGTTTGGCAGTATGCCTGTCAGCTCGAGCAAGGCTTGGAAGTCACAGCCATAACTCATGTTGTAACACAAAAATCTGGCCTTGAATGAAGATGAATGTTCCTTGGAAAGATATTCTGTTTATAATGTTGACTTTACAACACTCCTCTTCTTACGACATTATATTTATACTTATAAGTAGGAGTACTTCTTAGTATGTAATCGCATGTTCTTTTTTCACTGACTGTTGATTTGTCTATTTAAATCAGCATGATAGACTAAATAAGAATCCATCTGTGGACCTGAGGTGAGCCAAATGAAGCCTGGTTGCTTGAAAATGCTATTTATAACAGCACCTATCTGTCAAAGTGGCCTGCTGTTAATCCTGCATAACTTTAAGCCTTTATATAATTTGAACACCCTCAGTACAGTTGTCATGAACGGGGAAATTAGCTATAGTTTTCTTGTACCAGGCTGTAAACATGTTTATTTCTGCTGTGAAGCTGGACATTTTAACATGGGGGCTTATGGACACTGACTCATTTTCATGGCTGTTTGAGCAACTGCAGCTTTTGGTACATCTACACTGGCTTGGTCATTTAATTTGGTTCATACCTAAATAAACTTTTTTATTTTGCAACTTTCTCCAGTAACTTCTCCTCTGAAAAAAACAGCAACCCTGCTTCTGACCTTGAGCATATGCTAATAAAACAATTCCAACTCAAGGTCCTTTAATTTGCATTTCCTCAAGCTTTCAACAAGGTCACAAGGTCTTCTTTCACTTCATCTTTGCTTTTGCTGATGATCAGGTGATCATCTGCGAGTTTAGATTAGTTGGTTTTTGTTGAGATACATGTAATTACTTGGAAAAACCTTTATATATCAAAAGTATGTGTCCCAGTATTATTCACTGACATGTACTGAAAACTTTGAACTTCAGCACTACAGTTTTAAAAGGTAGTGTAACTCTTTCTTTTTTTAAACCTTGGACAAAGCACAAATTCATCTTTTGTTGTTTTTTCTTACTGTTTTTCGCCTTCGCAGTCTCTTACCAGAAATGAAACACTAAAGCCCGCTGGCAAAAAGATCTGTCCTGTATGTGTGTGTGTGTGTGTGTGTGTGTGTGTGTGTGTGTGTGTGTGTGTGTGTGTGTGTAACACCACAAAAACAAGCAGGCCCCGATGGATTTCACGGTTTCTGGTTGTGATTGTATCCCACTCTGCAGTATGATGCCAACATTAACAGCTCTTTGTCAAAACACGGAGGCAGCTCACAGATATTGTTTGTTCCCTTTTTGCCAAAGATTTGCATGATTTCATTCAAATTTCCCAACTCGTGTCCTGAAGCAACAGGCTGCCTTCCCAAAAAAAAAAAAAAAAACCCATCGAGTCAGTTGCTGAGTTGCAGCACAAGCTGAGAAATTTGTCTCATCAATCAGCGCTGATGTAATAAACTGCTTCTGCAGCCAGTATTTACTTTCTACCTCCTTGTCCCCAACAGCAGGCAGTATGCATCATAGCCCATGCATTTATTTATTATGCGTGTGTATATATGCAAGTTTATTTGCATACACTGTTGTGTGGCTCAGCATTGCAGTGGATCAGTGCATCATAGGTTCTTTTTTATGAATGTAAGTAATGGAGTTTCAAGGATAAAGAACAATGAGGTGAAAAATCTATTATGGCTTGACTTGAAATGGCTAGTTGTTGGGGTGGGATGCTTCTAGAAAGCTATGGGAGGTGTGAAAAGCTGTATTCTGTTTTTAGAATAATCATGATGTGGTGCTTTCAGGTCGTTTTGAAGGCAAATGTTGCTGTGATGCATTGCTAATAGAATTTCTCTGTGACGCACTGCTGCTTTTCTAACAAGGGTGTGATAAACACTCTGTCTAAAAAGTTTTTAAAAAGTAGTTCTTTTTTCCCCCTGATCTATCACATTAATACACTTACCGCTCCTTCAATCCCCCAAAAGCTGGCTAAAGCCACCCTTAAACAGAGCAAGCGATGAATGCACAGGGCTCCTCTTGAATTAAATATTAATCCCATTCGCTAAGAAGGGGATTACTGTAGTACATGTATCAGTTAAGCACCTCGTAGTGTGTGTGCGAGAGGTGCGGGACAGAGAGAGGTGGAAGATGTTCCAGAAAATGTGGTGAAAAGATGAAGCAGGTGCTGCATCATGAAGTGTTTTGCCCTTTTTGCAAGACAGCGGGCATTAGCAGCATCAAGGATTAATGTGTAGTAGTGATATATGAGTTCATGCCTTTTTTTTTTTTGTACATCAGCATGAGAGGAAAGAGGGCTTGAAGTGATTTTACCCGGCTGCCTACTTTTAGAGCCCATAATGGCACTTTTAGAACATCCATCACCGACACACACACACACACACCTACAAGCCGAGAAATTCACACCCCCTCATGCAAACACTCACACCCCACACAATCAGGATGTTGTTACTTGGCAACACCATTTCAAGGTAAATGGGTGCTATAAAAAGGTGTTATGTAAAGAAAACGGTGGGTGTCTCTGTCGGATGTTGCGGCTTCGCAAGCGAGGCAGACTCATTCTTATGCTGGGGAAAGCGTTGCTATTTGACTGGAGGTGAGGAATCGTGTATGACAGGAAAGACATCTGTATGTTTTGCAAGGATACAAGCGGCAATTAAATTGCCCGGCTGCTGTGTATTTTTAAGCGGATTTGCATATTAGGTGAGGGGGAATTGCATTAGAGGAAGGCAACAGGGAAGACTTTAATATATTTCCAAAATGCTACACTTATATTACTCCAACAAGGATCATAAATCAGTGTCTAAAGCATAAACAGTCAGATATTTTATGTGTATTTTTTATTATTATTTTATGTGAGTGTATGAGAATTATTAAGGGCAGGGAGGAAAACAAAAAAAGGGAGGATTGTGTGTTTTGGAGGATGACACTGAACCAGTTTTGGTCTCTACAGCTAATTTCCCCGTTCATGATAACTGTACTGAGGGTGAATGAATAAATTTTAACTTGCCTCTTTAAATGATTTGATTTGACAGGTGGGTCAATCAGGTGGCTTGTTTGAGCGCTCACCCTGCCTCAGGTCCACTGATGATTCACGTCTTGGCCCAATTTTTGGATTAGCTGGAAGGCAGCAGAGTCAGGACTGCCAAGATGGCCACAACATCCTGATACAATGTCCATATTTTTTGCTGTCTATGCTCACCCAATCAGTGACAGGCATCGCTAACGGACAACGTATTTAATTTGTTATCTCTGTGGTATCTTTCTACACAATATTCTGTTGTGGAAATTTCTCTGCTGCGGGTGAAAAATGAAATAGAGACTTCTGCCGGGCCGACAAGATTTTTATTTCCTTTGCAAAGAAAAGGTCAATCAATACGTAAGACCCCGAGCATGGGGAGACCTAAACATTTATACCTGAGGAACACCAACCCCCCCATGGGTGTGTCTTACACCTGGGATTTCCTGCAGGAACTTGTATTTAGGTGCAAAGTTAAGTCTGGACATCACAATTTGCAAACACAAATTCGTCTTGTCTTGCTGTGTGAGTTCTCGTGTACTGTTTGACCACATAAAAACCTGCAGCTGTGGCCGTCAGTTACAAAATGTTCTGAGAGATACTCAAAGCTACTTTAAAATGATGGTTCTCAGACAATAGACCTTTTTTCACAGCAGCCAGTTTGACATGAAAAAGTAGGGTAATTATATTATAATTAGGGCTCAGTTCCATTCAGGTCAAACAGAGTCAGGGTGCTGCCGTGGCTCACTGCAAAGTCTCTGCTGCAATAAATTAAAATGAATTAGTATCATTGGTTAAAAACTGCATTTCCTCACCTGCCCAATAGTTGTCCTCAGTGTGTTTCCTGCCCAAACCATCACATGACCAGTCACATGTCTACACACCTGCTTTTCATTACTCATCAGCCCAACTATATACGGATGTCCAAGTGAGTAGTTTCCCCTTTTGCCAGATTTGTGGTGTTGTTTGTTTGTTCTGTCTGTTTGGCTACCTGCCCCCTTTTAATGAGACCTTTTTTTTGGTTTTGCCAGCTTTATTGAGCCAAACCCTGAACCCCAAATCTGAATCCCCATGCCTGTGCCAGTGTTCGAAATGAAAGAAAGTTTCACTCTCGGGTTACAAGACGAAACTTTTAAAGAAGTGAAACTTTTAATGAAATGAAACTTAAAACAAAATGAAACTTAACTGTATCTTGGTTGGTTGTCTGTGTCAGTTAAGATTCACAGGCCTAAAAGATCATGAAAACTTTAATACAATTTCCTTTTTTAAACAATCTATGATGAAGCAATTCTGATGAAATTCTTAGAAAATGACGAGATGTCATAATCCAAAACAAGACCGCTATCCACTCAAACTATGATGACTTTGAATGCATGAACTTGTTTCCTCATGACATGCATTTCATCATATATGCAATCAAATGTCACACATCAAACTCTGAAAGCAGACCGAACAAGCTGCTGAGTATTAAATCCAGCCCACCTCTCTAGGAAGCATGTGAGGATAGAGCTGTAATTGAAAAGTGTAAATAAGCCGAAACTCCGGTCATGAAATTGGCCCCCGTGCACTACAAACCACAAACATGGAGTAATTAAACGTGTAATTATGGTGTCTATGGCTCTATCGACACAGGCTATATGAAATGTCTTATAAATAACTGTCAGTACGAGCTGCGAGCAGCTGCTAATTAGCAAGAAATGTGAAAATGGAGAGCATTAATCTCACGTACACGCCTCTCTGTGTCTGCAGATGAGTGTGTGGGCGTGTGAATCTGTCTTGGAGGGATTGAGGTGGAGGAGGGGGGTTCGAGCATAGAGTGCATGTATGTACACTGTATGCACTTGAATTTTCCAGCAGGGGGCAGAAAACACAAGGTTATGTATGAGGTGTTTTTATATATATATATATCACCATCAACACTATTTTTCACTCACACTTCTAAAACCCAAAATATGCTCATGTATTTTGGTGTGAAAACGTGAAACGTACTTTAGATTTGAGGGAAAAACCAAAACCTGTGTCCTGCTCCACAATTTTGCTGCTTGCATTCAATTTCTTAGCTTTATTTTTGTTCCCCATCAATAAAAGAGAACCAACAGACGTGTCTTTGGAGATGTATGGTGACATTTAAGACAAAGATGCTTCTGTATCTACACTGATCCTCTCCCTGGCAGCCGCCGCTCACTTTGTTCCGATCATAATGAGCCCAGGGAATACAAGTGCTCCCGTCATGGAGGGGAAGGGATACAAATAGGGCACTCGAAACCGTTCATGTAACAAGTGGTTTCACCTTGTGTAACCGGTCTGACAATGTCACCGGATCAAAACGGTTCATTCAACATTATTTTTAAAACCAGCCTTGAGATACTGATGAATCATGGGAACAGAATGCAGTGGGAAGATTTTAAATTATTCCACCACATCTGGCCGAGCTGAGTATTTGATTGATTTTTTTTTTTTTAATATATATATATATTTGGTAATGAGAGAAGTTCCTGTAATGAGTGCTGAAGTGAAGTGGCTGAAACTCAGGAAACTGTGGTAAAGTGCCAGAGGACTTCAGATAGACTGGAACATTTGAAGCCAACAAAGCTGTCTGAATTCTAAAAGATCGAGTGTTTTTATTCCATCTTCATCAAGTGTCCAGACTTCCAGCCATCTTGCAGTGTACGTTCATCTCGTACACTTTGACCGCATGAAAACCTGCAGCTGTAGCCCTCGGCAACTTACAAAATGTACTCAGAAACACAAGCTTTAAAAAAAAGTGCTGCTCCTCACCATCTACATACAGACCTCCAACAGCCTGACAGTCTCCCTTTTGCCAGATTGTCTGTGTTGCTGGTTGTTCTGTCTGTGTGTCCACTTGGTCCTTTTAATGAGACCTATCCCCGTTAGCCCCTTTTTTGGTTTGGCAGCCTTACTGACTGCCTAACAACTGTGGTTCTGAGCCAAACCCTGCATTTGAATCCTCACTCCTGTGCCACTTTCACAAACCCTTAAGTGTCACTCTGGGTTACAAGATGAAACTTCGATCATATTTAAGATTTCTAAAACTTCATGTAGACATTTTCCAACACCTTTAAAGGCATTAGGATGAAGCAATTCTGTAAGAAACATTTGAAATGTAGCTTTATATCACTTATTTTAGCTTTAAAATGGAGCTGAGTGGGGTTTTCTACCACTTTGGGACACTGCAACAACCTGCAAAAAACAGTGGCATCACTTTTTAAAGTTGATTCGGCTAATTTGTGAAGAAACGGCAGCTTATCGACACAAATCGACATATAGTTGTCCGTCTGTTCAATGGCAATGGCAAGTTCAAAGTTTATTTGCTCTTTTTTTTAGCAGGTTTGATGTCTAATAACTACTAACTCCTGAATCTCTAACTGCTAAATGTTTGCTTCACTGTCACACAGCTGTTTAGTGCTGTGCAGGTAGTGTACAATTGTTTTTCTGAGCTTTAGTGCCGAAACATTAAAGGTGCAGGATGTAAAAACCAAAATAACTAAATGCTTTACAATTTTTTACAAGTTGCTAACTCTGTCTGATTGCCATTTGGTCCTGGGAAGGAAGTGTATAGAGGACTTTTAATACTTTTTCACTGAAAATGACTCATACCAAATCATAAAAGGCGATTTAAAAAACAAAACAAAAACAAAGAGCTTAAAGACACTAAAAAGGAACTTTTTAAAACTTTTACCAAACCCTTTCACATTGCATGTAGTCATGTGATTTGCTGTTCAAATAAAAACATAACTGCTTTAAAGTCTGCTTAGGATGTATATCACAAAATGGAAAATACTGCATTTTCAGTAGAACTTGTGGTTAAATACAATATTTGACCCACGTTTGTTGGGTAAATGTGTTTGAATCGTCGTTAATGCAAATCAAAAATCCAAGTGTTTGTGCTTAAATGTCTTGCAGATGGTATCTGTGAGTCAAATGTCAGCCCAATTTATCACACTCATGTAAATAATTCCTGAAAGGTTGTGTGAATTCATTCATGAGGCGTGTTTTAATTTATATTGGATGAGTAAATATATGTATTCTCCGGAGAGATGAAGACATCTGTACGACTACAGATGCAGAGATGCAATCATGTTCATTTAGCATTAATATAGTTTATATGTTACTGCCACAAATGTGCAAAACAGTGGTCAGTATTCCCTTTAATCTATCTCCAAAGAGCCTGTTAATAATTATTGCAGTGCGCAGATGTGACTCAAGATATGTCTGTGTTGTTTCTAGGTTATGCATAATAGGACATGTTGTTCTCTGCAGTATTGAACACTTGGGGAATAGCCCTTTTTAAATGTTTAATGATCTCGATGTGCAGTTGCCTCGTCGAGAAAAAGTTTATATCGTGCAGGGACTCAAAGGTTTCGTCCGAGAGAAGTATGAACCATCGAAATATTGTCTACTGTACATCCTTTTCTGCCAGCCGACGGCAGGAAGTGTGTCTGACAAAATAAAAGACAGGTTATAATGAGAGACGAGAGAGAAGGTGCACGCAAGAGAGGATGTAATGAGCGAGACGGAGGGAGAGAACAGTGAAGTAGGCTAATACGCTGCTGCTGCTGCTGTTGTGTATCATTGAGCTCATGAAACAGAAAGGCATCATCAAAAAGCACACTGAGGAGTCAATGTATTCCCACCAGTCTCCGAGACAGTCTTTTGATGCTGAAAACACACTTTCTTTCACTCTCCATCCTTCCCTACTCCCTCCTACTCTCTCCCACGCTCCCTCCATCGCTTTTGCCGCCGCTGAATTGAAAGAAAGTATGTCAGTTGGCAGGCTGGGAGGGGAGAGAAAGAAAAGAAGGGAAGAAGACATCAGAAAGAATTCATTCAGTGAGTTTCTCAACAAGAAACACGGGCTGCATCTTCACCGCCTCGCGAGGTTTTCGCCGGGCTTGGAAGGCGGTTATTTGGGTCAGCCGTTAGGGTTGAGAATCCACCTCGTTCTGTCCACTCAGCACTTTCAACTTGGGTCAACATAATAAAGACTGGACACACGTATTGATGAGTTCATGTTCCCCCGTTAGGACAACTTGGCCTCGGTGTCCACGGGGGCAGGCCTGTTTAGCACTGCTATGCTGGAAGTTGGAATGTTTTCATCTGATGATCAGAGTGCAACAACATGGCGCCGCTTGATGTGTGTGAAACATTTTTTAAACTCTTATGCAAAGACGGCGGAAAGAAGTTAACTCAACATAAATATAGTTTCTCTTTGGATTATGAAACAGATTCTGGTCCCGAAAGTTTTTAGAGAACGGCTACCAAACTTTTTATTTTTAAACTTTTTAACGGAGAACAGAAAAATTAGTGTCTGCATGAATCTCTCCAAAACTACTTAACTTCCAATCAGCCTAGGTTGTATTTAGTTAGCTAATTAATTTTAATTATGTTAGATAGATTATGTTAGTCAATAAATTGAGATGTTGAACCTTATGCCTTCCAAAAACCAGCATGTTGTAGCATTTAGTTTGCTGGTATGTCATATTACTTGTTGTAGGAATATTTACGTCTTGCATCTTTTTGTGCATTTTACTTGCTGCTGTTTGCACCAGCACCATTTTCACCATTAGAGGTAAAATAATTGTACGAGAGATAAGAAAAAAAAAAAACATAATAATGAAATATTCATGCTCTTCATCACTCGTTTATGAAAGCAATAAGTCACTCGGTGCTTCAGAGCAGGTCATAAGAGCTCCAGGTCATGCCTAATGATGACTCTTATCCCTCCCCGGCCCTACAAAAACCTCATGAAGCCTGCCGACGATTATTGTCTGTAAATGAAGAGCTATGATTTGTGTGTAGTTTCGACATTTCGTGAACACACGCCCCGAGTATATCTGAGCTTCATCATAACTCTTTGAGCAATTATACACATCCAGATCCTTTAACACTGCCAGTTAATGATGTCAAGCCCTGAGGCTATGCCTTTTTATCCATCTGGTTACCACTATATATCTGCCTACCACCATATATATATATATATATATATATATATATATGATAATATTCCAGTTTTCCATATGCTGTCCTTTTGAAAGCTCAAGATCCCTGCTGGGTCGATAAGATCAAAATGAGTGATGGCGTCACAGAGAGAGTGGATGTTGCATGTAAAAAAAAAAATACAGTTTTCTTTTGTGCCGATAACCTTTGGTTGACTTTTGCTTTACAGCCCTCTCGAGTGCTTTTTATTAGTGACTTGGCATCTTGTTTGCACAAGGTCATCTATCAATATCTCTCAACGACCACCAGGCAGGACCTTAAACCTCATGCACTGAAATCCTTTTCTCTGATCTGTTTGGAAGATGGATGTGGGGACCTGAAAACATTTTGACAGTGGCAAGAACAGTACTGTGAGTAGAAAGTTGGGCAGTACTGGTGGGTAAACAAACATATTGACTGGATATGCTTTATTAAACCTCCTCCAAAGCTTCTAACACCCCGTTGCAACATGTAACAGATTGTTCCCCTTTTTCTCCTGAGTCATCATCGGGATCTAACCCTCCAACGAGCCTGATTATCTAATATTTGGCCTTGTCTTTCCCTTTAACCCTCATGATTAGCCAGGCCTCATTATACCATATACTAACCACCAGAAGATTCGCTTCACTATTTAGGATTGAACATGTCCTAGGGACAAAATGTGCCTTGTTATCACCAACATCCCCGCTCACATGCCTCGCTAAAATTGCTGAACAGTGACATTCTTTTTAATGATAAACTGTGAAACATACCTTGGGGTTAGAACCCTTATATGCATTATAAAGGCTCCAAAAGAAAGAGATTAATGTACCCCAAGGGACTCGTATACTGTGTGGAGGCAAGGGGCAATTTGAAAGCCAAGCTCAGCATTTTCTTTAGTGATTATGCATAAATATTGTGTGATATAACCAATCTATACTGTATTTCTCTCCCTGAGATGGAGGGGAAGGCGATCACGCTCCTAACGGGATTCTGTTTGTTTGTTGGTATGCCTCCATTCTGTTTCCAAAAATGTTTTAAAAGACTGTAAATATGTCTAACAGGATATGAAATGCTTGGAGCGATGGAGCTTGGTGTAAAACAAACAAAAGTAGCATGCATTTGCAAAGGCTTTATTTGTTTTTGTCACCTGTTAATGGGTGACTTATGCAAATTAGAGTATATGAGTCATACTGTCACAGGCTTTCCTTCCATTACTTGTTAAATTGACTTTTAGAGGGTCCCTCCGGCAATTTAGTTCTTCTCCTCCATAAACTTCAGAGACTTGGAAGAGACGGATTTAAAAACAGTATCGTAAAGATGGTTGCAGCAGAGGCCGAGTGATCCTGACTTATTTTTCTTCATAGCTGCCAAAACTCCGGATCCCACCCATAATGCAACTCAATGGTGTGTATCATTATGGCATCATAATGTCTGTATGTATTGTTCAGACTGTAATTGCAAGTAAGCAAGTGGGAAAACCACAACATCAGCCTTCAGCCACAATTTTTACCACTAACTGGAGGAAAGAACTACAGCACAACCTGCTGGCAACATGGCTGCAAAGCCCCAGCAACACTAACAGAAACAACACAGCTAATTAAAAAGAAAGTTCACATCATTTCTCTTTATATGGTTTGTGTTTACAGCCTGGTACAAAAAATATTTGATCTCTATAGCTTTTTTCCCCATTCATGACAGCTGTAAAGAGTCTTACCCGTTCAAATTATATCAAGGCTTAATGTCGTGCATAATTAACAGCATTGCCACAGGTGGGTGCCATTACAGGTCACTTGTTTGAACACCCAGGCATCATTTGGCCTGCCTTAGGTCCACCGATGATCCACGTCTTTGCCAAATTTTAGATTAGCCGTGAGCCGGAAGAGGCAGGATGGCCAACAAGGCAGCGGCCAAAACTCTTGAACCTGTGAGTGATGTCACTTGTACACCGTGGTTAAACCGCTACAAAACTGTAGCAACAACAAAAGAAGGCTTTTTATCTGGTGTGACTACTTGGTAAACAGTGGGGGTAACCAACTTTGAATGATGCATGTTGCATTTAAAGGAGGTTTTCTGGTTTGTTTTGAGATTTGCTGACTGTTACATGCCCCTAGTTAATAATGCAGGCTTTCTGTTAATGATATGTTCCCAAGACCCATGATGTGATTTTTTTTTTTTTTTCAAGGGATGTTGCATGAACCATTTCCTCAGACGTTGAAATAACACAATTCTCATATCCAAGCTTCAGAATCTCTCCACATCACCTTTAATTAATCACCTTTTGACTGTGATTTTTTTTTTTTAAACAGTACTTCCTAACACACTTAAATGCTAACCAACACAACCTTTCGTCAACTCAGGCTTCTGGTGGAATTAGCAGCAGTGAAATGTATTTTTTGGTTTCATGCCTCTCTTTTGAGCTCCCTGTTCAGTAGGTGTTGGATTTGTGAAGCGGTTTCAAAGATCTTTTACTGTTTCACCGTCGTCGTCATCGCCCATCACAGTAAAACCCATCACAGCTGCTCTGTAGTATGTTTACGAGAGGTCCCACGGAGACCAAATCATTCGAGACACTCATTCTTAATGAATTGCAGTGCTTGGATTCCCTTTGTCTATCCAGCTGGTCCTTGAAGTAAATTACATATAATGTATTATTTATGGTTACTAGTTAACGTAGGTTTGTAGTCTGTGTAGATTTACATTATCAGCAGGGTTGGCTCCACCATCTATGGCTGTAGCCTAGCGTTGTACATAGTCTTTGCTTTTCATGAGCATTCGATAATAAATGTTGTTATAAGCCAAAAGACTAACACGCATAATGACCTCAGATCATCTTATATTTCCACTTGCGTGTTGTTGTGTCTTGATGAAATCAAAAAATAGTTCTGTGTCGGTCCCTTTGGTGGCTCCGACCTCCTTCTAATGGCCTAATTATAATCATTAGCTTTAAGGCAGGAAAGTCTCTTCGTAAATACACATTAGACTCTATAGTTGTGGGGTTCTGGTGTCGCTTCCTCTCGTTGATCTGCTGTATGGCAAATCTTTGGACATTCCCACTGGAAGCTCCAATGACACAGCATTCAGGACAGATTTTAAAATTTAATTGATGGAACTCGGCTAAAATAAGTTTTTCGAACAAAAGTGGATGCTAAAATGGTCACACATTTCTCAATAATGGCACCATTCTGGAGGCAGAAATAATGCCATATATTGAATATTTGGAATATAAAGAACCCTAATTTGATCTGCTAAAAATGATGTTGGGTATAGGCTGATATTGGAAAGACTTGAACTCTTGATAATAACTAGGACGAATAAGAAATTGCAAGGCAACTTTGTGGCATTTGAGTAGGAGAGAAAATTGACAGGTTGGCCAATAATAACCTCCACCTCCACTGTTTGTTTGTTTCTTTCTTAATTTATCCAGGGAATTGCTGTACTCTGTATTCATCCACACTCCGGCACACATTTATGAAGTTCACTTCATACACGGAAGATGCCCAACTGGGAGTTGTCAAGTTCAATAAAAAAGTTCTCAGTGAGTGGCTGCACTGGGAACAGATAGCAATCAATTGCCTTGCTCAAAGACACCGTTGAAGAGGAGATAATTCGAAGGCTGTGGCATGTGTATCAAGTCAATACTCAAGCTTTATTTAAATGTCTTTTATGATCAATTGGATGTTTGAAGCTGTTGTATTAGCTTGCAATACATGTAGTGTCATGCATGCTCACAATACCAAATACACAGGTACAATGTATATAATTTATTTGATGGTTTAACATGATAATCTATTGAAAAAGGAAGAGAAACATACAGAGATATACAGTATAAATCTAAGCCTAAATACATTTTGTGGCAGCACAGAACATTTCACATTCCATTATGGGACCAAGGCCATACAACACCTGAAGTCTTTTTTTTTGTTTGTTTGTCAGTTTTTTTTTTTTTTTAAACTTTTTTTTAATGTAGGCTCACATGGCATAATGTCTTCTCTAAAATGAGCAGTTGGCAGCTCTCATAAGTGAGTTTGTAAAATATCTTTTTAAAAAAACCTCCCCAAGTTACGAATTGTAGTTGCATGCATGATAAACAAGTATCTAGAGTTTTCTCTTTCACTTTTCAACTGCACTAATGAGTTTGGTCAATGCATAGGTCTCTCTCTCTCTCTTTTGTTTTTTTTTTTTTAAATGACCAAACTACATAAGTGTTTTAAAATCTCAGTCATCGTTTAAATCAAAGAGAACCAGAAATCCGGGAAGTCTTGGACTAGCTTGAAATGTCTTTGGACAAACTGGTTCCATGACTTAAAAACACTCGAATGCATGAGATTACAAAACATTGCTTTGTGCCCAAGACCAAAGTCAAGACATCCTCTTACTGTGTGTTCAGACAGAACGCGAAGCAACTTTTGGCGCAATTGCATCACGAAATGGAAAGATGCACGAGTTGAAAATGTTTCAAAAACAATGTGCATGTTGAATCTACTTCGTAAATTTCGATGAGATGAAAAAGGAGAGGCTGTCGGGAAGTAATATAACCAGAGTTGGTGGTGACACCTTCCCATACATGGTCAACCATTGCTAGCTAACTTACCGTTAAAGTGCAGTTGCAGTGCATTGGCTGTTTGGGGCAAACTGTACAACGGTGGCATTCGCGTAACTGATGCTTTCTATCTGAACGCACCTTCAGCAAGATGTTTTGGCTTACAATATATATATATATATGAGAGCGAGAGAGATTCTTCAATAACAGGAGCTTTCTTCTTTCTTGGACCCATTTTATATGTGCACTGCTTCCCGTCTACACAGTAGAAAACAGGACAAGAAACCAGCAAGAGACTTGGGGTCACTTGAATGTGGACCCAAATTAATCAGAGTTGAGGTCAACCCTGTTTCCAGAAAGAAAATTGCATTTGTGCAGCAACAATCCACGTACAATACATTCAGTTCTTAGTTATATATCAATCAGTCTGTACATATCAAACTTTACCATTTTTGATCCAAACTCTGTCAGTGGCTCTTGTGCAGACCGAGCTTCTCAATCACAACAGTGTCATCAAGCATGTTTCTAAATGTGTTCTTGTACATGCACAAACAGTGTATGTATGTCACGTATCTATGCTTTAAATTTACAACAGCTGTCCATGAGTTGTAACTGGTTGATTGGTCTGCGACCTTAGGTGGAATGGCACACAGTTTATCAAAAGGGGGGAGCTATTTTTATCCACAAAACTATTATATGTTGACATTTTATCCATAGTCGAGCAAGCAGCACAGAAAATATATGGTCTACCCGCACCTTTCCTCTCACAAGCGCTCCTTATCCATGTCCCATCTCTCACACACACACATGCACATGCACACACCCTTAAAAACACCATCCCTTCCCTCTCTTTCTTCGTCACTCTCAAACAAGATTGGGCGTTACATTCTGATGGAGAAATGATGACCATGGCTCATTATCCTCTCCCTGAAGAATGGATCCGATACATTCAGTGCTAGTATGTGCTTATTAGTCGACAGACAGGGTATCATGGTCCATCTGTGGAATCAATGAAATCCATTTGCATCACTTGCTGCTGTAGGTCAGGGGCATACAGTGACTCTAAAATGCAGAATGAACATACATAGTGTCTAGTTGACTTCAACGTGGTCGGATGTTTGAGAAGAAGAGTGCCCGCAAAAGCTTGAAAACTAAACTGATGCTTGAAAGTTCATTCGTTTGTTCAACTTTTTTTTTTTTGTCTTTTTTGCACTAAAGTTAATAGCCAGTATGACAATCACAAAATGCTCAATAGTTGATCATTTTCATTTTGGGTTGTACACACAGTATATATATATACATTTATGTATATACACACCTATGTACTTATGTACAAAAAAATGGGTTTCATTCCTTCACTCTTATCACCTCAACAGAGTTAAGCAAAAGAAAGAAAACAAGACGGGTTCAGAAATCAAATGAATACCTGAAGACACAGAGTACAAAAATATTATAATATTTCATGGGTTGAGTAACCGGGTCGCCCAAAAGGCCCTTGGCAGTTGTTAAAGTCAGACTTTTTTTTTTTTTCTTTGTAGAGGAAGTTGGATAAATTGGAGTGCAATTCTGTCATGCTATCACTTGAAGCGCTGTTGCTTAAAGGTAGAAGTGGAAAAGATGGCAGTTTCATTCATATTTGTGCTTTTTCTGTGCTTTTTTCTCCTTATCAAATTACCAAAAAAGAGAAGATATTTCAGTGACACTTTTCTTTGTCAAGAAAAAGATGCCAAATAGCAAAAAACTTCAGAACCTGAGTCACAATTATCCTGAACAGAGGACAAAATCCTCAACTTGAAGTTATTGTGTTTGGGTAAAGGTTTATCAGATCAATGCATGATGCCGTTAATACGCTATAAGCAAAAACCTCTGTAAAGTTGTGACATAACCCAAGGCAAAAAAGGAGTTGTCATTTTTTCACTATGGCTGATCATTACATGCATTAATAGTGCATAGGGTACCAGTAAAACATACATTAGTCTGTTTAGTGGACTTTCAGGAATTGCCTGCACTTCTCTGACCACCTGTATAGTATAAAGTTTTCTTATTTGTTTTTTTTAGATTAGAAAAATCCTTGTGTTAACTGCTTCTGTTCGTTTTTTTGCAAATACTGTATTATTTATTCAATTGCTGGCTTTGTATCGCTCTATTTACACATTACTGAGAGGGCAAATGTTGGGAAATGACTGTCACAAGTCCCAATTACAGTACATACTTTAGAAAATAAAAAGACCTTGGTACTAAGGATTCAAAGACTGCAAATATAAAAAGAATTTTGACGAGAACTCCAAAACTGAATAGTCTTTTCTCAGTCAACTTTTGAGAGTAGCAGTCTTTAACTCAGCAGATTCCATCATGTATAAAAGCAACAGAAAAAAAAGGAAGAAAACGGAACAAAATGAAAAAGTAATCAAACAAACAACAAACATCTCAACAAAACAGTCCAATCAGACATAGTAGAGCCAATAGACGAGGTTGAACAGTGAGAAAACGGAAGGGAAGATGATTCTTGACCAGCGGTCGATGGCGTTCACATCTGTCAGGTCGGGGATTTTGATTTTGAGCTGTGAGGACCGCCTCCTCAGACGGCTGCGTTTCATCTGGGCGGACCGGTCCAGGGAGTGACGGCTGGCGGAGCGCGGGCCAATCCCACCACTCTGCTTGCGGTACTGGATATGCGTCGAGGCTGTACTGTCCAACTGCACCATGGATTGAGAGTTCCTAATGTCTGCCACGCTGGTGGTGATCTCTCCACCTGCCACTTCGTTATGGATCTCCAGGGTGGTTAGCAGGATGTTACCATGGCCATGCGGTTCCGCCTGAATGGATAAAGAAATGAGAAAACTAATTAACAACATTATGTGCAAATGAATGGAACAGACAGAGAGGATGCTACTGAAGTTCTGTTGTTTTAAGGCACTCTCCTTCTGTGCACAGTGCATTCAATACCATGAAATGTGGATGTAATCATGGAAGGATTACAGAATGGGGCTATGGGGCATATGCCAAGGGGTCAGCCTCTGATTGAAGTCTGAATGTACACATTTCTTGTTTGAAAGTCAAATGACAACAAGGAGACATAAAACAAGACCCAAAATGACTACAAAGAGATGCAAAACAACAACAAAGATGCAAAATGACTACACTCAAGATGTAAAACAACAACAAAGAGATGCAAAACAACTACAAAGAGTTGAAAAAGACTACAAAGAGATGGAAAACGACAACAAAGAGACAGGAAATGACTACACTCAAGATGTAAAACAACAACAAAGATGCAAAACAACAACAAAGAGATGCAAAACAACTACAAAGAGACGCAAAATGACTACAAAGAGATGGAAAACGACAACAAAAAGACGGAAAATGACTACACTCGAGATGTAAAACAACAACAAAGATCCAAAACAACAACAAAGAGATGCAAAACAACTACAAAGAGACACAAAATGACTACAAAGAGATGGAAAACGACAACAAAAAGACGGAAAATGACTACACTCGAGATGTAAAACAACAACAAAGATCCAAAACAACAACAAAGAGATGCAAAACAACTACAAAGAGACACAAAATGACTACAAAGAGATGGAAAACGACAACAAAAAGACGGAAAATGACTACAAAGAGACGAAAATGACTACAAAGAGATGTAAAACAACAACAAAGAGATGGAAAATGACTACAAAGAGACAGAAAGACCATACAGCAGAACAAAACATATTGATGTCATCTGTAATAATTTTATGTCCCTTTCAGTTGTGGCATCTTGTTCCCATGTAGGAGGGGGGAGGGTCGGGGGCCTTTTACATGCTTGTGCCAGAACCCCATTGTCTGATAATCCATCCATGGATGTCATGCTTTTGCCATGGCAACAAGTCAGCACTCCAAATTGCAAATCCAAAACCCATTTTGAGTATGAAATGTAATGACATGAGTGTACATTTAAATTGTGAAAATGATGCCCTTTGTAATTCCCTCAAATCCTACAAAGCAATGACAATTGATGTCTCTTTGAAACATTCTTATAAATCGACAACATTGACTAGAGTAGTCAATTGTTGTCTTAGCTCCAGTGGCATGACTGAATATTAAAATAATAATTAAAATAAATGACAGCATGAAAGAGAGAAGAATCAAAATGTCCTGATCCATGTCAGCATTTTGTTTTGGTCGGGAATGATAAAATATAAACCCGCGTCATCACTTTAATTTAATCAGAAGCATAGAAGATAGATCATACTCCATGCCTATGATGTGTGCACCACAAAACAAATCAATCATGGACAATGGTGATCATTCATGCAAATGTAGCAACTGTGGAAGTCCCACATTTTCATTTTTGTTTGCATCGGTTAAAAAGAACTCTTAAGGGATGTTCCCGAAGGTAAACCAAATTTTCACCTTGTGTTACTTTGCACATATTTGACACCTGGATTATGTGTGCAGACCCAAAATGCCAATGTGTCAACCACACAGATGTTAACTATAAGCAAGTTCTTCTGGTTCTTTCTGTAATTTACTCCCAGTTGATAAAGCCACAGGTTAATGCCAGATTTCTTTTTACTTAAATCTGTTGAATCTTTGCTCCTCATTCTGTGTAAATCCACCTTTACAAGGTAGATCTCTCCTTACTTGGTAAGGTTTATTTCACCACTGAAAATTTGGAGACACAGATGATAAACTTCTCTTTAGATGTATACATTTTGATGAGGGACCTCTGCAGTGACTACCCCCTGAAAATCTGCTCCACCACATCCTGACATGCTTAAGGTCACTTTATGAAAGCTGTGTGAGAAATGTGGCTTTCAATGATGATTTCAGTGTGACACGACACACAGACGACATGCATTCAGGATGACCTCTGAAAGAAGAAACAGGTTCATATCTGAAGCCCCAATTTACAATGCAAGATCGAGCATGAGCGCCATTTCAATGTAGAAAGAAAACGCAATGAAAACGTCAAAGTCAAAATGAATACTCCGGAGAATATGGCAATGTCATGAAGATGTCTTGTCACTTGATTCATTCCATGGATGGAGGAATATTTTGCATTGAGGCAAAAGAAAATAAAAAATAAAAAAACATCCATGTCAACTGATGGCGATGAGTTGACTCAAGGATATTGAAGAGTCTCACTGAACAAACAACTCACCGAGTGTGAGTGGCGAAGACCTTTAACCTGATTGGACCGTTTTAGGGATGCGGTCCTACTACCTGCCTCCTGAAGAGATGAAAATATTCAGCCACATGTTGGGAAAAAATACCTGAAAATTGATTTTTCTTCCGAAACCAACATTTTGGCTTCTGAAGCCTCCACCGGGGATCCAGACGCCTATGAATAATGTGATAATTATGGAGAACATTTTCTTTTCACTGCTTCTGCTATCAAGAGCTGACAAAAAAAAAAATCAATTTTAGAATAACTGCAGTGTCAAGGCTGTTTTAACATGTCAGGAAGAAGAAAAAATCTAGGAATAAGAGACTTTGTCCACACCGACTGTCCTTCCTACAGTGCTGCCGCATTTTCTGTGGAAATTAATATTCAAACCAGATTCACACTTGACATTTGAGGTACACGAAATCAGCAACAGCAAATTCAACAGTCTAACCTTGAACCTACACATTCTTTTTTTAAATTCAGTCCTCAGCCCATTCATCCACTGACGCCATCTACAAATCCCAACTCACCCTTGCGGCGTCATACTTGGCTGCCCTCTCGTTGTTGGCTTTCTCCGCCTTCTCCGCCAGCTTCTTTTGCATCTGAGGGCCCCTCCCGAAGAAGATGTAGTTGACGAAGGCGTACTCGAGCAGGGCCAGGAAGACCATGACGAAACAGCCCATCAGGTACATGTCGATGGCCTTGACGTATGGGATCTTGGGCAATGTCTCCCTCAAGTGGGTGTTGATAGTGGTCATTGTCAGCACCGTGGTGATCCCTTTTGATAAGGAAGAAGAAAAACATGGTTTAATCACAAGTGTCATTATTACTAACTACCCCATGGTCACTATAAATCAATTAATCCATCAACATTAAATGAATCATTTGATAATAATTAATTTCTTTAAAGCTGCACTAATGATTTCTTTTATGACCCCTTTGTAATGTGAAAGGTGCCCCTTGTAATGACTGACTGCCATTCCCCTCAGTTCTATCAATCATTTTAGCCTATTTAATGTCATTGTTTTGGTTTTACGGCCCACAACTTTAGCATTTTTAATTTACCCTAACCTCTCTCATCTGTTAGTATTGACAACATCACAATACACTACTGTACTAGCACCAAATGGCAGCCAAACAAAGGTAGCAACTAGCTGGTGATACATGGTGCTGGATTAAATGGCTAAAGATACAGATTTGTCTCAAGAATGGTGGAGACGAGTTAGAGAGTGTGTACTGGACAAATAATCAGGTGTACTTAGACATAGTGTATATTTTTCATGAGTCTTCCATCCTTCTACCCTCAGTTGAGGCTAAATTCTACCTGTTTAGCTCGCACAGCGTCATTTTAAGGATAAATTGTAAAACTAACATTGTCTTTCTCCTCCAAGGCTTCCTCAATCTTGGCAATCTGTTTGGGATGGTAAATTTGATGCTTAATGAGTCCAAACCTGTCTGGCATAAGCCTGTCTTAAAAGAGCACCCCACCATTCTAAGCAGATGCTTCTATCTTGGCAGTAACCTTAAGGTCACGTTGGATAAAACTCCAACAGATGTCTTGGTTGTTACTATAGAAACAAGGATATTTTTGATGGAAAACATGCTTCTGTGGCTATTTCCTCTGTTAGTTAAGAGCAGGATTGACACAGTGGGAAATAAAAAATAATCGTGTTGCTAAGGGACTGTCTTGGTCAAGTGTTAAAGAAACAGCGCAAATTCAGAATTTAGCTTGAGCACTCTTAAAAAAAAAAAATTCCTGATCACTTTCATGTGTGATCTTATTTTACTTGCATGAACACGCATGTACTGGTAGGTGAGTGCATAACCTCTGCTTCATTGAAATTCAAAGGTCTGCCTTGAAACCACCAACAGCCCCTTGGTCATCAAGCAGAAATAACTCATTAGAATAGTGCTGCATGTATCTAGCCCCAAGCTCCCAGTAACCTTAACCACAAGGGGTACCGAGTAGCACGGTTACTTGCCATCTCCTGGTAAAGGCACCTTCACACCTTGTGCATTTCAGCACAACAATAAGAGAGACACCAAGTGCACTACAAATACAGATACAACTACCAATTACAGAAATGTGCTGTAAAACAGAAAACAAACAAATACAGAACAATGTTCTGTAAGTCATTTCCATTTCTGTATTTGCTTGCGTTCTGCAGCTTTACTACCATGTACTGCATGTACCATGCATGTGTCAGTGCCATCCATTTAACAAATTGCGGTAAATAAACTCAGACTTAAATTCATGCAAACCCTGACCCCCTGTAATGCAATAACACTCTTATCTCATTAAAGATATGGCAGATATACAGTATGTCTACTACTTTATCTCTCCATGCTCGAAACAAATGGAGCCTATCAGTAGCCAGAACGCATGTATGTGTGTGTGTGTCATAAAGTACAGTGGAAAGACAAGGAACAGTCAGGGGGGTTGGGAGAAGGGAGTGGGATAGCTAAGGTCAATCTAGCTCTTTGTGTGATTTATTGGCACATTACAAGGCTAACGCCACTCGTGCGTGTGTGCATGTACATGTGTGAGAAGCCGGTGTGAATGTGAACAAGCTCGCTCGCACGTGCACACGCTCCTGCATCTCGGCCCCTATTGGACAGTGCGATCTCTGGGTTTTTTTTCCCCCCCTTTGCTTAACGGCAGCCTTGTTCTTTATAGGTGTTCTCTCAGCCGCGCCATTACTCTCTGTCCTTCACTCCCTCCCCTCCGTTCCTCCTTCTTCTCTTTCGCTGCCTGTTCGGACAATTTAATCAAGGGGGCCATGCGCCCATGGGCCTACCTCCTTCTTCATCACGCTGTTACACTCTCCAGGGAGGAATATAGTTTCATAGGGTTTCTCTCACTGACTTTTTCTTTGTCTCTTTGTCTTCTCTCCGTCTGCCTCAATCTCTCCTTCATTTAAACCCCCCCCATCACAGATCTCACCATCATTTACTGGTGGCATCCCTGTTGGCTCGCACTGCACCTCTTTTCTGTCCCCTCCCCCCCTTTTCTCTGCCTATGTGTCCCCCAGTCTCTTTTCCACCTTAACAGCTGGAACAGAGGCACACAGCAATCAAATCTGCTCTAATCACGAGCCAATTGCAACACAACTCAACGCTATGAAAAGGAAAAAAAGTATCATGGAGGATGAAACAAAGCGCGCGAAAAACAGCGATGAATGTTCACCCCAAGAATAGAGGCACGGGCGGTAATTCAAAGCAGTGTTAATTGAGCCATTAATCACTCGCAGACGGGACAAATTGTCAGCTATCTCGTTAACGTGCACAATTTCAAGACTTGTCATTTTGGGAGTCCGTTGTCGAGAGAAAAGAGGTTTCCGCGCTCTGGAAGAATATGCAATGAACTCCAACTTGTGTGTCTACCGTTACACTAAAAGTGCTCCCACACCATTTACAGCTAATGCCCACACCTCGACTGTTCATGTAATATGATTATGAATGAAAGGCATGACTGAGGGTAAAGGGTTGCAACCGGATTAGGGTGCGAGCAGGTCATTTATAATTTTGCAATCCTTGGAAATTGCTCAGGAAAATGATATTCTCCTTCAAACAATTCAATTGTTTGCCTGCTGCCTCCTTGAATTGATTTCTCCCTGATCATTACACTGCTCTTACTGGCAGGTTTGCACACACAAAAGAAGCAGACGCCAGTGCACGTGCGTGCCTACACACACACACACAAGCGCGTACATACCCTCGTCCACTATCGAGATACCTGCTGAAAGCTCATAATGATCCATCAGGACAAAGTGAAGGACCTCCGGTTGCATCTCAGCTTGAGGAGGCAATACACCGGATATTGCTGCTAGCAGGACTTCACATGTACACATCCCCTCCCACACACACACACACACACACACACACACACACACACGTGTATTCTCCGAGGCATAGGGTAATAACCAGATATTGCATGCATGCCTTAATGAAAGAAACCAGTTCGAGCAGGCCAATAAAGGTGCGTTTAAAATAGATACAAGTATGTGGGCACGCTGGTGCTCTTCAGGTATCCATTCCAGTCTCTAACCAGCCATATGTGCCCATGGGTAAGACGTAATGGATCAAAGCATGTTTCCCAAATATCATTATGACATTTAAAGGGGTCATAAGTGTTCATCATCCATAGAAGGATGATCGATGGACCAAGATGGCATGGCCAATTGTCACAAACCGTTTGGTGTGAGACTACCTTGGTTCGGTACACTCCGTGACCCCCAACAGTTACCGTCTATCAGCTGAAGCATGCCATGTCAGATTAGGCTGGTTGGTCATGTTCATGTAGAGTCGCTGCCTCCAAATGGAGGAGCCTCCCATGACCTTTAGATCCACTTGATGGGAGTGTTACAGTTCTCTGGTTCCAGTGAAAATGGACAAAGGTTGGTGTCAAACCATATGCCGTACATTGTCCAAAAGAAGGCATCGCCTTCGTCGAGAGCAGACTGGAAGGGCAGTCTTTCTCACCACAGTGTTCAGGCAGGTTCTCAATGCAGATTCAGACCGTGTGGAAGCAATCATTAATGCTACAGGAGTCGCCCAAAGATAGAGAATACAGGATTTAGGGACATAGTCAAAGTGCTTGAGCCTTCAAGTGTGCATTTTATTCTTTGTGCCTCCGGCTCCAAAGAAACTAAGCACTAAAGGGACAGCCAGTCTGTCTCATGATGGAGCATTGCTGATATTTCTGTTAACAGTAAGAATGATGGCCCATGAGCCACTGTCGGGTCAGCACAGTGATGGACTGCCCACTTGTCCAGGGTGAACCCTGCCTCTCGCCCAAGGTTAGCTGGGATCAACTCCACCCCCCGCGACCCTGACAAGGACATGTGGTTATGGAAATGGATGAAAGGACGGACTGTTAAATGTTGACATTTTTTTAAAAGATTATGATTTTTTTTCTCTCTGCTGTATTGAAAACATACCGAACCATGACCCTAAACCTGAGGTACCGAACTGTGAATTATATGTACCTTCACACCCCTACGAGATTATTCTGATAGACTTGTGCAGAGCAGACCATAGATGGCAGCTTACATTACATGACCACAAACAGACAGACAGTTATATGGCTAAACTGCCTGGTCTGTAATCCAGATTAGCCTTGGTGGTCGAACTGAAATGACAACTGTCGCTGGCAGCTGACGAGCTAATTACGCAAACTTTAGCTCCGTGTCAGCCTCCAGCTGTGGACGGATGAGAGCTTACTAATGTGCAAACTAGATGTGCGAGTCATAAAGTGTATCACTCTACAAACTAATTAGCTAATACTATATATTCCCCCCCTCCTCATCTGACATCAAGAACATCCCTGTTTAACAATCAACAAAGACAAAGCTTGTGCTGCAAGCCTCCTGTGAGGAAATCACGATGATTACAAACCAGCGACCTGCTGCTTCCATGTCTGCCTTGTTTACTGCTCACAGGAGCCCCCACGGTGAGTGGGCCCTTGCACCCACACAAGCGCTCCTCAATAAGGAGTGAAATTATGCTCATTAGAGACGTGATGGGTTTTTTTAGCTCCTGGAGGCTACTCGGTGACCACAGCAACTACACACACGAGATATGTCCTAGTTTGAGTCTTTATGCTTTTGAAACGGCACAGAAGATAAAAAGATATTGCAAGATTTCAGCTGCAATATTTACATAATTTAAATTGATTAAGCCGTTTCCATAGTGGACAGGGATCTTATTTCCCTTTTCCCCTTGCAGCAATAGGAATGTTGCTCAAATCCATTTTAATTTGGCCCTCCAATTTCCAAGTCATTCCCTAAAGCTCCCACTAATACCGCGACAGTACCAGAAGTTCAGCCTCTCACTGTGTTCATCAAAGCTCATCGCATTTGGGAATCCAGCACGGAGGTCCTGGCTCACTTTGGTCTTTTTTTCTCTCTCTGATGAGACCAGAGACCAAATACCTGCTCTCTCTTAATCGCCACTGCTGCTTCTTACCTAGTGCCACTCTGGCTGCTGACGCATCGTAGTTTATCCAAAAGGAGACCCAGGAGAGGATGGTAATCAGGATCGATGGCATGTACGTCTGCAGGATGAAGTAGCCGATGTTCCTCTTTAGCTTGAAGCTCAGAGACAGTCGAGGGTAGGCACCTGAGGAAGACAGAGGCGGCACTTTTTGAATCTTTTGGTTTAGAAGTGAAACTTTTAAGGTGGTGGAAAATAAAACATTAAAACATTGAGTGTAATTACAAAGTCTAACCTATATTATTCATAAGAGCACACAGGGACACCTTGTGTTTTTGTTTCAGTTTCCATGACAACCGGCATGGGTTGGATTTATTGCCATGGTAACAAGTATCCCCTTCTCTAGCGCAGACGCACTCTCGTTCTCTCTCTCACACACAAAGCTGTAACCCTATTTAGTGATGATGTGACACAAAATTCAAAACAGTGATAAAAATTTCAGCACGTTTTGATTTATCAATTCCCCACATCGCTTCTGATGATTCAGAGGGATTCAACGCGCCCCATAATTGCTTTATAAGCTTCATGAGTCAGGAATACAAAATAATATTTCTCACCATGACCTGAAAATGAGAAACCATCTCTGCCATTACTTTTCCATGAACTGGAATATAAACAGCGTGCGTGCCTGTGCATGAAAATGATAAAAGGCCGACGCATGATTTCTCCTCCATCTCCTGGCATTATGTCTCTTTATGGATTGGATCTATGGCTCGTTACTCCCACTATTCTTAGCTATTTTTCCATTTTCGGTTCATATGGAAGAGAAGTGGGGGATATTGCGCTGTAATATCCAATCCGTGGGTTTCAGCCAAAGCTACTTGTGGCGAGCGTGGGTCCAATCAAATGCACACTTGTGTGCAGAGTTGGATGGAGAGTCACTCTTAAAAAAAACTCATCTCATTAAGATTCTGTGCCTGCTGGATGATAGATTGCAATAAAATCCCAACATGTTATTGGAAAGGGCCGGGTTGTTTATCTGCTATCTACAATAACTGCTACTGACTGAAGTAATTGACATTTGAAGGCAGTTCAGGGGACCAATAGAGATGGAATATATGGGTCTACACCACTTTGGTCCAGATTGAAATATCTCAACAACTCTTGGATGGATTGCCATGACATATTGTACAAGCATTCATGGCTCCAATGAACCAAAGTCTATAAGTAGACTTTTTATCTAGCATCACCAGCAGATATACCAGATATATGTATTTTCTTTTTATATCTCAGCAAATATTGGAAGGCTTGCACTGAAACAGACATTCATGGTGCTCAGATGATGAATCCTAATGGTAATGCTTTTCACTTTTCATCTCATGAAATTCTAAATTTCTCAACATTCTACGACTTGACACATATGCACATACAGGCATTCATGGTTCCCAGAGGATAAATACAAGATTTTGGTTATCCGCTGACTTTTCATCTAGTGTGACAAGTAGGAGGCAGGACATATACAATTGTTGGAAGGGTTTCACTGTAATGTATTACAGACATTCATGGTGCCCAGATGATGAATCCTAATGATGTTGGTAATGCGTTTCCTCTAGCACCACCATGAAAAGTTTTCACTCGTCCCATGAAACATCTACTTCAAGCATAACAACACAGACATTCCTCTTCCCCTCACCGGGCAATAGTGAGATTCAATGCATGCATACACTCAAACAGATAAAAACTTACTGCGTGTGTGGAAATGCACCTGCCACCATTTACCTGTCCGCTTCCGGCGGAGAAACAGTGCGTAATAACCTACGTCATTATATAGGAGGATGACGCACGCCATTACTGATCAGGTGATGCGGAATAATATGTTTTTATTAATAATGTCAATTTGTCAGAGGACTATGCAGTTTCTATGGAAGAGAAATGGTGACCAAACTGGTATCATTTTTGTATAATGTTGATGATGTGAAGGAAATTGATGTTATAACGGGAAAATGTTTGTGTTGTTTTTTTTTTGGCCGTGAGTGCGGAGGGCCGGGTTTGTCGCAGCATCCTCCCCGCACCGCCAATGAGAGGGCCCATTACGCAGCGTCACTATCATTTAAACCGGAGCGGCCAGAGAATACGCGCAGCTTGTCTTTAGTGTTCGTGAGCTCGCCACGTTATTACAAATTGTGAACGTTAACTCGTGTTGTTTGAGGAGGTTTGTGTTGTATTTAACTACTGGGACTGGGCAGGGTTTAGTTTATATTACTGATTAACAAAAATATTCTCACACGGAGCGAACAAAGGTGAATATTACTTGAAATTTTCAAATTGTTTTGTGTTTGGTGTTAAAATAAAATGGCGACATTTGATATGGAGGCTTTTCTGACCAACCCGTCGCTGGATCGGTAAGCATGTTGCTTTATTGCCTCTCTTTCGTGAGTCCGAAGTGGATAGTTATTTTGGTGCCTTTGAGCGCCTCTGCGCTGCAGTGGCCCATTGAGGTTTGGCCACTACGCGCCCAGACCTGTGCACAGAGCGCACATAAAATTTGAGATGTTTACGGGGGAAGTAAGGTAACTCACACTGAGACACTGAGCTGGTGCGTCCTGCCAGATTGTGCCTCGTATGCCAACTCGTGCGTGTGTTGTGTTTGCCGAAATTCTCCTTGTGTGCGTGATGTTGAGCAGGGCAAAGTTGCACAACCTTAGCGCAGGCATGCAGGTAGACCAGGTTGAGTTAATTGGTTACATAGGTCTCTTATGTTTTTGTTGGCACCTTCGGCCTTCGCTATTGGTAGTACCTTCAGACATTTGTCTGTCCTCCATCTGTTAAGAACAATTTAATAAATACCTTTTTGTTTATTAACCACAACACCTTGGTTTTATGTTACTGCCTCATACCCCTATATCTGGTGTTAAACATACCTGCTTAAAATGAGCATGTTGCATTATCATTGTGAACATTTTGGCCTTTAGTTCAAGCTGTTTCAAAGTACAGCCTCAAAGAACTAGTGTGGCTGCTGACTTTTAGTCATTTCCCATTTGGTTGTCCCTATTGCATATAACCTTGACATGTGTACACAGTCTTTGGAAATAAATAACTTTTTTTTCTAATAAATCAATGTATATTGTGCCATTACATAATGATTGCATCCGAAGCCGGAAATTTTTTTTATATTGCTTTTATATTGCTGCCGACACCCAAAGGGGAAAGGTCTGTAATAATCCGCAGGCACAAATACAAACACGACACAGTAAGTATATGTTTTACATTTTCCAGCAGCGGCATGAGTTTGTTTGGAATAAACAGAGGAAGTTTGCATGAGCAGCATGTG
Source organism: Larimichthys crocea (assembly GCF_000972845.2). Lineage (NCBI taxonomy): Eukaryota > Metazoa > Chordata > Actinopteri > Sciaenidae > Larimichthys > Larimichthys crocea. The sequence continues at coordinate 3,555,488 of NC_040029.1, read as the reverse complement.
GTACTCACAGGAACTTTAAAAAAAATCAAAGTAAAGAGAAAACAAGTGTGAGAGAGTCACTGTCCTTCAGAAATAAAAAAAGCACCTAAAGATGAAGGATTCGCAGCATAAAGCAGTAAATCCTCACACTGTAAAAGTTCACAGAACATCCAGACAGCTGAAAACAGTCTTTCTTAAATATACTTATTTATGACATTAGACTACCCCCCTGTATTCGGCTCATTCTTAACAGTCTGGCAGCAGTGAGCAAAGTCAAAGCATGCTAAACATATCCTTCATTACAGTGTGTAAATGAGAACAGACTGTCACAGGTCTTAAAATATCCCATTCACTTCTTTTGAAGCGAACCGATCGGAACCGAGTATCTCAGCGGATGCAGAAGTGGCTTAAGAAACGAGGAGGCTGAGGTTCACTTGCACGTGGGTGTAGAAGTGTACTGGCTGTAACTGCTACACCAAACAACATGCGCGAGTGGGAGGAACACCATGTGTGAGGACGAGAGGGTGGAAAGAAGAGGAGATAGGATGCGGGGATCATTATGACAGTACAACAATAGAGTCTGGGAGGTTGGCTGGGTTAGATGGAAGCACTAGGAGTAGGAGGTCTGCTGTCTCCCTTCTTTGTCTCTGTTGTCACCCTCATGACAGGGTTGTCACAGTTTTATATGCAATGATAGACTGTGCTGTAACCAGTCAGTTTTTGATCTGGCAATATGTGTTATTTCCAAGGCAATCTGGTTCCGCTATACAGGATTTATTTCTGAAACCAAAAACACAAGAAGCCAAAGTGTAGGACAGGAAATAAACAAACTGTACACACTCTGAGTTAAAGATTAAAAACATTCAGCATGTAGCTTTAACTCCAGTTTACCTCATAATGTGTAGCAATTAAATGCATATTTAAGACTTCAAAAAAAATTTAAAAAATAAATGCCTGGCGGAAATATTAAAAATTCAGCTGGAGCCTGTTTTCAGCCGACTTGTGGAGAAAACGGAAGCTTTAATTTAATAGCGACAGCTGATATAATCCACCAGTGACCTCACATTTGAGCAGGCAACATCAGCGGGTTGCCATTTCAAAATGACACATTACTAGGAGTGGTAGATCTTCCACAGTTATTATTGTAAACTGCGTAATATGCCATATGAGAATAGGAAGCTTGACAGGCGTAGCAACAGTAACTAAGGGCCAGTGCTGAGCGAATGGTCAGTTATGGAAACTATTAAAGCTAAAAACCTAAATTAAACATTTGAAATCTTTATAATCATTTAAAATAATAATGAGTGCAACATATATATTGGAAGCGAAATACGTATGTGATAACCAAGTGTTTTTGGTCTTCCCTCTCCTTTGAGTCTCTGACTTATGTTCCTGCTTTTGCGTTCCACCCTGATAAATTTTCACCTGTACATTGTTCTCCTGCCTTCACTTGTGCATTCAGTCCATGTGTTCCTTGGTTTCAGTGTCAGTTTATCCTCCTCCTGTGTTTTGCCCTCGTCTTTTTGGACCTTGCCTTTTTCATTTGTACTTTTTGACCCCCTGCCTGCCTCACCACCCTGTAAGTTTTGTGTTCTTTAAATTATTTTTGGCCTGCACAAGCTCTGCCTCCTGTGGCGTCTGCATTTGGGCCGACAGATGCGGTACGGGCCCACATAGAATGCCTATGTACAGATCAAGATTGCAAGAGGTCTTGATGACGTCCAAATAAAACTGTGAAAGTGAAGTAGTTGTGTTTGTATGCGCTTAGGACAAGCGTGCTAAGGCATACTAATGAATTTCAGGGCTGTTTTTCCAAAGCTGTTAATGAAGCATTTCATGTTTTCCAAAACCCACAAACATAAAGCAATGTTCACAGGCTCTGTTGCCAAATTACAGCAAAAACATACATGGAATATAGATGTTACTGAATATTTAAAACTGTTGTTATTGCAGCTATCTCAACGTGATATTAAAGGTATTTATAGCTATTGCAGGAATGAATGCGCAAAGAACACACCTAACACAGCGGTGTTGTCTGGTCTTGCATGCATTTACATATGTGCATGCGTACACACACAAACAGCCAGTGTTTGTATGTGTGCTTAGAGAAGAATAATTAATGTTGTGGGCCTCATTTCATATGAATATATGATGCCCTGAATACTGAGAACTGGGTAATTGGCATCCAAACACCTCTTTACAAGAGAGAGGAGAGGGTAAAGACGGAAAAGTACGCGACAGAGGGTGAGAGAGATACCGAGACAGGACAGGAGGTGAGATAGGAAGAGAGGGGAAAAGGGGGAGGCTGGCTGTAATGGAAGAAACCTGGTCATTAACCCGCCTCGCAGGGAGCCATTGATGTGCTTCACACATCTTGCTGCCAAGAGCACAGGAGCAGACCACTGGATACTAAACTTTAATTGCCACCACCCACAGGGGAACCATGCCTCTTCTCACAAACAAATATACTCTGGCGCACTCATATGTAGCCGGGGACGATGGGAAACGCAATGCAGCACAGGTGGAACATTGTGAGATGAAGAGAAAGCAGTAAAAAATAAAAAATCGTGTTCAGCCTCGATAGAAACATTAAAAATACCCAAACATCAAACAAAAGAATGAATCACCCTTTTCAGACTGGGTGCGTCTCCTCGTGAGCGGAACTTCAGTGAGAAATTATGTTCTTCCTAAATGTCACCCGGCGTATTTCCCCACTACAGCTGCCTCTCTCTCAATGTGTCTCCATTGACCAGATTATATGGCACTTGGTTAGGGAGCGTTAATAAAGTTCTGTATCAGGGGCTAGAAGAACATATAAACATCAGATTAATTTAGGACCTCTGTGTACAACGCATCAAAACCAAAGTTCATATATACCAGAATTCCCCAGGGAGCTATGAGGATTGTCGAATTACTCTTCTACACTTACTCCAAGTAAGAAAATTAATTGCGACATGAAATGAGATACCGCAAATGTTTTCCATGTACGGTAACTCGACAGATTTCCTTAACGTGTCACCTTGTCTTCTAATTAATCGTCGTGAGAGATGAAACGCTTAAAGAAAATGTCTATTGTGAACCTATAAATAACGCTTGACTGATGTGTTTCACGACGCCAGTTAATGATGATGCCGACGTCAAATGATTTATGAGTTGTGTGCACCGCTTTCCCCTGAGCATCCATGTGATATTTTTGATCAGGTAATAATCATTTAGATTTGCTGCCGGCCTGTAAAAACTGTTACACTACTGTCGGCTTTGTTTTCAAGTACTTCATAACACTGTATTTATTTATTTAGCTATGAAATATATAATCTGACCCTGGATTTAACGGATGTAAAAGCTTATATACTTCCTTTGTAAACAATAAAAAGAGGTAAAAATTGTTAGAACAGATTAAAAGAAAGTATTTTTCATTTAAGAGTCAAACTCTTGAGAATGTATGTGAATACACTCAAACCTAAAGGCCCTGAAAAGAGATTTTGCTGAGCTTCAAAACAGCTCTTCATAAACCTGTGGTTGACATCACAGATATGACGTCCATTCTTTATACTGTCATTGGTTTGAAACCAGGTTTCCTGGAGCTTTTAGATCGACCTGCTACTGTCACTCTGAGTAATTGTATTGACTTATTAAATTGATTGGGGTCTTCTCGTTAATGTCAGCATGATAACCAAACCATTAAATCCAGCGTCACCTCACAGGGTCAAGGACCATCTGACATGGACACCATTTGCTCTGTAAATCAGAGCGTTTACGACGTGTTTTGGTTAAGGACCATTCCAACATCTTTTGCGTCAGCTACTGTTGCTCGAGGGATACTTCAAAGTCAACACATTTCCTCATTTCAACCCAATTAGAAGCACTGACAAACATGACTTTGGCTCTGAGGATTTAAGATCAACAGATCAAGTTTTGGCAAAGATGTGTCTGTTATTGAAATTGATTAAATAATCAGCTTCATGTATTATTCCCAAAGGGAATTCAGTTTGTGGAGACTAAAGCCCATACTCAACACATTACAGTACTACATTTACCTGTGGAAAAGACTACGTTTCTGGACACCAACTTGTAATCAACGATTGAGAACTGTGGCAACTCGATCCGTGTCACCCCCGTTACAGCCGACTCGCCTCCTTTCCAGTAGAACTCGATGTCGTCTGTGGTGTAGCCATCTGCACAAGAAGAAACACACATACACCAAGGTGTAACCATCTGTCTGAGCATCACTGGAGACCAAGATATGCAGCGTTGCTGATCATCCAACTGGGCTGTCATTTGGGAAGAAAAAGAACGTGTTTGAAGTTGCTTCCAAGAACCAGACGTTGCTTTGAAAAGCAAGTCAGTTAATAGGTTCACTTGAGTTCACAAAATGTCAGAAGAATCCAAAAATATCTGACATTTCCTCTGTCTTCGGAAGCTTCACTTACTGTATTTTTAGACTATTAACAAAAACTCTTGAAGGAGAGTGTGTGCCAGTCTTAGACTGTATTTGAGAAATTGGCTTTAGCTCAACTTAACCCACAAGGATGCCAGCAGGATCCATGTGTCTGTGCTAATCCTAATCTTAAAACGGATGGTTGGTGTACCAGGTGTAAATCAGTCCCTGACTAAAATTAAACAAGCGGTATTCTGAGGACCAGTAATGACAGTCACTACAGTATGTTGAATGATAGTAGACATTAGCATTACTCAAGCTTAGAGAATTGCTCTGTAACATCCATATTAAACGTAAAATCTTCTAAACTTAATCTCAAATCAATATTTTTACATTAACAACAGATCTAATTAATGTATTATGGAAGGGGTTGCTCATCTTTCCATCTTCCAGAAGTGAAAATAGTCAACTGTTTCCCAACAAGTTAGCCATGACAATGATTACAGCTTGTTTCCTCTTCCCCCATGTGGCCCAAAAAAAATGTTTTGCAATTATTTCACCATATTTCAACCATATTCATCTGTAATTTCTTTAAGTCTTCTATCACCCCAAGCTTGATTTCTAGATATAAAAGTGGAAAATGTCTCCACTGGCTGTATTAATCTGTCCAACTTTTATCTAAATCTTTGGAAGTTGACCAAAATTTGGCTTATTAGTTTTGGTTTTGTGCTGTTCCCCTGCTATCAAGATTCTTGTTGGTTTGCAAAGAGAACCTGAGATCTACCATGGACACATGAATGATTCTGGTGTCGTCACCTGTCTCAAAAATGTCTGAATGGATCTCACACCAGCTTGCACTCCATCGATTTTTGCACATGAAGATCATTTTACTTATCACGTTACCTCTGGAAATAATCGTATAATGTCTTCTGTGGGTCTGGAAAAAGGTCTTTCAGAAAAAAGTAGCCCGTGTGATGAGATGAATAATCTCAATTTGGGCTTGGAGACCATAGTGGACCCTATTGAGTTATGGAAAGTGAAGAACGTAGTGTTTTTGCAGCTTGACCGATAGTAAAGAATATCTACTATCTACACGTAGTCAACGGGGAAATCAGGGATGTGAATGTTGCTTTGACTGCACATATGTGCTGCTTTAATTTTGGCCTTCTAAATTGTGTCTAAAGTCTCCAAACATTATGCAAGTGCAGCTGATGAATTCTGCCATAGTCAAACCCCCTCCTTCTGCTGCCTGACAGAAAGAACCAGGTTTGATATGGTTTTGCTCAAACTGTAGTATTTCACACACAGGACTGTATTGGTTTTTCTTCTCAGCCTGTGCAGTGTGCTGACAGTCGGCCCTAAAGGTATTAGATCTCTCTACTCACAGCTCTCTATCTCCAGAGTGCAGTTCTGTTCGTCCAGGGGATACCTCCGGAGATCCATCATACATGCTGCTGTTGTAGTTATCCTGAAAAGGGAGACAGATGGGGAAAGAGAGAATATTTTACACATATACTGTATGTGATTTACACAAATTGTTTGTTGAAAGGAAGATGGATAGGAAGATCTGTGGTCCTTTTGAATTATTATAAAAAGAGCAAAGTAGGAAAATAGTTACTTAACAAGGAAGCATTAGATTAAAGTGTTAATGTGAGAGCTCTTGACTTTGTCTTACCATTTTTAAAGTAATCTAGGTTGGCTTCATATTACTGGAGACTATTGGCATTGTCATTTCAAAATAAGATTATGGTACCACTTCCAAGGTGCAATGCTGACTGTGTAACCCTATACGTAATTATGCTGTCGATCACAGACAGACAAGTAGTCCTCACTCTTGAATTTAAATCGGTTCATGTCCCCCTCAACCAAACTGCATCCAGAAATTAAGTGAACATTTGTGCTAATAAAAAATCATTAAGACGACGCATTTTGGCTGTACTTAGTGCCTTCTCATCACAACTGGGTTGTGAGGAAGTATCCCTTTGTTTATCAGATGTATGAGCTCAAACAGCTGATAATCAGACTCTTGAAATGAGCAGCAAAAAAAAAATGCAAATTCAAAATGATTGAGGCCAAGTCTGCTCTGATTAAAAGCCGACTGCTTGGCAGTTAGCCACTGGATGTCTCCATTCATTTAAGACTCTGATGAGTCTGTAGAAAGCCTATCATTGATGTTATTATACAGCTAAAATACCAACATAACATAATGGGTCTGCAGAATATAGTAATTGTGACACTCTGCAGTTTATATATAGCTTGGACTTCCAATTTCCAATATATTTCCAAATACTTTTAAGTTTTAAGTTCTTCTTTTGCGAAAGTACGGAAAACTGCAGCTCCTCAAACGGCCACTTGAGGCTGGCTACAGAAAATGTCAATCTCGGGCGGGCTAGAGTTTAGAGGTAGCTAACTGCTTATGTGCAGCTAGGTAACATCTCTGCTATTGTAAAAAGTTCATTAGAAATTACCATTATGAAAAGATATATACAAATTATATGTGTCACTGGGGAAAGAATGGCATTAAAATAGACTTGAAAGGGGTTGTTTTGCATATAAATGTATATAAAACCTTGGCTCTGGGAACATAATGAGTATGTTTCACTATTATCTGCCACTTTCTGGAGCAAATGATTTATCGATTGAGGAAATAATCAGCCCTAATAATCAGCACAAGTGTATACAAGAATCTTTGTTTAGCTGAGCCTTACCTGACATACATTTATGTAACCTTTCATATCACAAACACCACGTCACACATCTCCCTCTTCCTTTGAACTCTTGAAAGCATCGAGAGGTCTATAAGTAGCCCACGAGGCTAAGTGCTATGAACTCCACTTGCATAATCAAGCATGGCTGTACGACTGTAAAGTATGAACACTGACAGATACAAACGCAAGCATGCAAGTACGCATGCAAACACACACACACACACAAACACACACACTTTCGCTTTGCACTCTAATAATTCAAAGCATCCATATTCATAGGTCACACTAACTCTTCTGAACCTGCCTGTCGAAAAGATCAATGGAAATTCAAAACAAGGGCTCCATGAAACAAATATCAAACAACAGCTGCAAGCTTAACATTGCGTTCATGCAGCCCCTAACCTGTTCACACTTCTTTTCACGGGTGATCTCTGACCGCACCATCGCTCCCTTTTAAAAAAAAAGGGAGGTGCCCTTGAGCAGTATAGTCTAATCCTCTGGCTGTTCTGAGACCAGCAGCAGAGAACTGCCAAGTTCTCAGCTTGGGTGACTGCGCTGCTGTAATAGAGCTTTAAACACGTCGTATTAACTTGACACTGTGCAACATCTGAGAACATTTCTGACCCTTTCACTCTGTCGTCTGTTGTAGGGAGTGTTGCTCATTTGCATGGCCCAGAAACTGCACATTACCAGAACATAAACAAACTCACTTGCGGTGCTATATGAGGAAACACAACGTATAGTTACAAATAGAATAGGACACCTTTAACTAAGGTTCTCTGTATTTTTCTTAGAAAGACGAACACATTGTAGGGTCTGTTCATGGGATTTTCTTGACTCCACGACTGACCGTGGCCCAGTGCCAAGGCAGTTCTTCCTGAAAAGATAAATCTTTAAAAACTGGTCACAAGTACATAATCATAAAAAGAAAGGCTCAGTAATTTTAGTTTGCAGTTTTTACAAAGAATATATTTGGGACTATTTTCAGATGCAGAATTTGTGGAATTCCAAGCTCCATGATCACGAAATGTCACAGTTAGTCATGGTTTTAGTTTCTTGTTTAGTGTTTCCTGTTTTTTTTTTGTTTTTTTTGTAAGACTCCCCTCTCGACGTGTCTGTAACTTTATTTCCTGCCTTTATCATGTTCCACCCAGTGACAGTATAAAGAATGGACAGGGCCTGAGTGACGTCATTTGTAGTTTTCCAAAGCGCTGTTTTCAAGCCGAAAATATGCAGCGCTGGCTGCTGGCACGTTGGATGTACTACTTCCTTTGCCTCCTGACTAATCTAAATATTGGACGTGGACCGAATGACGTCTGGATGCTCTAATAAGCCATCTGTAATGGCACTTATCTGTCAATAAAGCAGCCACACTGTTAATTATGTGCAAATTTAAGCCTTAATATCATCTGAACAGGTGAATTAAAAAAAAAATCACCCCCCTCACAGTTGTCATAAACAGGGAAATTAGCTATAGAGACCAAAACCGTTTTGTGAACCAGACTGTAAACATGTTTATTTGCACTGTAAAGTTTGGCTATTCAACATGGGGGCTTATGAAGGCTCACTTCTGCAGCCTGTCTCAAGTGGTCGCCCAAGGAATTACAGTTTTTCACACTTCCGCATTGGCTTCATTTCCCAGCCCGGAGGTTTTTGCTTGGTTCTACCCTGATTAGTTTTACCTGTGTATTATTGTCCTTACTTGACTTGTGCATTCAGTCCATGTGTTTCTTTCAGTGTCAGTTTTTTCCACCTCCTGTGATTTGCCCTCGTGTTTCTGCACCTTGCCTTTTCATTCGTACGTTTTGACCCTTGCCTCACCACCCTGTAACGCTTGTGTTCTTAAATTATTTTTGGCCTGCACAAGCTCTCCTGTAGTGTCTGACTTTGGGCCGTTCCTATGGAGTTACCTTGCTTGCACAAAAGTGACAATAGTGTGGCTCATTGGTGTGTTTTAATTAAATTTTGTGTAACAAAGGAGCTCAAAGACACTGAGGAATTAGATATGTAAGGCTTTGACTACATAGACAATACTAAGTGTTCTCAAAGGGCACATTCATTGTTTTTCTTTTGTGTTGCACAATTAGAATAATTGAGGATCCAAATTTAGCCGCTTGGTTCAAGAATAATAAGCTCAATAAACTAAAGAGATAAACAGAAAAGAGAATTCAGGTTTTTGGGTTGTAAAAAGTGGCAAGAAAACAAAGACGGAAGCTAAACATGCAGCACACAACACCCACTCAGAGGCACCACTGAACAAACGTGTTGGCAGCACGAAGCAGAACACACCTCAGGCCGTAGAGAACGGTTCCATCTGGATGCAGGCGGATCATTCGGTTCTTGACGGTGACTCCGTGGACGAAAGACTTCTTGTCGTTGAGGAAGTAGGTGTCGGGGACCCAGAGTTGGTCGGCTACCCTGTTATCCAGGGTCAAGTTGAGGGGGATTCCTATGTAGGCTAGACGCTTGTCCCTCCAGTACTGTTGGAAATACATGGTCAACGTGTAGTCCTATGATAGAAACAGAGGAAAAAAGACAAAAGAATAGGTCACATTTGATATATACTTCATCTTTTATTCACAATAATAGATAATATTTGCTCTGCCGATTCCCCACTGTTAGTGTTTATGACATGACACCGCATCCTACAAGCTGGATGGAGTGTGGGCCAACTGGTTCACACACTGCAGCCAAGGCTGTGCCTTTGCCCTTCCTTCTGGAATACAGTAACCCATCTAGTACTGTGCCATTGTACAACAAACAGGTGGGTGGGCTGAGTCATCTAGCTGCCGCTTCAGTGGAAAATTCATCGAAAATGTCACCTGATGTATCAACAGGAGTGTTTTCCCAAGCGAGGCATAGAGCCTCAGAGCTGAACTGTCATGGTGCCCAGAAGCTTTTTTAAACATAGGTTGCCTTTCATTGAATTCAAATAGGCTGACTCTCGAGATTTACCAAAACACAGTAGATTATCTAACTCTATTCCAGTTTTTTGTTTAGCAGTACTCTATTATTTTTATCCATACAGCACCCAAATGGAAAGAAATGCTTTTAGTACCACTTCATTGTACTATCCTCTGAGGTCATGCCTAATTAGTTAGTCTAATAGGTATTTCCCCATTACCCGACTGGATCTCTAAGGTTTAATTGCAGCACTGTATATAAAAGCTTTGGAGTTCTTTTTACCACTTTCTGTATGTACATCCTAGCTGTATTAGCTGGTTGCAAAAATGGGACTTTGTAAACTTTGAAGGAAGAAATAACAAATTCTTCATCTGACAGATGAAATACTGAATTCATAAGCATTAAAACACACTGTCGCTCATTTAAATACACTGTTTTAGTTTATATGTGATGCTGGCCTCTGATTAGCTGTGGTAGCCTTGTATTCTAGGTTGTGAGTAACAATTGTTTTCTTTACTTATTAATCTATCAATGATTGCTCCAGGGACGCCAATGTCATTCTATATGTCCTGAAAAACGAATGACATTCCCATCAACCTCAGCTGTAATTTGCATTTAGCCCTAATTAGCAGACAGTGAGAAGGTCAACCTGGTAAAATATTACCTGCCAAGCATCTGCATGTTAGCATGCTGATGTTGGCATGAAACCGCTGTGCCCGCTGTGCCATCTGGCAGACGGTACCAGAGCATGGCTGCACATACCACCAGACATTGGACAGTAACAGGACCGCCAACAGGACGACCATGGCTGCTGCTACTATACTAAGACTAATATTCTGTGCAATATCCCTGTATACACTTGTCATTTTCATATATTTGGAATTATATTTAAAATTTAGTTTTTGTTTTTTTTTATCACTCCAGCTTTTACTTAAACCTTTATTGTATTTTATTCGTTTAGCTTATTTTTATCTTCTATGTCTCTGCTGAGCTGACCCTGTTTTTCGCATCCATACAGTATTACATTGTATTTCTGACCCCTGTGTTAACCTTTTAGATGCCAAATAAAACTGAAATCTGCAAGATGCAGCCTCACGAAGCCTCGAGCATGACTATGTCTTAGCAACTGGCCAACATTATGTCACAAATCTCAAACATACATGCAAAATTGTAAGACGCAAATTGTAAGATCAATTGTCTGTTGAATAATTCATCTTGGTTGGTCTCTGGAGTCTTCAAATTTGTCACCTCAAACTGCTGAGCTCTTGCTACGAGCGCCAACTTCATTTTACAGATGGGCTTCCTAACTGGTTTCATTATTGGTTTTCTTTAACTCAGTTAAGTGTTTGCAAACACGAAAGCGCTCATGTAAGATTCTGACATTCTTTTGGTCTCTCTGTGTAACAAACCGTCGCCATCTGGCACCAAAGCTCTTGGCAAAGAGTATTTAACGTCCAGCCATGAGGATACGATTAGTGAAATCAAACATTTTGAGGACGCTTGTGTAACAGGATGGTAAACAAGTCAATGTTTTTAGTTTTGCCGTATTTGACCAGAGCAGAAACGGCAGTGGAGATACAGGAGGACAGAGCGCTTCCCTCTTCCCTTGCTTCCTTCCTTCCTTCTGCATCACATAATCCACTTACCCAAGCTAACAGCCTCTCCTCTTCTCTATTTCTGTTTTTATCTCAGTCTGTCTGCACCTCTCTTTCTCACTCTCTCTCTCTCTCTCGCTCTGTGTCCCTGGACATTGCCATGATGGTCCCCTCTGCCCGCTGTGGCGTTGAAATGAAACCAGCCCACACCAAGCTGGCACTGGCAAAGGCAAACATGTCTGTTCATGCTGCAGCTTTTCAGGTTCTCACCAAACAAACAAAAGATTAAAACGGCCACCGCGACTCGCTCCCCAAAAACATGAGTGTTACGTAACCAAAAGTTATTTGTCTGCTCAAACACACTTGAGGTTTGCGTTTCCGTGAGATAACTGATGAACAGAATGAAATGCAATTTCAAGGACTTGATTGCATGTGAGCTATTCGTTCCCTTTCTATTTCTGCAAATACACAGTCAATGAATGTGTTTTCCAGGTTTGGTTAGCACACAGAGATGTGAACAGGGAAAATCTTAGTCAGCACAGGATCCAGATTGGCCTCACAGCGTGAGAAGGAAAGCGCATTGGCACTGAGCCATAAATATACAGTATAGTGGTGGAACCATGGCCCCCAAACGATGAAGCCATCCTGGTTATGTCCAAGAACCAATCATGTGGGATTTTTTTAAGATAGTAGATACTTTCTAATATCATCTTTGATTATTAACTCATTTAAGACAGTTGGTTGGGTAAAACAGGCGATCTTAAGATGTCCCTGTGCACTCTGGGAACTTGCTGACATGCTCATTTTTCACTGTGTTTAGCTGTTCAATTAAATGTGAAATCAATAGATCTGAAACAAATAATCAATAGTGAAAAGGATCGTTGCCGTAGCCCTCGAGGTATGTGTGGCAGACGATACGTTAACATTCTAATATTTTACTAGTCCTTTTACACATTAATTATATGGAGTAGACACATGCATGGGAATAATCAGCAGTTCATGTTGTGATGTTCAACCTTAATGATTGGCTGCCAGGTCTAAAGCTCAATGTGAGTAGTCTGGAGAAAGTGGAGGCTGACTCAAGCGGGTGTTTATGCCAAATCTATAAAGGAAATACTCAAATATTGCAGTATTACAGCACCCAGGAGACTTAAAGGGCCACGCCAGCAATTCTGTGTATGAAGTACATGACTTCACTGGGGTTATTTCAGCTTAAATTGTTGAAAATTAGACCGTGGGGGCGGCAGTTAAAAGTCTGTGGCTGTTATGAAGCAATGAAAGATGTCCCTGTTGCATTGTGGGTATTGTAGGAGCTGGTGATTTTGGAGCTTGGCTCCTACAATGGACAGGAAGCCACCGTAGTTTCTCTTTCATGCTTTCCGGCAAGCAGTCCTCACTTGTTTGCGATCTGCAACTCTCCACTACGTGTCACTAAATCCTACACATTGCACCTTTTTAATAACTTGACACTAAACATACTCTATATGAAGTCTGGGTGTGCAATATAGCAATGATTTGTTGGCAAATTATAATTAAGCTGGTCTGTTGCGTAAACTTTCAAGTCACACAATAAAGGAGTGGGAGGAAGAGGGAGCCATGACACAACATAGCAACAACATACGATTCCATAGCATATATAGCTCTGGTTGATGAATACATCGTTGCTCGACTTTATGAGTGATGTACGCATCTATTGGACAAGTGATAAAACACCTTCCTCCCACACGGGTTAATGTTCTTCCTTGGAATAACTCGCCTATATCAGGAAGCTGCCGTCTAGCGCTGATAGCACGGAGTCGACCAGTCTTGTGTGCCTTTAATAGATAAGACAATAAATCCTTGTCAGTTTCCAGGATTTGGTGAATAAGTGTTATCAGTCATAGTCCCATTAAAGCGATCAATCTGGATTGATCACAGCATGTGGTGAAAATGAAATTTGCTGTAAGGAGGACTGCAGACTTGGATTCCCCCTCTCCTTCCATTACCACGGCAACTTTATCCTCCATCAATTCCTTCAAATGACTAATGACTTTTACGCTGCCTTGTTTTGACCCTCATCACATCACATCCTCCCTCCCTCGTCTCTCCTCGAGCGGTATCGTGCTCTTAGGTATGTATTTCCATCACCCGCCAGAGTATCAGCTGGTGGGCAGCGCAGCGATCAGCTAGAGCAACACACTCCTCGTAGGGCATAAATGATTTAGATGAACCATGTAGTCTGTACAAACACACGGGCCAAGGAATCCTCATCAATGTTTCATGGAGACAATCAAATTGAATTTCAGATGAGGACGAGTGTAGCTTTGCATCACCTGCCCTGGAACTTTTCTTTGTTTTTCCTCCTTGAAAACTGATTTTCAATGAACTAGGACCATGGATTATGAATTATTGACAACTCTCCCATTTCCCACAACGCGTGAATTCCCAATACACACAGCTTTACCAATGCTGTTTGGTTATTAGCATATGTTTTCAGCAGAGATAATGATAGTGACCAGTGATTTCCAGCAAAGCCTCAATTATTCAATTAACTCGACTGGATAATCACTTTCATTCAGGGTGTGCGAGAATTCAGATAAGCAGAGTTTTGGCTGTGAACTGACCCATATTCAATTTAATCTCTTCCTCTCTCTCTCTCTAACATACTGACTGCTACGTCGTGATACCGCCAGTATTGAGGAAATATCCTGCTAACATTGTTTGTCACATGGCATATGTTCTCAGTCCGCAGCATATGCTGCAGCTAGCTCATCCCCGAAGACTTGAACCGAAAGAAGAACTAATCATCATTGCTTCGAACACGTGAACAAACGGTGAATAATAAAAGGCAGCAACCTTGCAAGTTTTCAACGGGGGGGGTTAAACTTCAGATTTTGCAGGAGAGACAAATGATATGTAATCACCGTGTACTCCATATGAACCCGTGTTCAAGTCGTGCAATTTGAGTCACTTCAATGTAATTTCGGAGCTCTCCCCCGGGATCGCCCTGAGGCGGTATATCACCGCAGTGCGGGGGAATCCCTCAGCGGGTTCCTAACGCCCCCCCTTCTTCCTTTGGCTGCTATAGAATTGGTAAAAATAGCACTGTCCCTTATTGAGAGCAAACGCAGGGAGGTGATTGAATTGGACTTTTTTCCCTCCAAATGACTGTGTTGGCCTTCAATATATGGGCTAATTCCCTCACTGTCTAATACTTTATGATGAATTGCCTCATAATAAGGAAAGATGGAGTCAGAGGGGGATGAAACAAGCAATGGAAGATGTACAAATAAAACATTTTTCTCTTATGTGTACTGCGGTGTCACAGCGGCTCTGTTCATATAACTGTACACAATCATATCCTTTCCCTAGAAGTTTGAATTTTTATTATATTTCATGTAGAACTCTTGGATTCCTTAGTGTCATCCGCTCTTTTTGACAATATTTGAGACATTTTTGGGGTCAGATTTTGTGTTTACGGTACAGGCCAATGCAGAGTGTGAGCGTGGGATGCTTTCTTTTTTTTAATTGAACGGTCCCAAAAGTGTGTCATATGCTTAAATAACAGATGCGGTTACAGAAGGCGAAGCTCGAGGGGCGAAACTGGTTTCAGAGGTCATTATTTTTAGGAAGTGGACAAAGATTAGGTATGATCTAACCCGGGCTGGTGAAAGAAAAGAGAACAGTAGATGATTATGTGTTGGTTCAAGCTGCAACACACTGTAACAAACCCATATTTGTCTGCTTACGTACGACTTACAAACAAGAAAAACACCTGAAATATAATGCAGAAATCGGAATGAATTTGGAGTTGCCAGCTAAAATCATCATGAATAACTCAAATACACTGAGGTTCTCCTCTCGCAGCTCATGCAGTTCAGTCGCTCAGGAATTTTCTCTCTGACAGCTGCCTCAGGCAGGCTTTGTATGCGGGTCTGTGTCAAGGTGAACCCTCTCCATCGCACCTTACAGTGGAACATCATGAGCGTCTGACTTCATGTCAAGACTTTACCTGTTTTATTCAGTCTGATGTTCAGAGCCGTATCTATTTTCAAATAGTTTCAGGTTCTGTAATACCGCGACTGACAGTGCTGAATTTGTTAGGCTTTTGTTCTGTGATGTCTGACGGCTTCTTTTTGCTGAATTACAGCAGGTTTGTGCAGTTAAGAGAGTATGCTGAATTCATTTTTGAATGTATAAGTGAGACTCGGGATAAAAAAAATGTTCCCTGCATAAGACATAGATTTTTTTGTACAAGACTGTAAACATGTTTATTTTTTGCTATGAAGTTTTAACATGGGGGCTAATGGAGACTGATTTACATCTGGTGCCAGCCTCAAGCGGCCATTCAAAGAACTACACTTTGGCACTTCCACATTGCCTTCGATTCCCAGCCACAGAGGTTGCAGCTTGGCCTTTAAAATGTATCTGAACTGGCCGAAGCTTCACGTCTACTCTAAACCAGTAACCCAAACCTTTAATCTTGTGACCCTTTAAACAAAAAGGGCACCTTGTTGTCACATTTCTTGAATCATCTGAACAAGACATAAAAGGCAAGGATTAGAAAAAAGCCTAGAAAGGAAAAAAAAACGTTGGAAACTATTCTGTTAATCATCTCGAAAGCCCTAAGATTTATCTTCTGATCCCATATTATCATATGCATAGCAACTATATGATGCTTCTGAACATTGCTCTAACTAGATTTCCTGTCATCTCTCTGCTAATGACTCTGTAATAAAAAAAAATTGTCTCTCTAATAAAACAATAATCAACATAAACTTGGATGGCTTGATCTACCCTTTCTTAGCCAAGGGTGTCATTTCTGCAGGGGCCTTTTCCTCTCCTGTTTAACCCTCATATATCAGCCATATCCATTACAGTAAGTAGATTCAGACTGTTGACTGATGGCCTTTTCAGTAACCCTCATCATAAATCCAGTTCATAGTTTACTCGCCACTTTTTATTTGCTACAACATAAAGGCTCCTCGCGTGGCACCGAGAGAGGAAATGAGGTCGACGCCTGTCAATTTTCATTCCCCAGACCAATAAAGGCAGAGTCTTCCAGCTGAATGCGACTCGGAGGCTATTAACGTGAAGGGGCCATAGAGTTAGAACCAACAGAACGGGTAGTCCCTCCTCTGGAGTCACGCATGTGTGCCCTTTTCAGTGGGCTGCCACTGCAAACCAGGAAGTGGCCCGCTCTGCTTCTTCTAAATCCTCGGGATCATCACTTCATCCTACAGCGTGCTCTCTCCTGAGGCCAATTACATTCCATCAGGCAGGAAGCCGGATGCCGGATAAAAGACATGGGGGTATATTAAGCCACACTCAGTGCACAGTGAAAAGATATGCTCTTTTTGCATAGCTGGGAGACCTATATCAGATAATTAGGGTTGAGATAGTTTGTGCGCTTGCAGCATTTGATTGCAAGATTTATTTCATGCAGGAGTGTGGTTACCTTGGTGACTGTGGCACACCCAGGGTCAGTCCAGGTTGTGTATTTGAAACTTAATTAACCTTAACACCTAATAAAGTCATTCTCATTAAGCAGATGAAGTTGAAAATAGCCTGAGGAATGATCGAAGGATTGTTGTGTTCCTGGTGCTCTCATGGAAAACATAAAAAAAAAAAACAACAAACCCAGCAGCAGGAACATTTGGAGAAAAAGATCTTTTCACCTCTCCATAATGACAGATTTTTTTTTTTTTTGCTTTCTGACACCCACATGCAGCCGTGGGCGTACGGATGACTAGCTTGTTCAGCCTGTTACTGCAACTACATCCACGGTGGCAAACTCTGGCCGTTTCCCGGCGTGTGTGGGGCTCTACTTTTTTATTGCGGCGTGAATGAATCCACCAAAATCAGCACCGATAATGGAGCCGGAATCAAGCACCTGTTTCTGCAGGAGGTCATGATAATGAAAACCAGCCTACGCATGGCACCCTTATTTTGCATTTTCGAGCTTTCTTAATAACTCATTTGAAATGAAGGCAAACACTATGCTGCATCAGACCTCCAAAACCTTCCATGAAATGAATCATCTCAAACCCATTTAAAAACTCTCCCCTCTCTGAGTAGCGCTAACAAGTGACACTTCTTTCGCTCAAGTGACTCCATTCCTGAGCGTACAACTAGTTTCAGAGTCAGCACTGCCTCGGCACACACGTAATCTATTTTGCCTTGCTCTGATCTTGTCCTAGTATGTGTTTCTCATCAGCGGAGGCCCCCGGCACACCACGAGCCAAACCTCAGAGGTAATTAGTGTGCCTTTCTCAGACGCTTTAGCATCTGCTGGTGCGAGAGCTTCGCTCTCCGCAAAGGCGTCGAAGTGACTGTATTAGACGACCTGCCTCGCCAGGTGGATTCTCGGACGAGCCAGATGCCATATTCGTTTTTTTTTTCTATTTTTCTATTTTTTTTTATCAGCCACCACCTCGTCCTCCACCTCCTCTCTCCGCCACCTCCCGTTCTCTCACTTTCTCCACTTCTTTCTGTTTGACTCAGTCACTCAGTAAATCTTTAGATCTTACAGTTCTAAGCTTCCCATGCCTCCGGTCTATTAATCGGTTTTATCCAGTAAAATCTCCCAATGCACATGGAATAAAATATTTTATTGACTCAAAACCATTTGCCACCCCTTCACCTCAACCTTAACCCCTAGATTAGATGCCTAACCTTTGTCCTTTGTGCTGATTTATCTGCAACTTTGTCAACCTCTTATTCAGATTGTGGATCTCGCCTAAGCTCCAGGAAAGAGACCATAAATCAGTTTTTCTCTTTGCATGGGGGAGAACGTCACATCAAGCTTAGTGTTTGGCAGTGCAAATCTGTGCTCCTCGTAGAACACAGAGTGAGATCCAGGCCTCATTTCAGCATAGCAAGCCGCATTTGTCTCCGTAAATCCTTGACTTTTAAAAACTAGCCTCCCAATTAAGCCCGTGGGTCACTCCACTAGGCTGGTGAAGTGGATTTAGAGCTGAAGTTTTATTGAAGTGAATGCAGGACGGGGCCTAACAACTTGAAAACAGTCACAATAGGAATGGAGAGCGAGAGCTGCGGCGTTTAGTGTTGCTCAGTGGATAAAAGCGCGGCGCTGTCACTTGTGAGAACAAAAGCACTCATTATCCATTTCCTGCTGGACAAATCCCTGATGCAAAAACCGCAGACGGTCCCAGCATCGGATGAAAAGCGCGCACCAAATGTCAAACGCTGGTGCAGAAAAATAACAAACAGCTTGACCGGTCTTGTTTCGGGCTTCAGCACATGGACAACGGCCAGGAAATGTCCACCTAACAAGTGCAGACGCACATGTGCAGTCCCTCAGCGCTCTGGTGGCGATGAGAAATGGACCTCATTAATTATCAGTCTAAGTGTGATCTCAGCTGTCTGATCAGCTGCCTTGGTGTACTCTGTGGAGAATAGCCTAGCTGGCTTGCCCTGGAACTGTTGGCGAACAAAGCGTATAGAAGACAACAGGGTTTACTGTAAAAAAAAAAATGTTAGAATTTCAAACATGTATGGGAGTTTGCTTCACTTAATCACCTCTGTGCAAACCAAGAGCAGCCAGTCTCTCCTGTGTCACCTTAATTAATTTACCCACTACTTCGTGTCAAAATGGCTGCTGTGAAAAAGGTCTACCCTAAAGGGGAAACACCTGCGAAACATTGGCAGCGTGTTGTTCTGCTGACAGTACTGTGTGTGCTTGTAGCAACTAAAGGATGATTAACATTTTTATGGCTCATAGCGAAGTCAAAACTAGTGCTGAAACTCCGGTAATGGATTCATTGTTTTTGTTTTGCTTTGTTGAGAATAGTCAATGATCACAAAACAAGACCAAAAGGATAAAGCAAGACTGATAAAACGACATTAATATACCACTAAAAAGGTCAAAAAATATGTCAATGTCAATCAAAACAGTCAATCAATTTCTTATCTAAGACAAGAATAGCAAATCCTCAGTGTAATATTTGGCCCGTTGCCTTGAAAAATTGATGATTAAAGGTCCAGTGCGTATGATTTAGCGGGCTGTACTTGCAGAATGTGGCAGAAATGGAATATAATATTCATAACTATGTCTCCATTAGTGTATCATCACCTGAAATTAAGAATTGTTGTGTTTTTGTTACCCTAAAACTAGACAGTGGCTCTAGATAGAGGATAGTGGGTTTTTTTGTTGTTGCTGTTGGATTTTTTTGTGCATTTCATGGCCACCATAGTTTCTCCTTCATGCTAGGAAGGACATGGTGACACGTGAGGGTTACAAATCAGCAATGACACTTTGATGCCACTAAATTCTACACACTAGACCTTTTTAATTTACACTGCAACCCTTAAAGTCCTTTGTTCTGTACGATTGGTAGAAACACTTTAAATGTAATCCAGACAGCAACTACACTTCCCACAAAACCCATTTGGCAAAACAAATGAGTAGTACAGAAATGTAATTTCTTGTTGTCAGGGTTGCTTTGAAGCAAGACTTCTGGTTTGAACACAGAGCTGGAAAGTCAAAGCCAGGAGTCACATGAGTCATTAGTATTGATCAATATCCACACACACCTCCCACCAGATAAATAATGATCGTTTACGAATAGCAGAAATCTATCCCTTTTGCTCTTTATTATGTTATGAAATGCTGCCCCGTGCACTGTGATGATGCTCGACTCGATGAGCTTCAGAGCTTCAGCGGCTGCATTCTTGTAAAAAGCACATGGGCTTACCAGCCATCATCTCTAATAAAAGTCATAATGGTAACACCTACACAGGCAACGGCCCATTAAACGTGTCGGTGCAGAGGTGTTGATCTGGAATCAGCGATTGCTCCTTATGGCTTTCAAAAGCCGCGGCTCCAAACCAATTACACACATTTTACCACCTGAAACCGGCCATTCAATCTGATTCCTCCACAAAACAATTGAAAATGTGGCCAATGGGGCAAGACAATGCAATTTGGGTCATTGTCAGGCGGATATTTTAAGACGCAATAGCCTGAAGTTACTTTTTCCTGCATGTGGTGTGAACGCGGGGCATTCCTGCTCGCAAATTAGCAAATCCAATCAGAGTTTACCCTGATAGCTGTCCGCTCAGAGGGCCTCCTGGGAGGACGCTCCTTGAAACACTGTTCACCGTGGCTGGAGAGGTTAACAAGCAGAGCAAAGCGAGAGGTTTGCTCTGCTTGGCTGTCGATTAGAAAAAGGGATTTCAACGGAGAGCACAGAGTCCAACATTACCCAGCACACGTTTCTCTTTTACTCTTTGCATTGCACGTGCATTGTGGGTATTGATTGCGAAAGCCACTGTTGCAGCTTTAATCTATCCTCTGAGTGAGCCGGTGCTGCCGTCTGAGGATCAGCATTGTTGGGAGCAGGAAGCTGTGTGTGTTTTTGAAATTTTTTACACCCATAAGCTGAGCTTTTATATGGGTGTGTGTATGTGTGTGTGTAAAGTAACACTGCCAGTACAGTGTGTGTGTGAGATAAAGATGTTTTATTGCTTACAGGAAACCCAGCCCATCCATCTCAGCATCACATAATGGCCTGAAAGGAAAAAAACTGGGATTTACATCAGCACTATACTGAAGCAAGGAAACCATGATGTATGGGTGCCAATGTAGGGAGAGGGGTGGCAAGGTCTGCGGGGTGGTTGCGTGCGTTATGCGGTCGAGTAAACGCAGAGAAACAGCGATTTGTGTGATGTGCAATCCACTCACCATGTTGACTTCTGACACCATGTCTATGCTCGCCACGTCTATGCTCATCCCGACTGCAACAGGGGCTCCTGGAAGAGGTTAAACAGCAGAGTGTGGATATAGGCCTACACCTCTACACCTGACCACAACACTGCGAATGGCGCCAAAAATAAAGCCTATAATAATGGGAGGTAAATAAAAGGCGCATACCTCCAAAGTCCGGCCTCAGTCGGATGTCGTATCCCTTCAGTAGTTTATCCACCGTCTCCTTCACGAAAGACATGTTGCCCGGTTCATTTACGCTGAAACAAACAGAGGGGAATAACATCAAGCTCCTGAGTCAATCAGCCGGGGCAATAACCTTGACTTCACTAAATGACAAACTCACCTTTTCGCGCAGCAAACAATCGAACCGACAACCAGCGCGGAAAAGACGCGAAATTGGCGAACCTTGCGCAAAGCAAACATCACCCCTTCTTACTGTTTTCTATCTTTCCTCTCTCTTTTTTCCCCCCCTCGTTGTTTACAAGCACAACAACAGCAAAAACAGCCCCTCAGTCAAACAGTCGACACGGACGCGCAAATCAGAGTAAATCCATTGATTGCCCCCTCTCCAAAAAAACAAAACAGGAGAAAGTCGCTTGAAGTGGAGAAGGGGTTGGATAAAAAAAAAGTCAGCAGCTCGCAGTTGATAGAGTCAGATATGAAATATGGGCTGACATCACCTCCCCCGACATGAATACTGGCTCCGCTTTTCTTTGCCCGTCTCTGACTGTGCAAGATGAAGAGGCTCTTACATTCAGGAGCCGAAGCGCATATTGATGAGGAGGGTGCACAGGGATGCTGCTGCTGCTGGTGGCGATGAAGGCACTCGGCTTGTTCAAATGAGAGACGAAGCCCAACACTTACACACTGTAAAAAAACACATCATATACCCACCAGTGGCTGCAGCATGGTGTGTACACTCATTTATTATTTGTCTTTTTTTTAGATATTTTGGAGAAATATGCCAACAAGGAACTGTCACATTGAGTTTCTCTTCTTTCTCATGCTGATTAACTTGTTTGTAATCCTTTTACTGTTTTTAATTTCATCTTATTTATGTTATTAAACTGTTAATAAATATTAGGTCTACTTTACGTAGTGTAAATTTGCAGTATGAGAGTGTTTAAAGGGTCACTCCATTGATTTAGCAATGCACTTTCATTAAGGTCTGAGTGTAACAAGAGACAAAATCAAATTAACAGTGGCCAAGATATCCTGATTTTTAGTCCTCGTATATGCCTCAAGATTCAAAAACACCACATCCTACAATTCCCATAATGCAACATTTTGTTGGACTCTATCTTAATGGTAAATGTTGTCTTTTTTAAAAGTCCAACACGTTTGTAACATGACTTTTGTTTGAAAAATTTGAAGTCTCGGGGACCAATTCAAGATAACCCCGATGACATCACTAGGGTTATTCCTGATGACATCATCGGGGTTATTCTCTCAGGCTTCCTATAGAAAGAAAACAGGACCATGTGACCACTGCAGCGCATTGTGTGTATTGTATAATTGTTTTATTTTTGTTTTCCATTAAATAACTGAGTTATTAGTGAAGTCATTTGACCTTCTCCTCTTTAATTTATTCATTTATTTGGGATAGAAAGCAGCAAAAATTAATTCAAATTTGATTTTCCTCAGAGAGATATCCTTAAGGCTCAATATCACACCAAACTGCCTTGTTAAAATTGACATTTTTTTTTACAGTGCTCCTCACACCATCTGCGCCAATCCCCTTCCCCTGTTTCCTATAAAAATGGCGGGACCTGAACAGTGTCGAGGAGGGACAAGCTGCATTTATCAACCTATTAATCGATGTTTGTGATTGATCGGCCCACCACCCACAATGACCTCTTTTCCTTACCTATAATGCGGGGCTCTGACATAAATGATTTAGCTTGGTAAATATTTAAGTCGTCAAGGATTCCGCGGGTAATTGGGGGGACCGCGTGCGTGCGCGCGCGCGCGCGTGACACAAACACACAGTCGTGAACACGCGCGTGTTGTTGTTGTGACTTTACCTCGTGTCATAGATGGCGAACAACTTCTTGTTTCCGTCAACAGCATTCCTGAAAGAAAAGGGCGATGACATCATTAATGAGAAATCAGCTCTCAGCCAATGAAAACGCTCAGAGGCGGGTGATTATTCACAAGCATCAACATAAACACAACATCTGTCACAGGGGGGGAATGAAGTTTTCACGACTTTGGCTTCAGGTTTATGTTGGTTTGACCCTTCAGGGGGTTTGTTGATGGAGTTCGATTGGATCTGTGTGGTCTGCATCGCCTCTGTTTCTGCCTGCAGTAAAGCAGGAATCTAAAGCAGTGGGATGCCTTCAGGGCAAATATTGAAAGGCAGTCGATTTCCTCCAGGAGAGCCCCTCACCCACACCTTCTCATCTACACACACACACACACACACACCTCTATATGCCTTCTTCTACACTCACACACACACTTGTGCAGCCGGTCATCACTCTGCAGGAGCTGTCCGCACCAGGAGCGGTGCTGAAACCAGCCTCCTGACGCCTGTTTTTCTCGCTACACTTCCCGGCTGCAGCTCTTCTTCTTTCCGTCCACAGACTGCATCTCCAGACGGATTAAAAGAAAAAAGTGGAGGGGGGAGGTTTAAAATATCACAGCACATTAATTACCGCTCATGAAACATGGAGCTCGGCTACCCTCTTATGGCAACCGTCAGGATGAGAAAGAACAAACTTTCATGCCACAGATTTCATTGGGGAGGACTTGAGACACACACACACACACACACACACACACCTCTTTAACAGTAGACCTTAATCACAGCAGCCATTTAACAATAGTGTATCAACACAGCTGTTATCAATGGTGCTAATTAGGGTTCTGTTCTTAATTAGTTTCATTGGTAACACCTGTGTTTACCTGCGTGCAAGAAACAACCGGTGCTAGTAGTAGTAGTAGTAGTAGTAGTAGTAGTTGTTGTTGTTGTTGTTGTTGTTGTTGTTGTTGTTGTCAACTCTCACAAACCGGGATTCCCAGCCATTGTAAGTCTACTCCTACCCCAGGAGGTATTAATGCAGCTCACAGGGGGGTAACTAAGCTCTAGTTAAGTGGACAAAGCTGAGAGTAGCTCTGCTAATTACAGGTAGATAGAAGAAATAAAAGTGCGTTAGCTGGCTAACTCATGGATAAACAGTCGAAATGGCGGGAAATGATAAATAACATAAATGTAGCCGGGTTAAAAAAATGATAAATAACTGTTAAGCGGTTGAAATAGTTGGCTGAAAGTAATGGATAAACAGAAATAGGTCAAAGTTATCACTCATAACCTAATAATAATTCATAGCTAACGTTGATAAAGGGTTGAAATAGTGAAGTAAACTTAACGAGCTCCTATTTTAGCACTTAGCACAGCTAAAAGTAGCTTTAATGGATAAATGGTTGAAATGCAGCTAAAAGTTTAGCAAAGCTAAATAGTAGATAAACTAATTAAATGTAATGAGTTCGCTAAAATGAATAGGTAACCATTGAACAAAGCTAAAGGTAAGCGTTAATAGATACACTAAAATGCAAGTAGTTGGCCTTAAAGTTATAATTGGTTCCGCTAATTCAAACATTTACCCAATTACTTGTAGCTATTTCAACTAATGGATAAACAAGTTAAATGGCTATAAGCAAAAGGTAAATGGCAGAAACTGATATCAACATTTAGCTGAGAGTAAAGCACAGCTGGTTGTAATAGAAGCGGCCTAAACATAAGTTTAATTGTTTATTTCTATATTTGACGGTGTGAAATAACAGTCTGTTTAGTGGACACATTTAAACGTGGCAGGCAGGGGATGACTGAACAGGTTGCAGACAAAGCCTTTAAAATCCCGCACCTGATTTTATTAACATCTGACTCCCACCCTCCGGTTTGCACTGCCTCCTCCTCCCAGCCCACCAATGGGGAGCACCTATTATAAAAAATGATTAGCCTCTGTTGCACCACTTCATTCTCTCTCTCGCACCGGCAGTAGGCGGTATTCTAGCAACAAAAAAAAAAGAGACGAGGAAAAAATGTGGAGTGAACCCAGTCTCCTCCGAGGCTGGCGGACAAGACCGAGGGTTCAGCCCGCTGCTGCCGCCGCTGCTGCTGCTGCTGCTGCTGCAACACCTCTGGAGGGTATGCAGGAGACGCGGTGCAGCAGGCACTAAAGAAGACCAGACTGACTACTACAACACCGCCTGATGGTTGAACCTTTGACAGGGAGAGAGCAAGAGAGAGAGAGAGAGAGAGAGGTGGAGAAGCTGAGGAGAAGAAGGAGGGAGACAACCGACAAGCACGGGGATTAGGTGATTGAACAGCCGACAGAGACCCCACAGCCTCCAGCCGCTGTTTTGGGGGAAAGGCTGAAATAAACCATGATGGTGCTGATGGATCTGCATTCAGGTATCCCCGTTTTTTTTTTTTTCTTTTGCTTCATTACCCACAGAATGGCAATTAGTAATGTGACTCATTTTATGTTTTTGGTGATGGTGGATGAGAGGTGTGGGGATGGGGGAATAGGGAGGAAGGGTGGCCCATGTGAATTGTAATGCGGTGTATATTCAAACACAATGTGGATCATACTGCAGGAGACAATCCCCATTTCCATATGTCTCCTCTCTGTGATGCCTCTCTAGTGTTTGAGACAGATGTTTCGGATGTTAAAGAGTTGCACATTGCAGCCTCATTGAGCAGAGATGGTCCTGCCGCTTGATTTAATGATTCCTGTAATGGTCTGCTTCTGTATGCAGCAGGGTAAAGAGTTTCTTTGTGTGAGTTGGGCAACCACAGCTTATTATTTTTACAGGTTAGTGGTATTTGTTGATTTTGTGATGCAATTTTTCGTTCATTTTTTTCTCGTCTCTTTCTGTTTGTGGATGTGTGTTACAGCTCCAAACAACAAAGTGAGCAGAACGTCAGTCATGGCAAGGCTCGTCCTTTCCCTCCTGCTCTTGTGTGGATGCCAAAATAGGTAAACAAAGAGCTAAACAGTTGATGAAGACATTTTTCTACTCTGGTTGCTACAAAATGCCGACTAAAAAATACTTGTCTGTCTAAAAGTTTGTGTTTGCTGCTGTTTCATCAGAAGTCTTATTTTCAGTTGCATTGTCACACGTTCTTGTTGCCACATCTGCAATTTTGTAAATGAAACTCTTGGATATTCTCATACATTTTTGTGCTGAGGACTCCTGCCAGCTCTGCCCTGCTCTCCATGATCGAGCGCATATCCGAGCTGCACTCTGCTACAGCTCCGCTTAAGTGGCTGCCCTGCACTCAAGGAAAGCAAAAAAAAAAAAAGATCTTTGGCCATGCTGTCAGTAAATCACTGGGGATAGTCCACTCATCTGTGGAGATCAATGGCTTCTAGATCACATGTTCAAACCCAGCTTGTAACCTTGTCTTTCATGTCTCTCCCTGTAATTCCTCCACATGAACACGGTGTCTAATTTTCTAGCTACAGAGAATGTGCTCATCCTCAGGCATATTGCTGTGCTTCTTGCCATACTTTGAGGGGGAACTCATTTGTTTCTATTTGGATTTCATGTCAAAGCCTTAATTATCTCTACTGGTAGTTGTAAGCAGCACTTATGTTCAATAATTAATCACAACAAGCCTGTCCTTAATGCGGCAAGCTAATTAATCACAATAACCATGTCACGTTTTGATGTCCTGCAGTTTAACTAGTGCCAGGACGCTGTTCCTCCTCAGAGTCTCTTTACTCTTGTTTCCTTGTTTCCTCTCCCAGTCTCTGCATGTCATCCTCAGAGGATCAGAAGGAGATGGCAGCCATCGATAACAGCACAGTTTTCACCAGGATCCTGGACGGGCTCCTTGACGGTTATGACAACAGGCTCCGTCCGGGGCTTGGAGGTTTGCTGGGAACTTATTTCACATTTTAGAAACAAGACATTAAAAGCCTCCCTTGGATGCTCACCTAACCCACTAACCTGAACTCCACCATGGGAGGCCCCATTCCCCACTGCGATTTCATGCTCTGATTCCTGGGAAAATGTTGTTAGACAGGCAGGTACAGGGGTAGAAAGTGTGCGAGCAGATGTTAATTTTCCTCCCACGTCAGCTGTGGTGAAGGCGCACACATGTTTTCAGATGTTTCCTTCTGAACTGTAGCTTGGATCATGAATGCATGCCGTCGTTTGTCGCACATTGCCATGGCAGGGAGAGTAAATCAATCGAGCCGTCTTCAACACAATTCAGTGTGCTGTGGTGTTTTATTACCCTTGGCAACAGGAGATAACCTTGAGAGGCAACAAATTGCCATTCAAAGATGGAGTTTTTCTAAAGGACAACAGTAATGGAAGCTTTTTATCCCTGACTCCTTTCCTACTTCGCCAATTCCTGCATTTCTTCCACAGATTTCCAAACAGCTTTTTGTTTTGTCCTCATCGGTCCCCATTTTACCCGTACGCACATAATCCATAATAGGAAGGAACAACACTTTTTCATATTCGAATGGCTGATGTGTCGTGGCAAAAGCCTGCTCTCACATCCTGGTAACGGTTGCTACCCTTGACAAGTGGGCCTATAAATACATACTAGAAAAACATTCAGGCCTTCATTCAGCATTCAACAAGCTGCTCTCCACAGCACGACCAATCCCAGCTCGCCAGGACCAAATTTATATGCATAAGGGAGATTTTGTTGGCTTTGCTTGTACAAATGACAGAAATAATGTGCTACCTTTTGCCACATCATCCTCAGAAGAAATGCATTGTGAGAGAAATCAAAGAAATGTGTGGATTCATGTGAATACTGAGAAAGCACCGGTTTGCTCTGTAGCCACAGGTTTTAAATGACAAAACTGATGCTGGGGACTGAATTTATTATTCAATATATAATATATCTTATTAATATAATATATTAATTTGACTACTTGCATGCCTCAAAGTTGTAAGCAACCGATTTTCCCTTCAGAACATCCCCTGAAATTAGTCGATTAGTGGATCAACAGGAAATTAATCAGCAACTATTTTGAACATTGATTAATCATTAGGCAGAAAAACATCAAACATCCCTGCTTTATTTTTATATTATATCCTTGCAAATTGAATATCTTTTGGTTTTAGACTATTAGTCAGAGAAGCAAGACACTATCTTGGACTTTTTGACATCTTAGAGAGAAAATTCACTGATTCATCTAGAAAATAATTGCTGAATTAATCAATGGTGATTGCTGAAGTCCTAGGAAAAATACAACAGTTTAAATACAAAATACAGACAGAAAATGTCATTTTATGTGACCGTGGTCAGAAAAAAATGCCCCAAATATCATACCAATGAAGGACCGATATGTTTCCTTCGATTGACAGACACTTAATTCATAATGCTTTTCATCACCTTTTCTCATCACCTGAACTGTTCTCTCTCAACAGAAAACGTCACAGAGATCAAGACGAATATTTTTGTCACCAGCTTTGGCCCGGTGTCTGACACAGAGATGGTGAGTTGATCTAGAGCAAACACTGTAGATACACAGAGCATGTCACATCTCTGAGGCCCCTGTTATTAGATCGAAACGTATATTTAAATTTCAACACCGCACTGCTGCTGCAGCTGTTTCCTGCCAGCAGTCTCATGTCCTGGTTGCATCTTTGAAGAACTTTTTTACTTGTAAAGGCGACAAAATGAACATGGACGAGTTAAACTTTTAAGATTTAATGCAACGTGGCTGACCAATTCCACCTCGTTCCAAATAATTCATCCCTTCATTAATCCACTCTCTTATGAACTATAAGGTTCCACCTGGATGGCAAAATCCATTAAATCTCCTCTTTCATTAAATCTTCCATTACACCCTTACTGTATCCCTGGAACACTTTGACACTTGCCACTTTCCTATAATTGACTTTTAAAAAAAAGGTATTGACAGAGGCGCGAGATTGATTAATGAAATGTGGCGAGAGACTTGAATGATTTTGTGGTCCATTGTGTGTCAGTTTGCTAAAAGCGTCATTATTCTGCGGGATGGAGTGTCGTTTGTTTTCTTGTTCATTTGTTTTGTTTTGTTTTGCTCGAAGAACATTGATATTTCACACATGAGCAGATTTATGATGGATTTCTACAGCACAACGTTTGATCACCATATCTGTGAAAAATTAGTGGGTTTATGAAGGCATAAAGGAGTTTCGAGCCAGTGTTAGTGTTGACTGACAATTGACTGAATAGAAGCGAGTTACAGTCAGTTTTCTGTCTCAGTTTACTTATTTTCTTTGTGATGTGACAAGACGATGTCAAAAAGCAGCATTTAAAGCTCCATTAGGGAAGAATTCTGGCTGAAGGTCTGCCAGAGAAAACAATGCTGCAACACAGTCAAGAAAAAGAAACTGAGACCTTGTATAACTTTCTTGTTTTGGGTAAATTCACAACAGGAAGTGATGTTCTGAAGCGTAAGAGAGTAAAATAGACAACTATGTCTTAAAATGCAGAGGAAGATCTGTTGCCTTTGGCATCACTTCAGAATCTTCTGGCGTATAAAGATCACAGAGCAGACAGATTGGTAAACATGAGGCTTCTGAGTAAGTCAAAGAGTTACCTCTTCACTGATATTTCGGGTTAAATTCTGCCTTTTCCAGCAGAACTCTCTGAAATCTTTTGCTTTCGTCTCAGGAGTACACCATAGACGTGTTCTTCCGTCAGAGCTGGAAGGATGAGCGTCTGTGCTTCAAAGGGCCCATGGAGATGCTGCCATTAAACAACCTGCTGGCCAGCAACATCTGGACCCCAGATACCTTTTTCCTCAACGGCAAGAAGTCTATTGCTCACAACATGACCACGCCCAACAAGCTGCTGAGACTGAAGGATGACGGCACTTTACTTTACACTATGAGGTAGGTTAGAGCACACGTGTTGGCCTCTGGTGTGATTTATTCGCTTGAACACTTTTGCCATCTACAATTTAAAGACACCGAATAATAAACTGTGGGTAAGTGTTTTGCTTCATAACACTCCTAATCATAAACCCCTTTGGTGGCCAAGGTTGGTGGAACTTGTCACATTTAGACATTTCATTAATTTCAAGTACGCTGCTGGTGCTGCCTGCACAGTACGGAGATTCAAGGTGTAGTGATTCTATGACTGTACTGAGTCCTTGAGTAAACTGAGGACAATTTCAATTGTCAGCCAGCAAAGCCAATGAGCTGAGAATAAATAACGATAAAAACCAGTCAAACCAGTCAATGTGGCTCAGACTGTAGGAGAATAGTGACACCCAGTGGCCAATCAGAGGCATTTGTCCTGGACAACAGTAAGAGCAGTAAGTAAATGAGACATTTTGCAAGTGCAGCTTGTATTTTTTCTCATTCTTTTACTTTGTTTCTTGTTTTAAACAAAAGAGACATTTGAGACATTCTGAAGCAAATATAAAATAAACAGCAGCATGAAGTCTCTTTAAATGTTGTTGTTTAAAAAGCTGCAGGAGGAGATCATTTATTAGGAAACGCAACCTCATTGTAAACTTTAGTTTTTGGCAGTTATGCAGAAGTACTTTAGAGAAGAAAAAGGACAGAACAAGCCAGCAACCAGACGATGATCAGTATAAACTAAGCCGCCAGTATTTACACGGCTACAGAAACAAAAACTCAAGGAAAGGAATAAACTCTCTGTCATCTGATGGACAAATTGTTGTTTTTCTTTAGTGGAATGTCAGCGTAACCACCGGGACTCACTGTGACCTTTGAGCCAGAGAATTAGAATAATGCTGTGCTTATCCTCAGGAGTTACTGTAGCTGCAGGACTTAAGAGTGACTGTATCACGGATGAGAGCACTCTATCTGATACCAGTGCCACCCACAGGGAGAATAACGCTGGATGAAGGACAGATTATCCATATGCAACCGCCCTGACATATATACATATCCAAAGCAGCGCGTATTTATAGTCACGCTGTTGTCACGCGCACCGAGCGCACACACTGCGGGTGTCAGGCGCGTTTTCTGCACTAATCAGTTGTAGTGACGCTCAACTTTGACCTCAAGGCTTAACAAGTCAGGGATTGCATGAGTGTGTGTGTGTGTGTATGTGTGTGTGTGTGTGTGTTCATTTCCATATGTTTGATAATATGGAAATATGTGCATACATGTATTCATGATCTGAATGTACAACGTACACGTGTGTTTGTGACAAAGACAGAGAGAGAGAGAGAGATGATAGAGAGAGCTTGAGCTTCCATAATCTAAAAATGGCATCCCCGCTACAGTGGAAATGAAGCAGCAGTAGGTTGCTTTTAATCGTCTAATTGTTGCAGCACTGTGTTTGTCATTACCAGCGGAGCTTAACCACTGGCAGAACTGGTTTTATTTCCTGCATAAACACACACTCTCACACACACACACATGCACACACAGGCCATCTGGGTATTTGCGGGTCACATTTTTTTTGTTTGTTTGTGTCTCTTTGCACTACATGTTATTCAGTTTGTCAGCATTAGCGTAACACTGGTGACAATGTGTGTTTTGCATTCAGCCTTCGATTAAAAAAATACAGTATGTAAGATAGTATGTGGAAGAGTGTAAATCCATCCCTTTACCACACACACACACACACATTTGATGTGTGTTTATAAGCTGTGACTCCCCGGATGTACACTGTGGTGTATAAGCCCGCTATTGGCCATGTGTTTCATTCCTCCTCCCAATCTGCTATTTGTGTTACCGTTTTCAAAATCCCCTTCAGGAAACAACAACCATGGCCTCCAACCTATATGCTGAAAATGGTGGGTTACCCTAACCTTTGACCTAACATGGTCAATAAAGGTAAACAAGGTAGCAGCTGTTACCTTTTCTTTTGTTGGAATTTATTTTTATCTTTATGGCAGGACTCCCTTCCCCCACGTGCTAATTGAGTTTCATTTAAATAACTCAAATCATCACTAAATTATCTCATGACAGGTCTAGACCCTGCTATTTATAATATCATTTACAGAGACCCAACAGTTCCTATCACGAGCAAACACCTGGCAACAGTGAAAAGGAAAAACTTTCTTCCACCAAAACAAGTTCCCTCCTAACACTGTTTTCCAAGGGCACCTTCTTTGCATCCTGGGCTTAGCAGCTCCCCAGACAAGCATGATTTGTTGTTTTAAAGAAGATTTTTTCCCCTACACCAGAATAATAATGGATGCAGCCTGACACAGTGTTATGGAGATATGTCTGACGATGTGAGATTAAGCTGTGGGTGTCCAGGACCCATATTTATATAACAAGCTTGATAAACTACTGTATATTCTACAGTCAGTGATAACCATAATAATGAGACAAAACTTCTCCCATGTGACCAAAAAGTTGATTATTAAGAGCAAACATCACCGTAGTGCTATACAGAATTTACTCTGATGCACAATAAAATGTATTTAAGGAACACTCATGGGTGCTGTAAGCACATATTTTCATAACAAAGCATCCAGATTTAGAGCCACATGTGCACATCCCCATAGGAGTCACACATACATTGCACAAGTGTACACAAACATATCTAACACAGATGCTACTGTGAAAACATGTATTACACACACTAGTAAGCAGAAGCATACTGTTGTGTAAGTGCACATTGCAAACATTGTGTACGTGCGTGAATGAAAGCTCCTCTCTCTTCCCTCCCTGAACTAAATGGGATTGCGGTGCTGCGTCGTTTGGAAATCGTTACTCTGAGGAGGAGTGGTTGGTTTCATCGAGGAGATTTCTCTGCATTTGTCTCCATGGATAATTCATAAAAAGCTCCTTTTCGCAACTCTCAGCAAGCTTTAATGCACACGAGCTCGATGGCAGCCCATTATCATCTGATACCAGATAGGTCGGAAACACATACAGCTCTGAAATCTCTAAATCACCACCGAGTGAGTGCATTACACACCATTATCATTAGGTACAGGAGTGCTGCCTTCTGATCCATGCTCCTAGTTATTACCTTTAGAACAGTAGCCTCCTATTTGAACTTGCTGCCATACTGACAATTTGTTTAAGCGTGAATTAAAATGATAGTTCCTTATTTAACTTTTTTTTTGCATTTAAACACTTTTGTTCTTTTCTTTTTTTTTTTCTTTTTTTTTGATATAGCTACAACTCCCATGAGAGCGACTGTATGTGATACAAGGTGGGAGATTGTTAAAAATGTGCTTGTTAGTGTGAAAAGACAGATGGTGCAGCGTGGCGGCCGCTCAGTGGTTAATACAGCATAAAGCTCCTGGACTCAAAACTCAGCTGTTTTGTCCTGTTGCTCCAAGTTCTAGACTTTTCTGCAACGTCAGGCATATTGGAAACTTTAAATTTCCCACAGGTGTGAAGGTTCGTATGACGGATCGTTTCTGGGGTTTTACCCTGTGATGTATTGCCTTCCACTCAGGCAGAATAGAATCATAGGAATAATTTCATCTACTGTTTTATTACCGTTATTTAAATTATAACTGCTATGGGAAGCACAGATCACAATACAAATTAAAAGCAGCTATCTTTACAGGCATTTCTTCTAATGGGGCAAGGCCACATAAATAATTAGAACATGGTATGCTCGCCAAAAGCCATGTTCCCATTTCTTTATCCCAAAGACACTCTTTCCTCTCCTTGATCCTTCAGCTGTTTTAGACACAATAATACAATTGGACAATCCTGCACTGATGTGGAAAGCAAGCTGAGCCCCAAAACAGTGTATGGGGACCAGAGATGGCCCCTTATCACACTGTTATGCTTTGTTCACTTTAATAATACAATTGTGAAAACCTCCTGAAGTAGATACATACATGCAGGATGTTCTGAAGCATAAAAAAAACAGGGCCCAAGAGGTTTTTGCCACATCTCTGTGACACAGTTGTTATTAGGATTATAATCAGTGAAGGAAAAAAAAGAAGAACACCTGATTCTGTGGTTCATGTTGTGGTAGCTCATATGCCCGAACGCTTGAAGCAGAAAACAAAAACTGAGAGAAACGCCGGGGATACCTAAAAATAAAAGCCCATTTAGTTCTGTGAGTCCACATCATCATATCACTGTTTTACTGTTTACCAGCGTGCAATGAGCAAGGAGTACCCAGAGGGACTTGATTCAATCTGGGGCAGATAGCTAAAAAAACAACAACAACAACAAGAAAACAAAAAAAGAATAATTATGATGTGTGTGCTCAATTTGTATGCTTGACTTGCTGTTCTTCCGGGACACTGCGGGGCACCATCACAGCGGCTACAACGATAACACGTTGTCTCGGATGATTGTGAATGACAGGCAGAAAATTAGATTTGAAAAGCTATTGTACGTGTGTGTGTGATGATTTGAATAGACTAATTGATTGGATCTTAATGAGACGGTCCTGTCTTCAGGTCCTTTGCGATTCAAATGACGTCCATCAGGAGGTAGAGCTCAAACGATGGTGCAACATTCATATTTGAATGATCTAGATTGACATGTGAACGAAATGAAGAAAAGAGCTGGCATGAGAGTTTGTCCAAAGGATCACGTCATCAAAAAGAAGACAAACAACTGTTTAACCACTAGGTGGTAGTATTGCCACTGTTAAACCAGTGTTTCACTTACAAGTGTCATGCATGAAACTGTACAATCATTTAATGCTGTGTGGAAATATTAAAAATAACACCATTTCCTGGTAATTTTACTTGCTGATGCTGACAACAAAAGCACTATTGTGGACTGGAATTAACCCCCATATCTCTCCTTCTTATCCTCTTTTAGAGTGTTAATAGGTTATTACTGCAAAGATAGTAAAGCTGCCTCCTTGCTTCTAACTGTATCTGGTACCTTGTAATTTCGCTGACAGTAATTGTAGCTGTTCTTGTAATTGTGCAGTGCTCCGGATAAGAGATCTAGTTAAACATTTAAAGGCTAAATAGTGAGTGTAAAAGAAAACATACATACGTTGTGCATTTCCCCTGTTGCTCATATCTGCTGAAGTAAGC
The DNA here is from genome assembly GCF_000972845.2 of Larimichthys crocea. Taxonomy (NCBI): domain Eukaryota; kingdom Metazoa; phylum Chordata; class Actinopteri; family Sciaenidae; genus Larimichthys; species Larimichthys crocea. Next base: position 3,520,287 of record NC_040029.1, on the reverse strand, counting down.
CTGTATTATGTAGTTAATGGATGTATTTCATGTGTTTTGCCTAAGATTGACCATATTAGCAGAATGCCCCATGCAGCTGGAGGATTTCCCCATGGATGCACACGCCTGCCCTCTCAAGTTCGGCAGCTGTGAGTAAAATCTACTTTTCTATTCATCTTGCCCTTCACTATATAACCTAATCCCAGCTATTATGTGACGTTCAGCCCAATGTAATCAGTTATGCAGAAGTTGAATCTAGATTTAGAGAACAATAAGAGCTCATTTTAGACAATGTTGGGTAATAGATAGAATGCTGCTGCCGCACAGACAATGCTGAGTTTGCTTTCCTGACTTTCCTGACTGTCTTCCAAATCCAAACTTAAGAGTGTGCAGTGTTTTCCTATAAGTTAAGCTACTGGTCATACCAGAACAAGTAAGCCTGTAGCAACAAAACCCCTGAGTAGACTGAAGTAAATGTACCTTTTATTATTCCCCTTTTGTAAGTTCCTTTGACTAAAGCTCAATGTAATGCCATTGATGCAGTCTGTAAAACTGAACATCGGGTTTCATGTATTAATAAAACAAGGAATAGGATCAGGATATAGAGGTAGAACGACTGAGATGTGAAGGAGTGCCCTTAGGGAAGACCTACCAGAGAGGATTATGGGCTAGCTCGAGGCAAATAACTTCTGTGTTTTACAGTATCAGTCACGGTTGAATTAAGTCAGAAATGTATGGCAAAGTGTCTCACAGTAAGATGTTGTTTACTGACATCTTATAATGCTCATTATTTAATTCTTTTTGCAAGCTCTATTAAAAAAAACTTTGTAAGAAGTCACTGACAGAAGAGAAGAGATTACTGTGTGTTCCCAAACACTTAATTAGGCCAGTGATCGGAAGGGTTTTCCCCAATGCCTTCTTAACAGGACAGCTACTCTGTGTGTCCTAACACTGCAGACATGTATAGAAACTTGAGTGGCCCCGGGGGTATTTAAAGACCGATCTGGCCAAATACCACACCTTAGGAGCCTCTTGGGCTAAAAGGATGAGGCTCTTATCCCCAGATTTCTGTGAGACGTAGTCCACCCACACTCTCTATGTAAGAGAAGCACTTTTGACTGCAATCCAATTACAGCGCAAGGAGCTGCTGGGCCTTCCCATGGCAAACACTAACCTAATCGGCCTGGTTCAATGCCCTACATATAAGTGTAAGTGTGTAATAGGAATAATGTGTTGATGTCCACACAGTATATTTATAAAGTAAGGGGACTTCTTGCTTTGTTTCTCTCCTGATCACCTCCTGCTTTACCTCCACTTTACACTGCTGCATCCTAACTACATGTTAATATACAGCAAAAAGAAGTCAACCCTTTGTTTAATAAACAAAATGGCTGATGTGACCGACACAAACACAGTTTTAGTCCAGTAATCTGCGACAATGCCAAACAGTATTTTACTATCGTCATCAGCGGTGGAGACAACATCCGGTGTAATGAAAAATGGGCAAAATTAATCCTGAGCGTGGAGAGAAAAAAGGGCACCAGATTTCTCCATCTTCTCCTCCTCTCTTCAGAATGTCATGATTTGATATTTCAGTGCTGCTCTCCACAGGCAGAGGCCAGTGACTACAGAAGCAAGGAAAAAATGTCAAATCTTCTGGAATAAAATTCAATTTCCTAAACACACACATGAAGAATTCATCTGCAAAACAGCGTCCGAAAGAACACAGCGGTTTGTAAATACTGCAAGGCAACACACTAATGAGGTGACTCAGTGTAGTAACCACGCTTCACCCAAGAGTTGTGGTGAATAGTAGCTCCCAAAGTAGGCTATATTCTATCTGGTCTTGGTCTTGACTCTCTCTTGCAATCCCTTGGTCTTGGCCTTGACTTGGTCTCAACCCCTCAAAGTCTTGGTCTCTCAGATTAGCTAGTCTTGACTACAACACTGGCTTTCACCTGACTTCTCTGTAGTTATTGCATTTTATCTTTATAGGTCAGAGTAGTAAGCCCAGTCCTGGGCCACATGTACAGAAGTCATTACAGATGGTGAAGTTAGTCCAGCTAAAGGGCACTAATCCCTTATTGTGGACTACCTGCATCTTAATTTAGCTGCTGGCCTTCAGCCATACAGCTATGGCTGTGGTGTTAAATTAATGTTGAGCCCAGAGATATGTAGCATTTAATTCAAAAGATACAATCTATTATCTTACAACAAACCAAATGACAGCTAAAAGTAATAGCACAACCTTACAAACTTTGGGAGTTAGAAACATTAGTAGTTGAATTGAGCTGAATCGTAATGCATGCATTGAATAGTGAATGTGCAGAGGCACAGTAGTGAACATTGGAATTGTTTATGCATCAAACAATCAGTCTGAAAAACCATGACAACTATGACAAGTACATGAAATCTGCAGCAGTAAAAGGCCACAGGCTGAAGCCAGCTCATACACACAGCAGAAGAACTGCTAAAGGAAAGTATTTTCTCAGAAACATGATTACCATAATCGACAGCTCTCTGACCAAAAAAAAGACGAGACATTTTGAACTTTGTAAAGCTGTTGTTTATCGTGAGGCGGATATTTAGAAACAGCTTGTTCCCTGAATCAGCACCACAGATACAGATGATGGTCTGCGGTGTACAAAACTTGGCCACCTGAGCTGTGGCAAAACAATAAAATATGGTCTTATGAATCATCTCTCAGCCTTCAACCCACAGTGATCACCCTGAACATATGTAGCAGTGAATCATTTTATGATTGCTCTCTTTCTTGGAGCCTTTGATATTCTAAGATATGAATGTCTGGATTGCTTTTGTAAATAAACCTGAGCGCTTTCGTGAACAACAAAAAGAAGTCTGACTGCTGCGTTACTGGTCACCAGAACATCAATGAATCTTCAGGATAAGGATTTCCACTTTAATGACACTCTAACATCAGTTCAAGACTTAGAGGATCAAAGAGAATGTTGAAGCTGTTCTGAAGCCAAAGTAATGACCAAATTCTTGTTGCACTTCATGCACACAAACTCTGTGTTTGTCTCCCCATCTACAGATAAAGTTAGCTTTCTTACAACTGTCCTAACCAGAAAAAATTACAGTATTTGCAGAGCACATATACAGTTTTCAGTAATAACAGCGGCAGATTTACCGCTTAGAAAATGTCTCAGATAACAACTATTACTCACAGATTTCATCAACTAAGCAAGGCATTTGCAAACACTGTCTCTGACAGCTTGGTTTCAAACAAGAATCTTGTAAAAGGACATTAAATATGCATGCTAAGGACTAAAGCCAAGGTAAAATGTTAGCATCCTCACCTGTTCATCCTCCTGACATTGTTCTTACATAAACCTGTTTGGCCTGCATACACACCTTTTTTGTATTGTCTGTAAACCAATGTGGTGTGGACGTAAAGTCATCTCAAGTTATGTTGCAGAGACTCCCCAACTTCCATAAAGTGCAGAACAGAGCTGCTGAAGTTAGCCTCAGTTCTCATATACTAGCACCCAGGACTAGCTTTCACACTGTGGGGAAATATTACACAGTGGATGTACTAATTGTGAACTGGCTAACCCGTCAAACTGATTTAGTAATTTAGTTAATAATGTGCTCCTTGACACAACTGTGTTACTAATTCTGATTAATTATGAAAGATTTCTAATCCGTCTTAGCTTGTGTTGTTCACGAGAAATGAACATGTATTTCCTTTTGAATATTTCAGACTGCTTCGCTCAGAGTGTGTAGAAGTGCTGTATAGTAAGTGATGTGTTAGGCTGAGTCGTTGCTCCCCTCGCCTCGCACATGAGACGGGAGCAGCAAAGCGTTTAAGCGTGAACTGTTCAGAAGTTGGCACAGGTGCACCATCTTGCCTGTCAAAGTCTTTAGTTCTTCCTCTGTGTAATGAAATTCACCAATAATCCCTTGTTCCAATCTAAGTACCCGACAATTAAGGTTTGGTCTGACAGTGCCCACATTTAAACACTACATCCCTTGTAGACCAGTATCCAGCTGCCAAGTGAGCACCCAGAATGGAAATACTGAAGTTAAGATGGTGCACAAATAAACAATGGCAGCCCTGTTACAGAAGGCCAGGCCAGAGGTTTCTTGTACATTATATAAATATACTGTATTTTATGCTGTATGTTGTAAATATTTGAATGTTTTAATGCAGATTTGGTTTGTCCTGTGTACTATTCATAGATCATACCTCCAGAAATAGCTGTAAAAATTCCCTCTGAAAAATCTGATCTACTTTCTTTTCTCAGTATTAAATTACACCCTTTAAAGAACCTCAAAAATACAACATAAGTATGAAATTCAGCATCTACTGTAAGTGGACTCAGCCCTCTTCTCATTATTTGTCAGTAGATAATGTCTTTTCCCAATTTCCTCCTTTTATTTAGGTTGACATGTTCTCAAATAGCTTCTTAGTGTCTTTTTTTAGTTCCTCTCTGTTCCCATCCTTGATGGGGTTTTTTTTTTGTTGTTGTTGTTTTTGGTCCAGCAATTCTTTTGACAGGTAACAACAATCACAATCAGTGACATAGTTGCATAGATTATAATTTTTTTCTAATGAAGTTCAAGTCAAACAGACCTGAATCGGTGTCCAGTATTTTGTGCAGGATTTGATATGAATAAATGAACTAGCAGCAGAGGCTTCAGAGTTTGCGCTCCGTTTTTCATCACAAGTGTGATGCAACACATTATGGTTAATCTGACTCAGTCTGGTTCCTGCTGACAGGGGAGCTCACCTCTGACCCGCAAGTGTGGTTTAAACAAGAATACACTTAAAACTCCACCCACACACACACACACACACATGCAGGCATGCAAGCAAAATTCTGCTTTGGGCCTTTAAGCCTGCAGTCTAATCAAAAAGTGCTAGACGGATTCTGCAGCGGCACTCACTCAAATAAACACACAGAGATACACATAACGTGAGCGACGACAGGGTTGAAACTGTGATATGTTACAAATCTACTGTGTTATTGAAATACATTTATTCAAAGGATATTTTCAAGTCATCTTTCTCTTTCTCTCTCCCAGATGCCTATCCGGTGTCAGAGGTGGTCTACACTTGGACTATGGGAGATGTTAAGTCTGTCGAGGTGGCAGAAGACAGCTCCAGGCTCAACCAGTACCATCTTGTTGGGCAAACTAAAGGCACAGAGGACATACACACAAGCAGAGGTGTGTATGTGTGTGCGTGAATAGACAGACAAAAAAGACTCCTGTAATAATCATAGCAGTACAGTAAAAAAAAAAAAAGTGAAGCAAGAGAGAGGAAACCTAACGCCAAAGAGTGGAAATCTTTTGATGAATGCAAAAGTGATGCAAGAAAAATAAAGAATAGGTAACAGCTCTGTATGAAAGAATAAGAACAATCAAATGTGTTGTCCACATTTCAGATCACTTCATCTTTTACTCTTCATCCTAAATGTGTCTTAGAAAAGCAAGCTGATGTTAGCTTTATCAGTTAAACTAGTTAAGTTGGCTATGCCACAGTAACCAGGTATAGGTCTAAATATGTAGTAACAACTAATTTATATGTAACATAACTGGCTTTAATTCAATGCCATGTAAATCCCCACTTGCATTACATTGTAGGTGGGCTATGGACCTCCATTGTTGTAATAGTAATAATAATAATGAAAGAATAATGTCTTACCCTTTAACCATTTAAAAACTTAACATTGAATATAGTATGTAATGTAAAATATAAAAAAAAAAAAAACATTTTAAAGCATTTTTATACACTGATTTTCACAGCTTGATCCTCTTCACTGACTCACTCATCAGTTTACTTTTAATGTATCATCCCCCACAAATCTTACTAACACCATTTTCACATAGGTCCCCCCCCTCCCAGCGAGTAATGGGTTTACAAGGCAAAGCTGGTGTCACAACACATTCCTGTTAATTTAAAAAAGGCTGACTCAGCTGCTGCACCACAGGGCCCTGTTCGAAAACTTTTTACAACCTACAGGACCATTTTTATTAGTTAGAGCAACATTGTGTAACTTTTCTACCACATCGTTCTGTACTATGTATAGTGCCGTAAAGTGTTACATACTTTTTGTGAGTGATCATATGCGGAACACAAACTATTTCACTGATTTTGGTGAAACTGGATCATATTATATGGAGGAATTATATGGGGGAATGCTGATAGGGAGTGGAGTAAATCTGAAACTGACTTTTAGAGCGTGGTGAAATAAAAGGCTGAAAGACAGAAGCTGGGCTTCTTGCTGTTGGACTAATAACTAATATTAGCTGGCTGCTTGCTTGATGTTTGGCTGCCAAGCATAGTTTTTGATATAAGTAATATAATCATCCTTTACTCTCTCACCCTTATTCCTCACCTTTCTTGCGCATCTTTTCCCTGAGTAAATTTATACAGTATTTGATGCAGTGTAACACCAAATAACGTGATGTAACTAATTCTAGATTAGAAAAGATAAACTCTGCGAGAGGGGAGATGGGCGTGCGAAGCAGAGAGCGAATGTGGGAAACATTATCAGGAGATCAGAGTCAATGAGTGGAGGCTTGTGGAGGAGAGTAGCCTATCCCTCACACAACCAGCTGTCTACAGGCCCGGACAGCCCTGTCAAACAACACTTATCCCTGCATGAGCCCATGCGCGCGCACACCCACACAAGCACACACACACACACACACATAGAGCTCAAGAGAGACCTGAGACCTGGGGTTAATCCCTCCATCCAACCACCCATCAGCCTTTGCATAAGAAGATGACATCACAGATCAGTGAGGGATTGGTTGGTTGGCTGTCGCTGAGTGTATCTGTGTGCTTGTGGGTATGTGCTCTCGTACCTTTCTCATTCTAAGTACCAAATGTCCTCGCAGTAATGGTAAAAACCCACAAAGTGAGGACATTCTGATGCTATGCACAGTGACCTGGTTATTTTTGGGTTATAGCTGAGATAGGGTTAGTGTGAAAGTGAAACATTGAATACAGCTGATTTTATATGGTATGATTGGAAGCATTTGATTTAGCATAGTTTAGCATAATGGAGATGGTTTGTTAATGTGTGTGTGTCTGTTTGTATGTTAGGATTGGACAGCCTCGCCCTGACACGTGGGGGTGGGGGCGTTGAAAGGCATCTGCTTAATACTCTTACGTAAAATGAAACTTCCCTCCAGTTTCTAGTAGAATCATTATTAAAGTGTGGATTTCCCCTGGGGAGCCACAACTGAAACCTTGCTTTTGTTGGATGACTCAGTGTTTAAATTGAAAGGTTAAAGGGGTTGTTGGTTGGGGAACTGCATGGCTGCCTAGCCGCAGGGCCAAATTGCTGGTTCACTGGCTGGATGGTTGGCATGTTGACAAGTTTGCTAATTGGTCAGTTGATAAAATGCTGGCTGAAAGGCTGGACAGTGCCTGATGGATGCTGACATATTATACAACCATTGTTTGCTGCAGTCACCAGAAACAGTGAGTTAACAATGCTCGGGACGAGCATGTAGATGGTCAAAAAATTCAATACAAAAGTCTGAAGCAAAGTTTACTGTCAACCACTCATATTGGCAGTAAACCTTGATCCTAACTAGCCATGTTTGATAGCTAGTGGGGGTCAAATCCTCCACAGGATATCCTTTAAATGTGATGATTTTACATGAATCATTTTTGCAGTTTTCGCAATTATAATAATGGCAAGCCAGGCACAAAATGCGTTTTGAGAGAAGCTTATATTTGTCCATTTATTGTCAAATTATGCCACATTTTTTTGCAACACGTGACCATCTCTGGTCCCATGTTTAACACTTTATTTTCTTTGAATGTCATTTAATACTTTGGTTTCCAAATCCGTCATTTATGTTGATTAGTTTCAACAATGCATCAATAGTCGCGTTGTATAAATGTACATGCCTGACAGTTTCCCTGACTTTCCTTTGTTTGCTGTAAATCAGCAAACATGATCTCTGAATACTGTTTAGCCGAAGGACTAAAGGCAGTAAATCATCGTTCATGCAGCTCAGCGCTTCTATCTGGAAACCGTCCAAGCCAGTGGCGGAGATTGCTGATGAGTTTGGGCTCAGGGGTCACATTCAGTCCAGTGGGTTAACTTACCTTCTGTATGTATTTGACTCTCTTGCTAATAACTTCCCCACTTTTACAGCACATACACATCTTACATATTAACAGGCTTTAAATGGAATATTACCACCTTGAATGGAGTTGACAGCCGTTACAGCAGGGGTCATCGAGGTGTGAAAACAGATTCCAATTTTATCTTTTGAAGCCATTTTTAAAAAGTTTAGCAGCAACCTGTCAGAGTTCTTTGCATTTCATGATCCTGTGACATGATTATATTTAATACTTTACTGTGTACAAGTCTAAAGAGCCTGTCTCTGACAATATGAAGATATGCTCCCCAGAGGCCAACTATGACTGGGCGTCCTTGGCAGCACATCATCAAAACTTATCCAAGTTGTATATTTAATAGATGCATCGGCTGTAGATTTCTCTGTGCTCTGAGAAAAGGAGAAGCAGAGGCGAGCGGTCACCTGCTTGATTAAAAGAAGTCTGACAGTCGCCTGTTTTATGAGACAAAGTAATGAAGTGCTTGTTAAACCTGGAACTTAAAACAGCAGTCAATTAATGATTGTCTGGCCTTCCCTTTTGTTGTTATTCTAAGGCAGTGACAGTTTGTCTCCGGGCTCTGGCTGCACGGCCTCAATGACAACAAAAGTTAGACTACAGCTAGTCAAAAAAGTTTTAGGGGGAAATCTAAGTGGTGACAATGAATGCCTTTTTCCACAGAGCAGTTCTGCCGTTACTTGTTCTTGCCAGCTATTGCCAGCAGGATTCCCTGCTTGCACTTTACTGGATCTAGCCTTTAGCTTTGAGATTATCACACAATTGCATCAACGTTTGCCAAAGGGTATCTTTAAAGCTGTTTTCCTTCATTATCTTCACTTTAAATTATTTGCTTTCCAATGATCCACAGTCTTAAAAGTCTGGGAGAACAAGATGTTAGCTGTCAAAATTATCTTTTGCATCTCATATTGGTTGATAATGAATTCAGCTTTTAAAAACTCATATATGGTGGTCCATAGCTCAAATTATTGGATGGATGTGAGGGTTTAATTACCACATCTAATCTTAGACAACACCCCCTAATTTGAGGACATGAAGAAGGAGATTAGATTTTTTCTTGACATCCTTAAGGACATGCCTCCTCCTGTCTCAGTCAGCAGTATCCTAAAATAACTCCTGACTCTAAGACGCACTGTAGCAACAGTTGTGTCTACAGTTTGTCGGGTCTTTTAAAGAATAGTTTGCACTGGATTATTCATCTAATTTCCAGAGAATAGTCCTTCAGGCCAGAGAGTTAAAGGCAAACAAGTTGTTTTTCTACTTACCAGTTGACCAGCATGGCAGCATTGTTTCCCGCCATGAAAGGAAGTTCCCCTCGGACATTGTGAAATACAAATCCATGGGAGAAAAGCAATAAGATCCACCAGAGGAACATGTTCCTCCTCATCCCTCTGCCCCCAGTCCTGTCGGGATCCATGCATCAAGGGCAAAGTTGACCCTGGGGTGTCCCAGGTAGGCAGTGCCTGAAGTTGACGGGGTAGCTGTGAGCCAGACGGCCTGGAGTCATGAGGGCGTCAGAGGGCCCAGGTGATGGGTTCACAGTCGAAACTAACGGTGTTGGGGATCTCCTGATCGAGGCATGGCTGCCTCGGTGGTGATGATAAGCGGATATTTTCCGTCAGTACAGAGTGCCGGCAAAAGAAACAGTTCACCTCACTTTCAATCTGCTGTCAGCTGATACCCACGGTGCATTTTCTTAATTGCTTCTTCTTCCCTCCACACACCGGTCAGTCCCATCAAGAATGTTTGATCATCATTCCACAGAGAGACGACAAATAACCAAAAAAAACAACATGAAAGATAGAAAATGTCCACACAGCTAGCCCCCCTCCATCCCACCAGTGATTAGCAGCGCAGTGAGTGTCCCTCTCCGTGGCTTAGTGTCCTGAGGTGTGTGTGTGTGTGTGTGTCTGTGTGTGTGTGTGGTGGCTGTCAGCAGTTAGAAATCATGCTTCATGTGTGTTTCAGAGTGTGTATGTGTGCGTGTCAGTGCCTGGATTGGCAGGGCAGAGTGGGCGGGGCTTTGGGCTCTATGAGGATCCCAGGACAGGAAGCCACACACACACATACACACACACACACACTCTCTTTCTGTCACTGATGGCAGGATGCAGATTGTAACCAGGGATTAGGGAGGTTCAAAAATCCGATTTTGCCCGGAGAAAGCCTTGTGTATTACTGTGTGTGTGTGTGTGTGTGTGTGTGTGTGTGTGTGTGTGTGTGTGTGTGTGTGTGTGCGTGTGAGAGAGAGACAGCAGAGAGCTGCTTGTGTGCCTCAGTGTGTGCATGTTATTCATTGGGTTTTTCATAGTTTACCAGCGCCTGCAGTTGCAAACTGCTCCCGGCAAGAGGATTTTTTAAAGCCTCGAATGCAATCTTCAGTTGTTTGACTGAATATTGTGCCCCCTCTCTTTCTATCCCTCCTGCTACACTTCCTCTGTGTCTGGATTGTCACCACCCCCATTGTCGAATCCCAGACATTAACCACATAATAATCTATTGTCATGTCCCCGCAATAATTAACGCCGCTTGCTCTCATTTTTCAGTTTAATAATGGATTTGAAGTCAGGTTCATTTCGTCGTTGTGTTCAGCTGAATATGAAATCTCTTTATCATTAGTTCATTTTTTTTAACTGTTTCACATCCGTCACTTTCCATTTTGCAGTTCCCACATCCTCTAATTATTTCATTACAGGAAGGAGGATTGAAACATTAGTTCAGGGGGATCGGAGGGCCATGAGAGGAGTTTTAAGACTTTGTGCCTGTTTTATCCAATAATTTAGCACCATCTGTGCAATTTTAGATACTGTCATAAAAAAGTAATTATGTTGTCCTATGTGTAACCCAACACATGTGGCGCTGTAAGGAGGTCAACTCACACATTAATAATTCCACTAAATATATTCACTCTGATGTGGTTCATCTGAAAGCAGATGTCTCCATCATTAAGTACTCACCTTGTTTAGTGTCCCTATCTAACTCTATATTCTTTTTATTTCTTTCCTCCCCCACAGGACAGTACACAGTGATGATGGTCCACTTCTTCCTGAAGAGGAAGATTGGCTATTTTGTCATCCAGACATATATGCCCTGTTTCATGACTGTGATCCTGTCCCAGGTGTCGTTTTGGCTAAACAGAGAATCAGTTCCTGCAAGGACTGTCTTCGGTGAGTGAAGCCGCTTATCTACTCATTTTCTTTTTTTCCTAACGTTTTATTTATCTGGGTAATATTCCTGTCATGCACATTCACACAAGGGAGCCCATTGAGCGGCAGCACTGCAGTCGGCAGCAGTTTAAAGTTATTAAAGCGCGCACCTTTGTTGAGCGTTTCCAGCCGGCCTGTAAAAACTCAATTTAAACTTGTCACGGCCTTTGTTTGCACCCAGGGGTGACCACTGTGCTGACCATGACCACACTCAGCATCAGTGCCAGGAACTCGCTCCCTAAAGTGGCCTATGCAACAGCCATGGATTGGTTCATAGCCGTCTGCTACGCTTTCGTCTTTTCTGCCCTCATTGAGTTCGCCACCGTGAACTACTTCACCAAGAGAAGCTGGGCGTGGGATGGCAAGAAGGCGCTGGAAGCACAGCACCCTAAGGTACAAAATTACATATTTAGGAGTAAAACACCTTAAAATACCGGACATGTGAACTTAGTATTTTTATTTGCAAAGCTGAGTCTGCTTCAAAAGACTGGTCCACATGTTGTAGCTCATAATGTAGTAAACACAAACTTTATATCATCATTTCAAAGCATACAGTCACTTTTCAGGTGGGTTTTCTACTTTCCAGGCTACCTGGTGTCCTACAAAATATGGAAATGCAACTTGCTTAAAATAGGTCATCGTTGACAGTGAATTATTTAACGTTCACCTTCTGATAGCTATGATTGCATGATAATTTGAAATTCCCAAAACGTTCATGTGCCATGTAGTCAGAGTCAAACCTTGAAAAAACACAATTTAAAAGATTTATGTATAAAATCTCAGACAAAGCATGATTCGTGTTTGAGGTGATAAGATACAAGCACTTCTAATGCCTCACTTATGAACAGTAGGTCGGCAGATTCAGCTGTTTGTCCTTGTTTCCAGTCCTTATGCTAAGCTAAGCTAACTGTCTTCTGGCTCTTGTTAGGTAGTTAGTGTACATATATGGAGTATGGTATCAATCTACTCGTCTAACTCTCAGCAAGACCATGTGTATATATATATATATATATATATTTCCCAAACCATCTCATCTTTGTCTTCATATCTTTTAAAGAACCACTTCTATACCAATGTAAAACATTATGGTAATCCTCCGCAGCAAGGACTAAGCCTTTGCACATGGGCGGCGGCTGCTCTACCAACTGAGCTAAACAACGCCCCTGTCAGATGACTCATGATTCATTTCATGTGGTCTAGTGTAAAAATCCCTCTGAGTATTGATATCCCTTCACAGCCCTGATTATTATACAAGTTGCTTGCTCTAATATAATCAGAGATGCCCGGGAAAATTGTCATGCAGCTGCACTAAAACATACATTTGCATATTGCAATCATAAATAAAAATCAAACAGACACCTGAGTTAAATTTAATTACACAGCATCCCAACATTTTAGCAGAATGTTTGGCAGAAATGTTTCACTTCTGTAAAATCACTAATCATCACAGACAGAATGAAGGACATTGATTATCTCAGGCCAAAACCAGCAGAGCAAAGCGTAAAACTAATTCACTCCTGTAATCTGTCCCGCTGTAGAAACGTGACCCCATGGTGCTGTCGAAAAAGCCCAACAACGTTTGCTCTGCAGGCGTCAACTACACCCCCAACCTCACCAAGGACGTGTCCATCTCCACCATCTTCAACACAACATCGGTACAGCTCCGTGCCACTGAGACCAAGTTGGTGGACCCTAAGAAGACCTACAACAGCGTCAGCAAGATTGATAAGATGTCGCGGATAGTGTTTCCCGTCCTCTTTGGAACCTTCAACCTCGTCTACTGGGCCACATATCTTAACAGAGAACCGATGGTGAAAGGAGTGGGCACCTCAACATAATCTTTCTGTTTTTTTCCCCTGAGACAGAGAGTTTGTGTAAGGGAAGAAGTCTGAGAGCGTGTGGACTAAAAGGAAAGGAGTTGAAAGAAAATCTCTGCCCTTGAAAAAATAACAAAGAAAAACATAAAAAACATATCTGTGCTTGAAGAACAAAAACGAACTATACTCAACCATCTAATTCAAGCACTTTGAATGGATGCAAGGCTGCAACAGAATCTCTTTCCTGTTTTTCATGTCCTAAAAAACTGCTTGATCACAAAGAAACCGCTTCTAAGACTGTGTCGACGAGAGAGCGGGCGCTTTTCTTCTTTCTCATCTGTCCCGCTGCAGTTTGCATGACGCTCTCCTCAAAAGAAAACCATGGACTCCTTTTTGTCTTGAATACCAACTATGTATATGTCAATCACTGCTTAAAGTATGGGAGCACACTTCATTGCTACTACTTGAGGAAGGGTTAAATTAAACTAGTGTAGGAGAAATTTTGCTCCACATCCTTATCACAGAGGCTTGAAATGCACTGAGCGTATGCTATGAAAAGAAAAAGCCTGCAATATAACATCAGAATTTGAAAAATTTATTAAAAAATGTACCTCATTCCACGTTGCGTGGAAGAAACATTTCTTAAGATTAATGCTACAAGTGCATTAATAATTCAGATTTATGTCTCGTTTTTAAAGTGAGTTTGCAGTGGGTTGTGTGTCTCTTTGTACATCTTTACTTGATGACTGAAAGCCTTCTGCTGCAGGCCAGGTTTCCCAGAAGCAGTCTGTGTCTCAATGGGAAATGACAAAAAAAATAAAAAAAAACTACCTGGAGGTTTAAAAAAAACTCTTCAGGCAGATTATCATCGCAAGAGTTTCTGAATTTTTAAATGAAAAGAAGCTTCTTCATTTATGAAAAATTCACACGTTGACGTTTAGGGCGGCTTGCCAACAAGAATATTTGAAAAACTTTCTTGGCCCACTTTCACCGGGTGACTGGACAGCTGATGGCAATGTTCAGGACAAATTTAGGATTGGATGTATGTGCTTTTAACTGAATTTTGAGCACGGGTCACTCAGCTAACAAACTAATATTCACAGTTGAGAGAGCAGTGCTTGAAACGCAGTGTGTGTCACATACAAATGAGCATGCTGAGAGTCCAGAGACTGGCATTCAGTGAGATGACATGGGGGCAATTCTATACTTAACACAAAGATCTCCAGGGTCCGGTTCGACAAAGATAGACTTTAGATTAGTCAGAGGAGAGGAGGTGGAAGATATGTGAAAGATGAAAATACAAGCTAATACACTAGCTTCCTCCATTTTGAACATTTTGAAATTCCTCAAAGGTCAACACTGCTTGGACAGCTCATTGTTGGTCAACTATGTTTAATTCCAGTTTCATTGGAATTAATTAATTCAGTCCTTTTTAAATGATGAAGCCTTTAAGCTACAAAGATTCGGAGAAATTAGGCCGAGTCTCGTATGAGAATGATGTAAATAAATGTTTAATTTTAACTCTTATCTTTGACACAAAAAAAGTGTGTCTCATGTTTTAAACCCTGAGAAGAAGAAAAAAAATGTCTAATGTTGACTTTTAATGTTTTCGTCTGATAACTTTCTTCATGTTTGTGCACATGTGTGAAATGTTTTTTTTCTTCTAGTCGCTTGTAGAAGATCTGATCAAACTTTTGATCTTTTGAATTGAATGTTTTCTTTCTTTCCACATTGACTTCATGAAAGTGGAAGCAATGAGCACACGTTACGGCATTTCGGCTGGAGCCCAACACGGCACATCATATGTGATTGGTTGGAACGTGATGAGACATACTCAGGAACTAAAGGACCCATGCTCTCAGCGGAAGAGTTGCCTCAGAGTAGCCTCTTTTAACTCATGGATTTTAAACATTGTAGTTCAATCGGTCACCTGCTGCTGGGAGCATTGTCCACGATAACTTTTTGGCGCTGAATGGGATGTTGATAGAAAATCATGTAAAGTTGACATCAGCTGCTACTGTACCTGCTTTGCTTTGTGAAACTGGGACCTACAGCAAATATCTTCACGATATAAGCTTAGAATTTTTTTCCAAAGCGCTTTTCTTTTGCATTTTGGTGCCATAATACCCTGTCGTGTTTCTGTGCTGGTTTGGGTTTGATGTTAAATCTGCGTTTTTATGTAAATTTTTCGGTGTTGCTATCTGTCAAATGCACTGTGGGTGTCTTAGAGCTAAGCTAAGACAGTGTTTCAGTTCTTGTTAAAGTGCAGCAGCGGTGTAAAAAGAATGAAGGGCGATCCATACATCTGTCTGTCAGGGGTCGCCATGGCAGCAAGTCCAGATGAGCAGACCAGACGTCCCTTTTCCCGGTAACAACCTGCTGCTTATACACATTCATATGTGAGTGACTCATCATGACTGCAGTATTTGAGTCCTTCACAAAGTTTGGCATTATTTGTTTGTTCTGTCAGAGCTGAACTGCTTCATCTGAGCTTATTTTGAGTTCTCTTACCAAAGGAAATGAAACTGTGCTACGCATTTTTCTCCATCATCATGTAAGTATGTGTTATCATCTGTCATTTTCTCCGTGAATTTGTTCCATCACTTTTGACCAAAAACCTGTAAAACTAAAACATTCCCATCAGCCTTAGCTGTACTTTTGTTTTTTTTTAATTTAGTGCCAGTTAGTTAGCATTCAGACATGTTCAACCCGAGATGGTGAACATGGTAAAACAATAACTGCTGAGCATCAGCATGTTAGCATGCTGACGTTATCCTTTAGTTCAAGTGCAGCCTCACGGAGACTGGCTGTCACTAGCACGGCTGTACATATGTTAGCTGATGGCCCTCCAACAAAAAAAGAGTCAAACATACAGACCTGCTGTGAAACAAAAACCAATACTGCAAAAAAAAGGGAAAAAAAAACAGATTGCTGCCTTCTCCTGTAGACTATTTTACCCGAAACATTTTTCCCAAAAATACTGAAATATTTCAGTTCATTCCCAACAGTTATTTCCCCTCTAAGAATCCTTGATAGACATACATACATCTTACTTGTCACCCAAGAAATGAGTGCTCCTATCCATCCATCCATCCATCCATTTAACCATCCCTCTCTTCTCTATTGCCCCTCCTTCCCTCCTTCAGCCACTGTGACAGACTCATCTGCCATACATCTGTTAGAAAAGGGATTTAGTTCCGCTTAAGTTACTCTCACTCGTTCAGGGGGGCCCCTTACAGCAAAGCACTTCACTCCAATTTAAGCCCCGACTGGCCCAGTCGGTGACAAATGCTTGTTTTTCTCTCTGTGGTGTCTGGACAGCTGTGGCTCGTGCGTGTTAGGAACAAATTTAGGATTGATTATATGTACTTTATCCAAAGCTAGCTCACGGGCAGTGAAGCCAACTGAAGTTTTCAACTCGGGTCTGTCAAGTGGGGAATGTAACTTACATGCAGCAGTCAGCTTAAAGGGACTCACACAGCGCTGCGACAGCAACAGTTGTCCGGGAAGGCTACAGACAGCCATGACACATGCATGTAGTTATTGTTTTTGAGCCTCAGTAAAGAACTTTGATTTATTTTGGAGGAAACATTAAACTGAGAACTTTTGTATTAAAAAAAATGCAGCAAAACCTTTGTAGCTATAGCCGGGCTGTAGTATTTGTGTTACTCATTCTTTGTCTTATGTACTGTATTTGTTTTATGTGTTATACTTCAAGCGATCAAATAAAAAAAAGAACAAATATGGCGTCCAGAAGTTATTACTGAACAACTCTCTGCCTGATACAATCACTCTTTTGTGGCCAAAAAGTGGTCTGTGGACTGGACTTTGTCTTCTGACACCTTTCTATCAGAACATTAACCTTTTCAGCAATTTGAGCTGCAATGGCTCGCCTGTTTGATCGGACCAGACAGGCCAACCTTCACCTTCACTCCCCACGTACGTGAAGGTGACTTGGCTGCTGTGTCGCTTTTACCCTTTTCTTTCCTTGGAAGAGCTGCAGTTTGGGAGATGATCTGACCCGGTCGTCGAGCCATCACAATTTGGCAAAGTCAAAGTCGCTCAAATTCTTCCAATTGTCCATTTTTCCTGCTCCTAACATCAACTTTAAGGACAAACTGTTCACTTTGCCTAATATATCCCACTGACTGCTTTATGAGAGCTTGATGCTTAGTGTCTGTAAACTGTGATAAAACATTCCCTCTGTCTATCTCTGCTTTTGTGAACGCACAGCTGTCAGTGCTAAGTAACAACATGGACTTCAGTTCTGGTTTCTTGTCATCCAGAGCAGCATTATCTAAAGCTCTGATTATTGTATTTGATGAACAATGACTGACTGGCTTTTTACAGTAGAGTTTCTTTCTCTTCTTGGATTTTATTGGACAAACAGACAAATGGATAACATCTTATCATTTATGAGAGGGAAATACTCACTTCTAAAGGACGGTCACTAATTTTACGGGTACAATAAGTTCTGCACCAAAGTTTGAAGTCATTGTATTTCTATCTTATGTTACTTTAGACTTCCACTTTTCTATATTTCACATAGGAACTATTGTACTTTTTACTTCACTACACTGATCTGACGGCTTCAGTTACTTTTCAGGATAATATTTTCCATAAATCCAAAAATACAATGCTTTTATTTACGCTGTACAAATTGACAGCATCTGGCTGCGGCTGCTTGATGTTTCAGATGTCAGCCACAGGGGCCTGCAAAATGAATACTTTGGGTACTTCAAGTCCATTTCTGCTGTTCCTCTCTTTGAATGCAGGACATGACCAGCAGTGCAACGACTTCCAGCTGCATGGTTATAATAAGTATCAGCATCAATAATCAGAAATTGTCGGTTATTTCTGGAGGTCAGTGCTGGTCAAGAGGTTAATTAACCAGCTGCAGCACTGCAGAGCCAACATCCCACCATGCTTTTTACACGTTCAGCCACTAAGGGGCAGTGAAGCCCCTCCACCCGCCTGCAGTGTGATGCTGCGTGGATGTGGGATGGGGGAAAAAAAATAAATAAATAAAAAAAATTCAAAAGCCCCCACAAGTTTGTAGGCTGAACGCCAGGGCTGCCCTACTGAGTTTGTGCGCCTGTTCAGAAATGACTTATTTGTGGAGTGTGGAGGAGAGCCGGCTGTGACTCTGTGGTACGTAAACGGCTGTGTAAAGCCTTGATGTGACTTCCAGTGGTGATCGTCGTGAGGGGAACAGCAAACATCAAAATAAACAAAAACCAAGCACACGTTCAGTGAACTGATCTCTGGCTCATATTTGATAAAGCAGACTGTGAAATCAAATAAAGATTTAGATTTAGGAGCCCAAACTGAACCCTCAGCTGATTGTCTAATTAACTGGAATTATTACAGTACACACATTGGTTCATACAGATGTTTAAATGTGAAGGAAACATCTGTTTCCCACTCAAAATGTGTGCTCCAGGTACTCTGTGTTGCCTGTGCGGGGTGTATGAGTCACGCAAGATGCTCATCTCCTAAAGGTTCACCACCATCAGCACCATCAGCACCATCAGCAGCAGCAGAAGCAGAAGCAGAAGCAGAAGCAGACAGCGTCACCCATCCACTCTGTTGCCCACACGTTAAGAGAGGGAGAGGAGGGCGCTGCTGGATCAAGTCGATCCGACTCCCCATCCGCTGGACTGATCACACTGATTGATCGTCGGCGTGCGTTTTCCCCCCGGAGGAACCCCCTGCAAGGAAGGAAGGAAGGAAGGAAGGAAGGGTGTGGAGAAGGAAAAAAAGGGGAGGAGGTGGAGGAGAAGGAGGAGGGAGGAGAGGAGGGGAGGGTTGATTGTTGGGAAAAGACCGCTGTGTGGACCGCAGATGACACGCAGGAGAAAGTGTGTGTGGGCGGATGAGGAAGTTCAGAGCGCGGATTGATGGTCGCACACACACACACACACACACACATACGCACACACACACACAAACACACACCTACTGTACTGGCACTTTATCGCAGCAGCGGGAGCCAGGAGCACAACGTCGGGGATCTCCATCCAGCAGTTTTCTGTGATCAGATCAGTGATCCGTGGATGGGAAAATGACAATCAAGTTTGTGGCCATCGTCTTTGTACTTGTGCTCGCTCGTGGTGCTCGGTAAGTGTGATTTGCCCCCTCCCCACCCACCCCACCCCCCCGTTTGTCCCTTTATTTCTTGAACAAACGTGCACGATCAACAGCTAAGAGAGGGGGGGGGATGTTTCTTTGAAGCTTCAAAAGTTCACATGTGGTGGGATGTGACGGCAACTGCGCATTTTGTGTGAATGAGACTGGCTGATAATGCATGGAGTGTTTGTTCATTGCTTCTTTTCTTTTTTTTTTCTAAGGGCTTTCCCCGCCGCGCGCGCGCGCACACACACACACACACACACACACACACACACACACACAGAAATGACAGCAAACAGATCTTTGAAATTCCAACATATGAGCTGATTTACATGTTTTGCTGCTGCGACAAAGTTTTCCAGGACAATGCTGTTTATTAAAGGAGAGCTGTAAGCACGTCAACATGATTAACCACCCACCCTTTTTGCTTTTCACCCCAAACCCCCAGTTCTGATCTACTGGAATATGGCGACGACTATGAAGATCACCACGACGCCACTGTCAATCAAATGCTGGTCCCCAGGTCGCACCAGGAGGATGCCACACTCATACTGAACAATTTGCTCAAGGAATATGACAAGACTCTGCGGCCGGACATCGGAGGTAAGACCGAGTTTAAAGCTGCTGGAATGGGCTGAAAACTTTGGAGCTGTCCGTGGTGCTGATTGTAAATGGTTGTTATTGGAGCTGTCCATGGTACTGGTTGTGATTAGAGCTGTCCGTGGTGCTGGTTGTGATCAATGACAGTATAAAGAATGGACAGAGCCTGAGAGACGTCACCCATAGGTTTCTGAAGCACTGTTTTGAGGCCAAAAATATGCACCACTGGATGTACTGCTCCGTCTAATCTAAATATCGAAAAAGCCTGTCTCAAGCGGACGCTTGAGGAATTACAGTTTCCCTAGCACTTCCGCACTGGCTTCATTTCCCAGCACTGAAAGTTGTCTCTTGGTTGGCTGTCTGTGGTGCTGGTTATGATTGGAGCTGTCTGTGGTGCTGGTTGTGATTGGTTGTGATTGGGGTTGTCTGTGGTTCTGGTTCTGATTGGCTGTGATTGGGGTTGTCTGTGGTTCTGGTTCTGATTAGTTGTGATTGGAGCTGTCGGTGGTTCTGGTTGTGATTGGTTGTGATTGGGGTTGTCTGTGGTTCTGGTTCTGATTGGTTGTAATTGGAGCTGTCTGTGGTTCTGGTTGTGATTGGTTGTAATTGGGGTCATCCATGGTGCTGGTTCTCAGGGCCGGTCTTAGCTATGGGCAATGTGGGCGGTTGCCCAGGGCGCAGTCTCTGTGGGGGGCGCACGAGCGCCCGAAAAAGAAAAAAACCTTGGTAATTTTCGATACCGCTCATTAAGTTAGCGAAGCGGGCGCTCTGGGAGCGGGGTGTTGACAAGGCAGAGGGGGGCAGCGGGCAGACTGATAGGGGCGCACGGCGCATCCAGGGGCGCACGGGCGGCCGTGAGGGCGCACGAGAAAATGTTCGCCCAGGGCGCAAATGTGGCCAGGACCGACGCTGCTGGTTCTGATTGGTTGCGATTGGGGTTGTCTGTAGTGCTAGTTGTATTTGAAGCTGTCTGTGGTGATAAAACCTAGCTTCAACACTGGTCGGAGGCCTTTGTTTTTGAGAGTGTGTGTGAGCTTTGTTCCAGATCTCCACTGATGCTTTACAATAGTCATATCCAAGACCTTTCTATGGCTGCACTGTTCTATCCAACAGGAATATTCTGCATGTGTTTTTCCAACATTTTAAACCCTTTCAGATGTCTGCTGGAATTTAAAATAAAGCTGTGTGTTTAAAAAAGGGCAGCTTGGTGGTTGCCTCACAGCAAGAAGGTTCCTGGTTCGAAGGCTGGGGCCTTTCTGTGTGGAGTTTGCATGTGGACTCTCACCAGGTACTTCCTCCCACAATCCAGTGTGAATGTGGGCATGAATAGTTGTTTGTCTCTATGTGTCAGCTCTGTGTTGAATTGGCAACCTGTCCAGGGTGTACCCCGCCTCTTGCCCAATGTCTGGCTCCAGCCCCCCATGACCCTGATAAGGATAAGCGGATACAGAAAATGGATGGATGGATGGATGTTTGAACAATGCCTGGCTGCACAGCATGAGTTTGTAATTATGACCCCAGGCTGCAGCTTGTTATCAAAATTGTGTGTTTACTGAAAAAATGCAAGGTATGATCACGCATAAACTACTGCTGCAGTTGACATTGATTCTTTGGCTTAATATTTTTTCAACTAACCGTTTCGTCTACTCAAGAAAATAATGAGAAATTCCTCTGACACAGGGAGTGTTTGGCTCTTTTACAAGTGAGTGCCTTTCAAAAAACCAAGGTTACAACGTGCTTCACGGTTAAACATAGACGATAGAATCATTTAAATGGATAAAAACAACAAGCACAAGCAAAAAATAGTATATAAATAATTCTAAATTAGTCTGAGGAAGCATCAATAGAATTCCTTCGAGGATAAACAGCTGATTGAATTTGCTGATCTGATCCCAAGAAGTCCTTTCTTCCATTGACCTGCGAGGCCTAGTGGGTCTGTAAGAGATCAGCAACTCACTGATACAGGCACTGCGGTAATATTGGAACACTGTGGAGTGTCTTTGTTGGTAATGGTGCAGCAGTGAAGCAGTTGTTGATGGTTTATTCCAATAGTCAAGAAGCAAAGAGACAAAACAGTGGATGGTTTGTTCAACGGCTGGGCTTAGGGATTAAGAAACCAGGGACCCTAAATGCTGCTGAACATATTCAAAGATCTGTTTTGGGCCAAAGATCACTTTGTTTTGTTGAGAGTTGAGTTTGGAAGTTTGCCAGGTTTCAGGGACACATTCAGAAGTGATGCTCAAGTGTTGCTTGGACCACTATAACAGCACATAAAGATGTTCATTTTGCTCATTATGTTCAAGGACGAGGACTATTGATATGCTGAATGACTGTGAGATAGACCAATCAGTGTGTGCCTGTGTGTGTGTGTGTGTGTGTGTGTGTGTGTGGGAGGGTCATCAGTGTTTCACTGGTCTGAATGCTAATTGCAGTTAGCAGGTAGCGTTTGCTCGTCCTTTAATGGAACCGTGATGTCATTGGTGTCCGAGGAAGACCACGTATCTAGATACACTGAAGGTGTGAATTCTGTTTTTCAGCAGAGATTATCTAGAAAAGCTTTGTCATATGGGTTGATTATCTCGGCACATGGGAAGCTTTCGAGAGATTTCGGAGACATATGTTTTTACTGATCATGTTTGTGCCTTTTATTCATCTTTACATTAAAAGCAGGAAAATATAACCATGGGTAGGGGCTACTTGTCCCAAATGTAAACTCATGAAGAGGTCCTCACATGAATATCCTTACTGGGCAACCAAAACATTAATTATTATCTAAATTTAGTGCAAAGCTTCGCAAAAAGGTTGAGCTACATTCAGATGGGTATCTTGGCCAAGCGGGTATCTTCCCCTGTCACACCCCTACAGGAGATTGCAGAGTGCATGAGATAGTCTGTATGTAAGAGGCTGAGGGGTGTTGCTTGATTGCACCCACATTATTTCTACACTTACGGCACAATCAAAGCTCCGAGCTTCTTTGAGGGGTGTAGTCCTCTTCAGAGAGGCAGGAAGGCTGACCGCTAATCAAATGGTTGCGGGTTTGATCTTCCGGAGTGTTCTCAAAGTTCCCTGTGTTAAGTGTACTGTCATTACCAGAGTCCAATATATTGTTGGTGCTGCATTTCAGGAGTCATTTAAAGGGAAAATCAAACCTTTTTATATATCTGGATACAGAGGAGTGTGAGGCGTGATATGAGTGAAGTGGTAATCACTCAGGTGGTCTGATGGTGCTGAAAGGTATATATTAGGGCTTCATATCAAACAGAATGCATGAACGCAGACATCGCTCTTAGGAAAAACTCTGAATGATGTCTGGCCTTGGTATAAAGCTTTAGCTTTAATGGTGTTTTCTTTAGCAGAACTATATCTGTTTTCTCAATTTACTTCTGCTTTTGCATTGCAGAATCAGAGGAATAGTTGATCTAATATGAGGAAATCATTCGGGAATCGCTCTACTCTACATTTTGGAATAAACACTGTGTGTTTCTTAACTTTTTAGATGCTGTAGTTTTGTTTCCTGCAGCCCACTGTGACATTTTCTGCCCTCGTTACCTAAATCCTTGCACATGCTTGTATGACACGTGCATCAACTTTACACAGTAAAACCACTGGATAAACCAAACACTGGCTCTCAAGAGGGGTTTTTACGTTTGTTTTGTTTCTAGTTTCATGGCCACTATACGTTCTCCCACAGGGGAGGGTGAGGTGAGGGGTATTCAGTTCAGTTACAATCTGCAACCGCACCACTAGATGCTAATAAATCCTACAGACTAGACCTTTAAATGTGATCCTAAACTTTGATTTGTGAGTCCAAACAGTAAAAAACATGACATACAGTGGAAAATTTGTATGAAGAAGCTAAACAAAGTCTTATTTATGGATGTATCTAACGGCAGAATGTGACTCTGTACATACATCCTGTCCATGTTTGGTTTCCTGGGTGATTACGTTGATCACCAATATAACAACACCCCAAAAGTATGGACTCAATATTGGAAAGCGTCTCGCTATAAACAGTGCTGGACGAACGCTGATTTATTTTACCATCCCTGTGAATCTGAGGGCTCATAATTGTGAGATGATTAATGAGAGAGCAAAGAAGAAAAGAGTTGTCTCTGGCACAATTTTGTATTTTTGTTTTCAAATGAAACCATGGGAGAAGTCTAGAAGGGAAACATGACAGTGTTTCAGTGGCATACTTTTTCTGGAAGCAAGCCACTTTCTTTGTCTTTTATCGTCTCATATGTTTATTATGGAGTTGCATGGTGGTGCCATGGTTAGCACTGTCGCAGCAAGAGGATTTCTGGTTCAAACTTTTTTTGTGTTTGTGCGTTGGTTGCGTAGATTCTTTCCGGGTACTCTGGCTTCCTCCCACAGTCCAAAGGCATGCAGGCATGCAGATTAACTGGTGACTCTAAATTGCCCGTAGGTGTGAATGTGTCAACCCTGTGATTAACTAGTGGTTTGTCCAAGGTGAAGCCATTTTAAGGTCTGAGACCATACTGTGTATCTTGAAGCTGCCACCATTGAAAGCCTGAAATGAAAGCCTTTCATTTGTAATGGTTCCATTTGGGTGTTTTATTGGCGTTACGCTCGAGATGTTCGAAAAGACTTTGCGGAAGGACTCTGGTAGGAACACTTATCTGCAGATCATTAAGAGTGTTTATTTGTGTTCTTAGCTTATTTAAAATGACCAAGCACCACAGCTTTCACAGTCAATAACCTGGCGAGAATTGATTTTTCTTTTCGCCTCCAACCGGGCTCAGTCTGGCAGCTCACCTCGCGGAGGGGGGAATCTACCTCCATCCCTGCTGCCATAATTAAGATGAGATCCAGTTGACAAACCTCAGTGTCGTCTATGAAATGTTAATGTCTTTGCATAATAATGTGAGGCAGCGGAAACGCACGGGCGTGTGTGTGTGTGTGTGTATGGGAAACACACATATACATCCACATGTAGAAATACACACATAAAGGAACACACTCGTAGATGACTGTGAGTCAAAGACAGATCTGGGACGTTTAAGTCATCGTAAAAAAAAGAGTAGGTTCAGCCGAGAACTGCTGCAGTGAATCTCTGCGAAACACACACACACACACACACACAACAAGCGCACTCACGTACACTGTCAGAACAGTGTGGCTCATTTCACCTAGAGTTTGTCAAAATCAAAGTCATCCACACACCCTCTCTCTCTCTCTCACACACACACGGGGTATCAAACAATGCTTTTTCCCTTTGCCTCCTTTTCAAATGCGAGACACTTCTCTTCTGTAGTTCTGCCTGTTTCTGTGCTGCCGGCTGTGGAACCAGAGTACACGCTGTTGTTTCAGGCACATTTGAGGTTTCTATATTAATTGGCCATTAATTTAAAGCTTAGAAGCTCACAGTGAAGCTCGCTTCACGGGGTAAAAACAACCTCTTTAAGCTAGACAAGAGTAGTGGATGCTGGGGTCGGTTGTACCACTGGTTACATATTTATAGTCTCCTATTGTGTCTTCTAATATATGTATTGATATATACAAAGACACACGCTGCAACAGCAGCAGCAGCCACTGTATCCAGTGCCTCAAAAGCTACAACTCACCTTTTACAATATATTTGTTTTTAATATGGATTAAACAAGAAAAAAATAATAATGCTTGCTGTTCGCCCGTTTCCTGTATGTATGCTAAGTTAAGATCATCTACCTTCATATTTAGGGTATGAATTAAAAATTGGTATCAATCCTGTTAAGAATACAAATAAAATGTTTAACTATACCTTTTAAAGATGTGTATTTGACTCACGCTTTCCCATCTCCATGCACTTTGTATGACAAACAAGTGCGGAGGTTTTGTGTTAAATAAACCATTTGTACTGTACATTTTGCGACGATTATTATTCTTTGCTTGAAGCCGACTTTCTATTTTCAAAATGTCATCTTAGCATAAGCTAACTTGGTTATTTGCCTTCGCCTCCAATCTGCTGCAGATATGAAAATATATTTGATTGAAAAACTGACTACTCAAAAGTTTCAGAGGTTAAGATCTTGAATGTTATGTTGCTTAGGAATCCTTAAAACGGACAAAAGTTCTGCTTCACTGCTGTGAAGCAGAACTTTAAGAAAAAAACAGTCCAAGAAACAACATACAGGGTTATTATCTTAGTTCCTGTGTTTGTTTTCCTCTTGTCTCTTCCAGTCTTGTGAAGTCAGCAGTGAACCTAATCTTCATATAAAGTGGTTGACTGGTCCACTTGGTTCCCAACATTTCCCCCTGAGCAGAACAAGTGTTGAGTCTCACCTTAACCGATAAGAAGCAGTTCGCCTTAGATGAAGATGAGATGCTTTTGTGTCCCTATTGTGTCACTTTCCTTTTGGATTCAGAGTCTGATCACTGTGTGCGATCCTTTCGAGTGCTGCATGTGTGTGTGTGTGTGTCGGAGCATTCGCGAGTGTGTCAGCGCTTGCGTGTGCGCTCACCAGGGAATCGAGGACATAGCGGGTTGGAGTCGAGGGCTTTTGTGTGCTGTAAGGGCTCTGCAGCTACGCACATTCAGAGTTTGGCAAGCAGGGGGTGATTCAAGTAGTTTATATAAAGTTAGGTCTCCAAAAATGCAACAAATGAAGTCTTTGTGTTAACGAGAAGAGTTCCATACATGGCAAGAGAGAATTGATGCTGCTAACAAGCACTGGTTGAGTTTATCATTGCATTGTGATCCAGAAACTATTAAAAATACATCTCTGTTGCACCGGGTGACATGTTCCTTCATTACCATGAACACACACTGGAGTTTATTTTGAGTCAATCCCACACACATACCGAAATGCTCTGCTGTAAATACTCACTAGAGCACCAATTGTGTGTTAATCCACTGATGAAAATAGTCCCCAACAAATGCTGTGCTTACGACATTTTGAGTAAGATTTTGTCAAGACCACATTGCCCGGGTGATTTAGGATATTACTGAGCCTTTTTAAAAAAAAAGTGAAACTATATATCTGTGAGATGTTTTTGAAGAGTTATGTCTTCAGTAGGTACCAACGGGCTTGGGGCGCAGAGCCACAGACATAAGTGACAATAACAAAAATATATATCCAACCTTTTCCTTTAGATCCCACGAGCAGGCTGAAGGATACAAACCACCACCACTGTTGGATGACAGACTATAAAGACCTATTAGACCCTGAATCACAGAACAACATATGGCTGTGGTTACCTTTGATATTCAGTACAATTATGAATACAGTATTTGCCCTTTCTCCCATGCACTTTTACTGAAGCCAACATGCCGGATTAATTTAAGCACGTGTCCTGCCCATGCAACATGAAAAATAATTAAAGGTCCAGTGTGTAAAATTTGGGGATATTTAGGATATTTTCAAAATATGTCAGATATGGAAAAAAATATGCTTTTCTTTTGTGTATAATCACCTAAAAATAAGGATCATTATGTATTTGTGACTTTCAAATGAGCAGGTCCTCCTCCTTTATAACACCATGTTTCTATAGTAACACAAGACAAGTCTTTCAAAATAAGAGTCTTGTTTTGATGATGTCCACGAAAAGTGTTAGTCATGCTGGAGTCGTGACTCTAAGAAGAAGTTTGACGCAAGTTGCTTCAAATGGGCAAATCTCGATTGGCTCCATGAGTTTTGTGTTGCGGTATCTTTGCCTCACATCTCTTCCTCCAGCTGTTTCTTTTGCGGTAAACAAAAGATGGACTGGCAAATAATAAGAAATAACATGAGCAGCAATCAATTTGTGACAGAAAAACAATGAAATTAGCTCAGGGGAAAATACAAGGTAGAAGAAGTCAGACAAATTGCTGCTTAGTGGCTCAGAATATGCAGACAAAACATCTGATTAGGCTATTAGCACTTTAAGAAACTGCTCTTATTCCAAATCCCTCGACTTTCCACAACAACTGTGACACAGCGGAGTGAAATAACTGGACCTTATCAGATTTAAACAAAGAGAAATCCTGTTTTTCTTTCAAAACGTTAATCCTGAACAAGCTGCTCGACGGCTGTTTTCCACTCTGATTAGGTACACGCTTCAGTGTCAGCCTGCATGCAAATACAGTCAACCTGACAGCTTTTCAATGCAGCCCGGTGGCTAATCCAGTTGCTTCTTTGGGGTGTGATCGCAGCAGGTGACGGTGACTGAAGGCTGTAATTGTCCAGCGCTAACACGCTATTGATTTACACTGACTGACCAGGTTGCTGCAATCATATCCACCATTATAGCCTCCCTGAATATGTCTGGCGCTTACAATTAAGCCCGTGGGTGGGAGTGAAAAGGGAAAGACTGTGTGTGCATTTCAATAGGAGGTGTGTGTGTTTCTGTGTGTCTAACTGTAGCTAACAAGCAGCCACACTGCCACACAAATTTAAGTTATGTATCGTTTCTTGACTTAGGGTGGTAAACTAATGTTTTACTGTCCATAGGCTACTGACCATACTTTTTTTTCAAACATTTTTTACCATATTTTTACCATCTTATTTCCGTATAAATTAAGGTGTGTTCTTGCTGAATTGTAAACAGTTTTATACCATAAATTTTAAAGTACACATCAGCAAAATCTGTAATTTAAACAGCATTAAAGTGTTAATTTTCGTGTGATTACATATTTGTGACATTATAGTATTTCCCCGTTAATTTTACCAAAGTATTATATTTTCCATAGTAAAATTATGTGTTTTTTACATATTGTTACAGTATAAATTAAAGTTCCGAACCGTTTGTTAATTTAGGGTAATCCTATGTATCTACTACACTGATATACTGGTTTCAATTTTACAGTCTTTTACTGTTGGTATTTAACAGTTTTTTACTGTAAATTTGACGAACATTTCTTACAGTGCAGTGTTTGTAAGACTTTTATCCATCTACATTTATTAATTTGATTTTGTTTATTTATAACGTTTGTTGCTTTGGCTTTCTTTTGTACACAAATGTGATGTGCATGATCTAAATGTGTGTGTGTGTGTCACTAAAGAGAAGGACTTTGATTCAGATAAAAGCCAGGTGTGTGTCAGAAATAGAAACCAAAGCTGCTCAGACATCATTGATTTGCAGCTGTTTCCTCTCTCTCTCACTCAATCACCTCTCTCATCCTCCCCCCATTCCTTCAAGACCCTCCCTTTACTTACCCTTTAAACTCCCCTCTACTTACTACCAATTTCTGCAATACAGAAGTCATGTCAGATTCATTCACTGCAGGATGGGAATGTCGGCATGGCAACCATTGGTCAATCTACGTCAGCAGACCAATATGTTCCCCCTGTTTGATAAAAGATTTTGACGTACCCTTTGTTTTATTAAAGATTAAAACCAGCGGAAATCAGATTTGAGGAATCTTAATGTTATTTACTGAGAAAGTTCAGCCTGGCATTGGGTTCTTTTTTTACATCCCACTGCCAGAAATAACAAGGAAGTGTTTGTCTTGCACTTAAGTGCTGTGATGACACTGACGTTGATGCTTTAACAGACGAAGTCGATAAAAAAAGAACTAAATGTGAAGAAGAACTTGGCAACTCTGACGGCAAGAGTCTTCGTGTTTATGTCAGTCGATACGTGAACCACTTTAGAAATGTCTCAACAGCTAAATCTGGTACAGACACTTATGATGTACCCCAATACTTTATTGTTTATTACCAAATACCTGCAAAACTACAGACATCTGTTGGTTTGGAGCCACTCAAGGCTGAAGCTAAATCTTTAAACCTTGTTGGTTTTATTACATATTTTAATTCCCAGTTGGGCACGATGCAGATTTTATCTATAATACTGTTGTTCAGAAGTGCTGCAGTAAATGCACATTGACGTGTTACAATAAAATAAAATAAAAAATGTCCAAGTAGCCCAATGTTTATGTGACCCTACATGTGAGTTATGATGTGGTGTGTGATCGTTTGATGGTCCTGTGTGTAAGATTCATGAGGCTGTATTTGCAGAATGTTTGTGTTACCATAAAATGAGAGTTTAAAATCTACAGATGACGTGGTCCGCCATGTCGAACCTCTATGTTTCCATAGTAGCCCAAATCCATCAAACTTACTCTAGATAGGGTCTTTTACACGTTTATCGCGCATTTCTCCTTTACCCAAGGAAGGTGGGCATGGGGTGAGAGCACCACTAGATGGCACTAAATCCTACACACTGCTCCTTTAAATATGATTTTATCAGGTTGAAATGTTCCCGTTGTGATCATCTCTTTATGACGTACAGTTCCGAACATATTTAATTATCCTCTTCTTCTTGTCCCAACAATTTATCAACATGCTGATGTACAAGGTGACAAGTGAAAACACTCTTTTACACTCTTTTTAAACCACTTGACGATATTTTACTTAAATATTATTTTGACCATTACTAATTACGAATTCTGCTATATCTTGTTTGTTTTTTTAACTTATAACATAAAATACATATTTCAACTTGTCACAACAGTACTAAAAATCATACATATAGGCGGCGCTATTAAGAAAAAATAATGTAAAATATAATTTTTTGTCACAACATTTAGTATTACTATTGTTTTATATTACGTATAAAAAAAACCAGTTAATTTGCAAAAAATAAAAATACACCAATAAACTAAATAATATAATCAGTGTGTGTCAGGGACTCAAAGCGGCAATCAAGACCAATTAGAAACACCTGGGAGGTCACGCGGATCAGCGGGAACGCGTTTACTGGCACGCGCCCAGGTGAGCACACCTTGCGGGACGCTAACAGCTAAACGCTGCGGTTAGTGGGTGAAGTTTGATATTTTGAGCACGCTGAATTAGTTGGTTGGATAATTTTGACGGAAGAGCCGCCGCGTGTTGGAGGACGAGAAGACGCGTCGAGTTTACCGACGTGACGCGGTGAGTTTGAAATGTTTGTGCGTCGTTTACAAACTGAATAGCTCCTCTTTCCAAGAGATGCTGGCTGCAGACCTCCACTGTCACGCCCTCTTTCCAAGAGATGCTGGCTGCAGACCTCCACTGTCACGCACCTACCTCCACTGTCAGGCCCGAAAAATGAACGGGATACATTTCAAAATAAAACTGCAGACCTCCACTGTCAGGCCCAAAAATGCAAGGTATACATTTCAAAATAAAATCGTGAATTCGTGAATACACTTCCGGTTGAATCGTTTTCCTCACAAATGAATTAATTAGTAAACAATGACATAAAATCTTTCAATTCCAGATCTATTGTATATATTGTTTTTATAGTATCTGGTTATTATAGACACAGATTAAATGTTAAATATAAATATTTCAATATTTAACATCACAGTAACAGTGTTACACATATTAGTAGCTGTAAACACTCAGCATTAGAAAAATACATACGTTGGTTTGGTGCTTACATAAGGAGTAAACATTTATAATCATCACTTTAAAAGTTACATACGTTGTTTTTGGTGCCTGTTTGTTTCCCAGATATATTAGTGTGTGTGTGAATGGGTGTATAAGAGACATTAACTTAAAGAACTTTGTAGAAAGGCACTTTATGAAGTTCAGTCCATTTCCTTGTATTAGTTTACGGGCAGATCTGCCACATCCAATATGGCGGACGCGTTAACGTAACGCACCAACGGACCAGGTGCCTCTCCCTCTTTCTGTCTGTGAAAAAAACCTTTGGTCCTGTTACTGAAGTTTAGACTACGTAGTCGGTTTTTAGGACACCGTGGTGTTTTTTTCCTTTTTTTTTTTTTTTTTTGGTGTCATTAGTTACTGTTAAACTTAACTGAACTCAGCAGAGTGCGAGTTTTCCTCCATCTTTCGCCTGCTTGTTTAACATCTGCATCTGAAGTCCATTAGTTTTGTATCATATTCCAGGCAGGGGTCACCAACAATGTATTCAAGGGCAGAACTGTCTGCAAGTGAGGCCTACACAATGAATCAGAGCCTCCATGAGCCCCTGTGTTTTAAAATATCCAGCTTCACAGCAGAAATAAACATGTTTACAGCCTGGTACAAAAAACAGTTTTGGTCTCTGTAGCCAGTTTCCTCATTCATGACAACTGTACTGAGGCTGAATTTTTATTTTATTTTATAGAACGCCTCCGTTCAAGCAACATTAAGGCTTAAAGTCATGCAGAATTAACAGTGTGGCTGCTTTGATTGACAGGTGGGTGGCATGTTTGAGCAGCCAGGCTTCAATCAGGGCGCCTCGGCTCTACTTGCAGAGGCAGCATTCAGATTTTGAAGCATACAGCTCTCTAGAAACCTGTGGGTGACGGCACAGATACAACATCCAGTGTTTTATACAGTCTATATGCTCCTAATGTATCCATAGAAACATTTGACTGCTATGGAAATGATCCTGTAGAATATGGATTCACTTTTTTCAATCTATTTAAGGTGAAAAACAGCCGACTGGGTTTAACTTTTAGGTTGGTTCTCCGCAGACACGCAGTCTAAAGTGCACTAGCTGAATAGCCAACTCCTTTTTTAGCTTTTGTGACTTGTGAGCTGTGATGTAGAAGTTAACAAGTGGTATGGTGTCTGAAATCATCTTACAAGACTGTTCCAGGTACAAAAAAAAATGTTGAAATATTTACTGTGACAACTTAGAAGGATATAAATGTGTGTTTTTGCCTCTGGCAGTCAGACCTGACTAATCCCCTTCATACTTCAAACCCCGGAGCTCAGTATAAATGACTGTTAAACTGTGAAGACTGACAGGAAGTTTGTAATTTTAACTTCCTTTAGCTTGTAGCCTAAGTTCAGTCTCAGAGTGTGCATGGCTGCTGTAACGAGCATCAGATCTTTTAGTGAACATCAAGTGAGTAATGTCTTTATGATTTATGCAAGTTTGTTATTTTGAAATTCCTATCTTGGCATCCTGACTCCTGACAGGATAATTGATGAAGACGTCTTGTGGTGCATAACTTCTCGGAAACATGCTGATGAAGGCCGTGTGCTGAGGATTAGCCGAATTTTCTTCTCTTTCAACACTGTCAGCCATTTTTCACACTGGGCTCAGAAATAATTGAAACCTGTGATATGAGACTTGCGATGTGAGACTCCTCGGCCTTTGTTAATGGCGTTTCTCCAAGCTGTGGGTCAGTGTGACGTCCTATTAGTTTTGGCACTCGACAAACTCCTCATTGGATTTTCTTTCATTTTGTGTCTGTGACTGGAAAGGTTGAATAACCACTGCTGTGCACAAGTAAGTTGTTTTTTTTTCACATGAAGTCATATCCTTGAGTAACTTCGATCAGTCGCTGCTGCTTTGATGCTCTCTGATCTTTAAATTTAAAGGTGTACGTCTGCTGGAAAAGGCGGTCAGCTCGATAACAAACACAGGTGCATGTTTTGAATTGAGTGGCCCCTCGCTAATGAACACTATCGCATGCAGCGACTTGAAAAGATCAGGAGTTTATTGGATCAACAAGGTGCAAGCTCTCTCATTTCAAGCTCACCGTGCTTCTTAGTTTTCAGGTTTGTGTCTAGATTCTTGAAATGGCGGCATGCTCAACAGCCTTGATTTTAAAAACTGTGCGTGGACCTCCTGTTTGTCAATTTTCCGACTGAGATGCCTTTTTAACTGCATAACATTCAAATCATCAGATGCAGTTAATGAACTGGAATTTATATTTTCTGAACAGCACATAATTTTAATTATCATAACTACCCAGCTGGAAATTGGAATCACTTGCGTTGGGTATTTAATTTAAACTGAGTCATTTAAATTAAGCGTGTATGGGTGTCTTGAGTTGAGGGAAGCCACTTTACAGCTAGCAAATGAAGCTAACTGTAGGTTAACTACAGCAGGTATTGGATAATGAAAAAGAAATGTGTTAAAGCTAAACTTGCTGTAAAGTGTGGTTTTGTTCTGTGGTGATTCAAGGGACCCCTCGTTGACTTTAAACATGAAGTTCAGTTTGTTTGTCACAAGCTGTGTTACTCAGTGTATAAATAACCCTGTCATCAGGTCTGAAGTTGGCATTTAAGAGGCTAATGAAAGGGTGCATTATGGGAAATGTAGGATCAGCAGTTTGAGTTTAACTGACTCCAAGTACCTATGGACACTGAATTTCATGTGGGTGAGAGGCAACAAAGGTCCCTGACCAGAGTCAAACCGGTGTTGGTTCATTTGGCCACTGGACGCCTATGCTGCTCCAGTTTGACCTCTTCTTTTTAAAATCTGTCAGGACTTCTCCAACTTTATCAAAGTACATCAAGTGTCACTGTCTGATTAGAATTACATTTCAGAGTTAAAAAATAATTAAGATGACACTGCCAAAGTAATTTGCAGAGGTTATTTCACAGACAGTGGTGATTGAACAATCTGGTGTTAACCTGACAGTTATATTCTCGATTAATGGATTAATCATTTAATCTATGATTTGTCAAAGTGGCAAATTTGCTTATTTGATTTGGCTTGAACAGCCTGAATCCCAAAGACATTCAGTTTCATGTCATATTACAAAAAAGCAGTGAATCTGAGATTTATTAGAGAAGATGAAATGAGTGAAAATTGGAACTTTTGCTTGATTTAGATTATCAGAGCAGTTGCTGATAGATTTTCTATCAACAAATGAATCAAGTAATGCGTTACAGCTCTAAACTCTTTGCAGAGATGCATTTTTCACAAAGATTAAGAACTTTTTTCAGTTATCATGAAATTGGCTCTTTGAATGTCAAAGCTGCAGAAAACACAGCCCCTGTCCAAACTACAATTCTCTTAAGTTGCACACAGCTTTACAGCCTGTGACAGTTTTATACCAAAGGACACAAAAAGGACTAAAGCTCAATCATTCTCGACGTGACAGCGACAGCTTGTATGTCACTTGTAAATTTTGATTCATGATCTTTAAAGATGGGAGCGGTCATGGCCAAAATTACAGCATTTCCACTCGAGTGAAAGAGTTGCTCTTTCCACCTCAGGCTCAAATCTTGGTGGCTTTGAGGCTGACTCGGTCCTGGCAGGGCGCCTCTCCTTGATCCTCACAGAGCTGACATTTGGCACAGCGGTGACACCTGACCAGCTGAAAGGACAGTTCTCAGATGAGCCTCCTCAATATTTCAAGCCCGGTGACATTTCATTAGATGAAGAGACGAGTTTAGATGCTGGCAAACACTTCTCCTCACATCTTAGGTAGCCAGGTTAGCCGAGCTGACAATCACCTGCGGGAATGAGGTGCAGGAGTTCCTGGCACACACACAATAGATGGATGCACTGCTGTGGACGCACACACACACATGCTGGCGTGCATCACAAGCTGGCCTTTTATGAGCTCTATGATGCAAATGTCTCTTCTGCTCTGCGTGTGTCTGTTGGAGGCTTAATGTCTCTGGATTAACAATATTTAGATTTACACTCCAGGTTGTTCAAGAATTTCCTGCATTTAGGAATTACCTTCTATAACAGTTATAGATATATAAGAAATTGATGCAACAGAAGCAGAGAAACTGTCAAAACCAAAAGAGGTAGAGAACATCATCCATTAATCAGATGATTGTTGTTGAATCCCCGGCTCCTTCCATCTGCATGTTGTAGTGTCTTTAAGCAAGATACTGAACCCTAAATTGCTCCTGAAGGCTGTGCCATGGTTGTGTGACTGTGTGAATTGTTAGCTCCCAAAAAAACTGAGCAGTTGGCACCTTGCAAGGCAGCCAATGATATCAGTGTGTGAATGAGATGCAGTGTAAAACCACCTTGAGTGGTTGAAAGACTAGAAAGGCACTATATAACTACAGTCTGTTTACATGACCCACAATGCAACAAGTGTTTCATACATAGACAGTATAAAACATGGATGTCGTATCCGGGATGTCACCCGTAGGTTTCTGTGAAGCTCAATGTGGTCACTCTGCCTGGCACCATCTTCTGCCACCTCCCGGTTAATCAAGAGGTGGAGCGTGGTCGCTCAAACAAGCTACATGTGGCTGCACTCACCTGTCAATCAAAACACCCAACAATTAGCTATAGAGACCTAAACTGTTCTTGTACCAGGCTGTTTCTGCTGTAAAGTTGGACATTTGAACATTGGGACGTATGGAGACTGACTTGTTCTGGAGCCAGCCTCAAATGGACGTTTGAGGAACTGCAGTTTTTGGCTTCATTTCACAGCCACAGAGGTTTGCCACTTGGTTTTGCTGCAGTGCAGTAGTGTTTTCACAGCATGGGGAGAAATCGTAATGGTGGCAGTTTTTCCACTTGATAGTAGGACTTATGCTTATAAATGTCCAGATTTGATACAATCACTATACAGTGTTGATTCAATATTGCAGCTATATTCTGTTTTTTTTTTTTTTTTTAAATCAAACTGCTTTATTTAGCTGTTCCTGCTTATCAAGCTCGTGCTTTAAGAAAATTAAAACTGATTTGAATATTCCTATAGTATCAACAAAACGACTTCGTAGCCAATCAAATGTCACATCACTGACTTCTTCTGAGCTTCTGTTTCAAAACAAGCTGCAGAATAAATAGTGGATACATTTTTCATGTCATTGTCATGTATCATCTGCCAGCATGGTACTTTGCATAAGGGACATTACGTCGCCATGGTGATGTCTGCCTGCGTGTGTCATCATCATAGCTCAGTTACAGATAAAATTATATTTTAGAAAACCTTACTGCATAAATTAACAAACTTCTATACCTCCTTATATTTAAAACTATGGAGCTACCTGCCAAATGCACAGAAGTATGCTGACATAAATATTTGCAGATGAATGCAGTTTGCTGTGCCATTTTGGAAAAAAACACACACACTGTGAGGAGGCAAACAGCAAGCCTGACCAGAAATTTAGCTTCTTTAAAATGTTAATTCATCTCCAAATAGAGGTTGTGGAACTTTGATTCCTTCTGCGTTCCCGAGTTAATGAGAAAGCACAAAGGAATGGCCAAGCAATCGTGTCGAGGTTTAACGCGGGTCTGATGCCAAAGTGAAGTGCATTAGGTGGTAATAAGACCAAGCTGGGCCTGGATCATGGCTGACACATTTCCCATCCCTGTGAGCTCTAACCGTTTAATCGATTTCCATCTGTGTCTCCCATGTCCACTCCACTCCAGCCAAAACACCGGCGGTTTGCCGGGGATGTAATGGAAAATGCAGAAATAAAAGTCAAATCACAGAAATGCAGTAAAATACATGATTTATACATTAACTGTCATAATTAAAATACCCTATGAAATGAGAGTGCTGTTTGCTTCCTCATTTACCTCTCTGCAGCCAGTTAAGGTGTGGCTCTGTGTGTTACACCCCCACTGCTATGTATAGCAGGTAGAGCTTTGATCTCGTGTCAGCTTTTACCTTCCAGGACCAAACACAACCTGTAAAACCAGCAGTGGCCAGTCTGGCTGGGAATGCAGTTTTATTTATTTTTTTAATTATTTTGTTTTCCCAGCTTTTAATGGTTTACCAGGAAACAATAAACTCTAAAATGTCATCAGGAATATCTCAAAATGCCACAAAAAACAACTCAGAGAAAATTGTGACGTGAGGAGGTGTGTTACGTTTCATGCTGAAAACTGAAAATGGTCAGTGTCTCAATGAAAAACAAACTCTCCAATCGGATTTTTTGGGGCAGAACCGTGGACTCATCCAATCTGATTTGACAGGCGGCCTTTCATAATAAAGTTGCACATCTAGTTAAATTTGTGATTGAGAATTCTCACAGTTCTGACGGTAGATCACAAAAATAATGTTAAATGTCCTTGCAACCACACAGGAAAATGGTTCAATGTGATGTGTTATGTCATAGCGGGGATACTCCTAACCATAGCCCCAAGCTGTGATTGGATGGTGGATGCATCTCTCTCCGACTAATTTTCTCTTTTAAATTTTGAGCAAAGTAAAAATACTTGTAATATGTTGTACATTTAGTGTTATTGCTCAGTTCTTTTTGGCGTTTTTATATAGGCTTACCTCATGCAGACAGACAAACAGGGTTACTACCTTCATGTTTTGTGCGTCTGAAGACAAATGTGGCATCTTTTCCGGAAGTCTGAAACTGATGAAATCTCATCTTCCATGTTAGCTTGTTTGCTCTCAGACAGTTTCCATTGCTGTGATTGCACCGGGGGAACAAAATAATGCATAATTCATTGTTTACCTGATGGACACAAAGTCTAATTAAATCTTCAGAATCTCCAGCTGTGACGCACGTCTCTGGTTTTTATTTCCTTGGTTAAAGTGACAAAGTTGATGGTGGGAAAAGTCACAATGCCTGTCACCAAGGACTTGACTCAACCAATCTTGTGTCAGCCTAAAAATATGCTTTAGTGTGTGTGTGTGTATATAAGGCACCTAATATTCTGTCTCCTCCCCCATCTGAGAGATTATGGCATTAACCTCTGCTGTGGCAGGCGTCCAACGCCTATTAGCATTATTATAAATATATTCTGTTGTGATTGCTAACACAGTATCCTGGGATTAGCCTAAGCCGAGCCGAAAAGCTTTACATTTGCATCCCCCGTAATCTCCAACCGTGTGTGAACAAAGTCTAAGTCTATTTTAAAGTCCACGTAGTCGCTTGTGACTCTCATTCACTTTCATTTCAGTCAATTAAAAAAGTAATTGATACAATAAATGGATGATATGCTACTCATTTACCAAGAAGAGCAGGTATAAGAGCTTGTTGTGATTATTTCATTATTCTTTAAGTATTACAGGAAATTGAATTGAGAGATCATTTACAAGACGGCATCTTCGCCGTAAACGTGTTTGCGTGTAACAAGCATCCCCCCCACCGCCTCCTCCCCCTATTTTGCTGAGTTATTGCTCAGCGTTAGCTGTGTGATTGCCTGGTGGCGATTCATAAGCAGTGAGACCTTTCCCATTGCCTGGTTCTCATTAAACCTCAGAGGGAAGAGAAATACCTTCCCAGATCTATTATATTGGCTTCGGAGAGCTGAATACAATCTGGTACAGTATGTGCTCGCTCAGACACCCACATGGACAAACCACAAATACACACTGCATACACACCTACACAGACGGTCAATATCTGATGGGAAAGTCTTTTCATTAAGACTTACATGACTTTTTTTGTGTGCGTTCATGAAGAGAATATGAGCTTTTCTTTTTCACCAGATCCATCTTTTTATCTGCATCCACCGAAATAAGCTTGACTCGTACTTCCATAACGTGTATGCTAGATCGGCCTCATAAAACACTCTCCACAGGGTCACCCAGCGAAGCTGCACCCTTAATTTCAATAATATTTGTTTATGCAAGGAAGATTTGCTGAGCAAATGTGCATCAACAATGCCCTGCTTTAAATTCATTCAGGCAGATGTACACAAAGCTTGGTGCTCAGTATAGAAACTGTTTTTCTGGCCAAGTATCCTTTGACAAAAGTAGCAGGTTTAAAAAATAGAAGTGTCTGCTTTGCTTTTACTGAAAGTGACGAACTAATATTTTAAATGTGGCGGTGATGGGGGTCGCTTGTGCTAATGAACCTACAAATAATTATCACTCCACTTAGCCTTATAGTGAGTTTCAGCTCACAGCCCACGACTTTACTGTTTTGGTTCTCTTATCTCTTGGTTATTTGGTTTGGTTCTCACCCCTAGTGCTGTTCTTTTGGTGGCAGAAGGCAGCTACTTTTAGCAATCAACCTCTGAAAAGCCAGTGTAACCCACTCTTAACAGTAGGGCAGTCAAAGTTGGCAATTAGCTACAGCAGCTAAAAGACAGATTTTTCCTCAGAAGTAGCTAAAATGGAGTGACCATTAGATCTAATTCAGCAATACGACTTCAAATGAATGATAGTTTCTCCTAAACTGCAACTATTCTCCACAGCAACTACTACCAAAATTTGCAGAATTGTAACAAAGCAGGTCTAAACTGTACTCATTTACAGGGATTCAACAATTACCACTGTGAGCAAGCGCTTGACGACAGTGGCAACGCAACATTTGTAAGAGGCAGAACCCAGCTCATGGTGGGTGGCCTTCTGCAACCAGTTGAGTTAAGGAGAGGGGAGACTGCAGGATAGATCAGGAAGGACCGCAGCAGGCATAACCAAAGTCTCCGAACTAAGCATGATCCACGAGAAAGCACAAAAACTAAATTAAAACTTAGTTTAAACTTTGATACAATACCAGTATAAAAAGATGATACTCAATACCTCTACAAAAGTCCCAGGCACACAATAAGACTTCTGTTTTTTATTTAACAACCGGTCACAGT
Organism: Larimichthys crocea; assembly: GCF_000972845.2. Classification (NCBI taxonomy): domain Eukaryota; kingdom Metazoa; phylum Chordata; class Actinopteri; family Sciaenidae; genus Larimichthys; species Larimichthys crocea. The sequence continues at coordinate 3,480,301 of NC_040029.1, read as the reverse complement.
GCTGGTACAGAGTCTCCAAACACATACTGTAATAAGGACTGGTTGCAGTGTTTCGCACAGAATGACATAACTGGTGGGATTTATATTTTATTTGAGGACATGAACATATTTCTAGTCATTTCTTATGTCACCATTTTAATTCCCCACCTTATTTTAGTGTTTGCTCAAACTTTCTTTTCCTTCTTTCTCCACACATCTGACTGCACACACCAGGTTGCCCTCCATCTGTTTCAAGCAGGAACGGCAGTATGTGTAATTGGCCAAAAGCAAAAATTGTATTTTTATTGTATTTTTTTCTTCACCTGCAGTTCATGTAGTGTTGATGAGATGAGTAACTTCCTGGAGTCTCTGGTGCTTGCCTAGCAACTGCTTAGAGCCAAGACACACTGCAACATTTTAGTGAGCTTTGGCAGATAGCTTTTTTGTTTTTTTTACCTTTGGTTACAGGCTGCATCCAGTTAACATGAAGGTAACCAGCTGCTGGCTCTAGCTACATATTTAACATACAGAGATGAGAGTGGTATTAATCTTCATTTAATCTTTCTCAGTGGCAAGAAAGCGAGTAAGCGCACTTTCCAGGAATTATTATTCCTATTAGGGATGTAAACGGTTAATCGGTTAAATGTCATAGAATTTAATTAAATTAATTAGGTTAACTGAATCTAGGGCCATTTTCCACAGGAGTTTTATTTTATTTAATCTAGGCCACACCGAACGTACCTGAACGTAACGGCACACAAACATGAGGCGGTTAAAACGAAGTGGAGTATGGGAGCATTTCAAACTAAGTAATGATGAGAAAGACGCTCAGTGTAAACTCTGCGGTGCTACCTTTTAAGTTCAGCAGCTCTACGAGTTCACTAAGATACCACCTTCAAAACCTGCATGCAGCCGTGTTGACGCGCTAACAATTAGTATTAGCCAATAAGAATTAAATACATGCTGATTGCTAACATGCTCCTGTGTCTAAATAAACATGCTCAGCTCTCTCGTCACTCAAAATTTCTGCGGGAAATTGTTTAATAGAGGCCCTAATTTTACTGTCACCTTCCTCAGGGATGATTTAAGCTGTGTTCAGTACTACATATTACTAGTTACTAGGCTAGTAATCTTACTGTTACCTTTCTTAGAACAAGGGAGATTAGAAGTCGTTCTGCTAATGTTTCAAGGTTTTCAGGTTTTCATCTACTTTACCAGATAATGATATGTAGGCTTAATACTGTGTAGGCTAAGCCCATATTGTATAGCATGTTGCTTAATGTTTCACATGCAACAGGTGAGCCACTGCACAATTATTTTTTTAATGTATTTCAATTTTCTGTGCAATTTATTTTGGTTAAATGCCATATCTGTATCGTATCCCAACTGGTACAATAAAACATTAGTTGAGGAATATAACATGCATTTTTTTAATTCAGTATATAAGCAATATTTTGCTTTATGTTAAAGACACTGTGAAGTGTATGTTCTCACAGCCGCTTATTAGATAATCGATAAGGTCAATCAAATAACGATTAATGAAGTAATCGATAAACATATTTTTGTTTTTAAAAAATCTTCACTTTTCAACTTTACAATTTAACTTTTCAGCTTTTAAAAAAAAAAAAAAACATGTTCACTCATCAGACGTTTGCACGCCGAGTAGCCCCAAAAGTTATCGCGCCTTATTGACCCGTCTCTGCCAGACTAATAATGAATATGTCTTCACCAGTGTGGCAGAAGAAAGAAGACTTGGAGTTTTAATACGACGCGATGTTTGAAACAAGCGGTATTAAAAGAATATGAAGCAGCAGGTAGCAGCTAGCGGTGCTGCTAAGGCTAAAACAAGTTAACAAGCTAACACAACGAGTGTGGATGATTGACACCTGTCGACCAGAGTCAGGAGAATCGATTAGTACCGCCCACATTCACCTTTGACCCACCAATGACTATCCAGAATGAAGTAAACCCAAAGGTAGTATATCGCACTAAGAGGTCACACCTCACTGTCAAAGCCTCTTTGTCTTTATGTAACAACCAGGAGCTTTGTGATTGATTCAAACTAAAGCAGAGACATTAGCAGCGTTGCTCATGCTGGAGTGTCTCTGTTTACTATAGCGTAACATTGCAACAACACGTGTCTCTGGTTTCTCTTTGCTGTGTAGCATCAAATTAGGCAGCAGTCACATCCCATGTGTTTTCAGATAGACACATCATCTCAGAATAAGAATTCTAATGAGCTGCTGGACCTGTATCTACCAGATGCAGGGCTGTCAAATGTTACCTCTTCTCTGGGCGGAAGAGTTCAGCAGTAAACATCATGATGGTTTCTCAATAGTCAGCTGCTGTCCCTCTCAGCGATGCAGATGGCTCGCTGCAGCTTGTCCTTGGAGTGAGTTACTGCGGAAATGTGCAGATGTGGGTCAAAGAGCATTTGCAAATAATTTTTTAGCTTCCTGCTTTGGAGAACCAGATGGCTTTGGTCTCCCACACGCTCTATGCAGTTTTAGTTATTTAAACATTTCTTGGAGGCAGAAACAGTTTAATTGAGTTAAACCTCAGTGGGATGAACCACAGAACTTTTTCCTTGGCAAAGTGTCATTAGAATAGAATTAAAATGATGGAGGATAAAGGCATTGCTCTTTATGTTTGATGGCTTATAATCATCAGATCCAGACTTTTAGTAGAGTATAGAAGTAAATCTGGAATTGTCTGTTCTGAGCAAAGAGGAGCCAAAGCAACATGACTGGACATGATGCAACGAAAATAGAATATGCTAAAAACACTTTGATATTGAGACATCCAAGCTTGACTGCTGTTCCACGGTGTTAATTTGACCTCATGTTCTTGTATTAAAGCCTGACAGCTTGCTTGTGTATCTTGAGAATTGATTCAACACTGGATGAGCTGAAGGTAGGGACGTCTCAAAAGTGCATACAAAATGTTCAGCACTTCAGTTTTTTTTTTGTTTTTTTTGTTGGTTATTTTTATTTTGAGCCTCCTCATCCAGCCCATTCTCCTATTGTTCCAAGTCACATGCACCACGCCTCCCAAATTATTGGTCTTTCCACCTCGAACCCCACAGACCTCAACAGCAAAGCCACAACACACAGTATAGCACATGCGACCTCAGCCACCCCCTCAACCCTTTTTTCACACTGCTCCCATCCGGTCACAAATACAGGTCCGTGGCCTGGAAAGAGGGATGCTACGGCAGGAGTTTTGCCTCCTCTGCCATAGCATCATTTTACAAAACACCTCGGTAACTGTCGTGTGGGTGCTATGTGTATGGGATGTAGGTAGGTGGAAAATGTGCTGTATTGGATGTCTATTTTTGTGGTTATGTTGTGGAGTTGTTTATGCAAGGCTATGCACAGACTGTGACAACAGATTGCCTTGAAAGGACAAAAGTATCTATCTTGATGCACACAGCGTCCCTTTATGCAATGTGGTTCAATGGTACAATATAGCCTGTACATGAGTGGTTCTAATACACTCTGTGGCCCCTTTTGTAACTTCAGCTGTACACTTGATTGCAAGCTAATGCAACAAAACAGTTTGTTGATTTGGGTGTCAAAACATGATATATAAATCAGAATACATACGTTTTTGAAATCAAGAGATACAGACATGATGTCAATCTTTGTTGTCCATACTTGACAATGTTAACAAATATTACAGAGATGAGTCTTAAGTGACATCAGATGTATGCAACCTTTTCAATTCCTCTTTATCTGTCTTCTGTTGGTTTTCAACCAGTATGTGAGAATATTTGTGAACTGGAGTCAGCTGTGGCTGAGTTGCACCCTGACATTTTGTACCAATGTTCAGCAAGTCACACTGTTATTTAACAAGTTCCTGAGATTCTTATTCAAACTTTGCACAGAAAGCTTCTTGAATAAATCAGTCGACTCCCTTAGCAGTTTGTGTGTTCTGGCGCCCCTCAACAGTTTTCACTAATCAACAAATTGTGTGTGTGCCTTTTTTAGCATTTTGTTGTTTTCCCAGTGTGTGGTACAGCACCATGCTGACTGAGAACTGATGGCAAAGACGGCAGAGAGAGGTTTCTTCCCGAGTGGAGCTGGTGCAGTCCTATACATAAGGATTAGGTGCCCCCCCACACCGCATAGAGAGTTGTGGTACTACTGTGTGATAATGGCCTGTTTAATGCCACATTCATAATAGAAGAGAGGCACTGAAACATTGTTGTTCTGAAGTAACTTGGATGTACATTTTTAAGGTTAGTCACTGGCCCTCTTTGTTTTATTCTAACCACCCAGTAATGTTTCGTGCCTTTTTTTTTTTTTTAAAGACTTTGAGGAGAAAAGAAAACGAACATCAGTCAGCTCAGTGTCTGTAATGCCAGAGGGGAGTTTTTGGGAGCCAACAAAAAAGGGGCTGCATGGCCTACTTGTGATTACCACTAGGGGGCTGACACTAGAGGGCTGACACAAATATTCCTCTTGTCAGCTCATATTTACATGAGTTCTGTTGTGATTAACATGGATATGAATTAGAACATTGACTGACAACTGCACAATCAAAAACTGGAGTTAAAGAGCAGTGCATTTCTGCTCTGGAAAGTAGTTGTTGGGGGTAGTTTAGGTTCCATCTTTGTGCCATTTAGTGTAATATAAATGCACAGTTGCTTGGTTGCAGCCCTGGCAGAGTTGCATGGCCCAATCAGAGACGACGACTACTACTACTAGTAATTCTTAATGGTTGGTTCCTGACAATGATTTCTGCTGTATTACCAAAGGATTGCACCATATTTAAAGGAATACATCAATATTTCGGTTTAGGTTAAATGTTTGACTTGTTTACTGCCAGAAGTTTGTTAGCTTAGTGAAGTGACCTCTTGGTGTCTTGTCACTTTGAAGTATGCCAGACCAACCAGTGGACACAAAACATTTTTTTTTTATGCTTTAGTTCTTGTATGACAAGATGCTGGTAGTCTGATTTTTATTATTTTAATCATAGGGCCCTTTCCCTCAGCTCCCAGTTTTTGTGTGAATCTAAGCTAACTGTGTCCTCGCTGTAGGTTCATATTTAACAGACAGGTCTGAGACTTGATCCTATTGATCCTAATTGGATCTAACTTTTGGCATGAAATTTGAATGAGCATGTTCCCAAAATACTGACCTGAACTCAGACTTTGGATTTGGATTACATAACTGTACTTTTTTTTTTTTTTTTTTAAAGGGACTAATGGTAGTGGTGCAAACACTGACTTGCAACTGCTTTTTACATGACCACAGCATAAAAGTAAAGCAAGCAAAACCTCTTGTTGTTTTTTATTTAGTCAGTGTTTTTGGTTTTCACTAATTTTACTTAATTGTAAAATTCTGTCCTGCATTTTTACTCAGTTCTATAAGGAACATACTATTTTTTACATGTAAAGAAGATTTGGGTTGTGTGTGTGCTCTTTCTAATGAAATACCACCAAAATACCAGAGAATTGGTTAAAGCTTGTTAGATAAGAATTGTCCTCCATTTAATATGTTAATACTGAGCTTTGTTTTTGTCCAAAAATGGGAACCATCCACTCAATTTATGCAGTAGATTTGCAGTTTACATCTTTTCAGTTTCATAAAACCATAGCAACAGAGAGTGTGCTCACCACTGGTAGACCATAGAAGCTGCCTTTCCATGCAAACCCTAACTAAAGGCACTATGAGCTGCAGGGCTTTTACACATCCTAACAAGGGAACAGAGGGGTCATGCATGACATGATGTGTGATTATTGTGGACGACATGGGCTGTACCAGCGCAGTGAGTATGGAGTGATGGATTACAGTGTGTGCAGACTAAACTCTCGTGGATCCATAAGTGACTTGAACTATGTGACCCATAACAGTGACTTAAAAGGATAACTGAATAGAGGCTGTAGTTACGTGCAGACTGCATTTGTTCCGCTGGAATAATCCAGATGAACTATTACAGGCAACAAAGTGACCTGAAAGGTTTTAAAGAAACCACCCGTTTCTAGAGAACTTACTCAGAAATGTAGAAATGACTCCATATACTCCAAAATTGCACAAAATAGCGTGGGCTTTCTTAGGATTAATATTCCTTTCCTGCCCTACAAATAGGGCAGTAACTACAGAAGTAGTGAAGCTGGCAAAAAACTTTCAGGCTAGCCAGATAGAAAGGTCATGATGTCTTTATTTTATGCCTTTTAGGCTGATTATAAAACATAGTCAGAGAAGCCAGATAAAAAAAAAAAAACTGCAGAGACTGTACTGTGCTTTTGGACAATCTTCAGGGAATGTGAGGCAAAAACACAAAGAACAAAAAATGTTCCAGTTTCCTTGTCCATTTAGTTTGTTTCAGAAAATAAACTTTGTTTAGATATTTACAGTGAGGAGAAAATACTTGAAATTTAGTTAGCTTTAGTTAAGTCTAACTAACAATATCTAGCCAGTGAACGTAAAAAGAATGGACGTTAAAGAAAAATTTAGATTCAGTACAGTTGTCATGAACGACCGACACAAACAGTTTTTTCTACCAGGCTGTAAACATGTTTATTTCTGATGTGAAATAAAACGAAATAACACGGACGCTTACGGAGATGGAAATGTTCTGCAGCCAGCCTCAAGTGGCTGCTCAAGGGACTGCTGTGTTTGGCTTCACTTCACAGCCATGGAGGTTGCTGCTTGGTTTGAAGAGAGATGACCGCTAGGAAAAAAGTTCTCTAAGAAATTTAGTCGTAGCTATTTCTTTCTAGCTGAAATTAGCTCTGTGCTTTTAACATCTAATTGGTTGGCCATTTCTGTGTCAGAGCAGTTGGTGTGGTGGTAGCTTTTAGCAGACACTAGTAGTGGTTAACAGAATATTTCAAGTACTTTGCACTGTGCCTTTGTCAACCAGTGTTCCCCTGAGCCAAATGGCTAGAAGCCATTAAAGTACTATAGGTGAGTTTTAGGGAGCAGGATGTGATTCATTATTTTACAGCACATTTATTTTTAAAGTGAAGACGTAAGGCTGACCCACAGTATAGCATCTGACAGCCCACTGAGGCCTGCAGTACTAGCTCATTTCTCCTTGGACACTGAACATATGGGAGTTGGATGGTCAGCTGGGATATGTACATCTACATATGTGTGTGTCTGGGCTGACAACGCGTAATGCATTTGTCATGCCAGCCAGGCCAAGCCGGCATAAAAGCCCTTTCTTCTTAATCGAGGCCCACAGGGTAATGTGGTAATACAGATGGGGGGGCCTGTCATGCTTTTCTGAAAAGCAAGACGAGGAGGAGGAGGATGAGCAACAAGAAGAGGAGGAAAAGGGATTCATCTGGCCTCTGTGGATCATTGTTTCTCCATTAGAAGTGGGAAAATTGGGTTGATGGATACAGATAGGTACGTAGGTGTTTTTAGTCTCTTCCCATATTGATTAGCCGCTGGTTTCACTTCAACTTAATTTTTCTTTGAGAGATGAAAGGGAGCAAAACAAGCTCTCAGACAGAAGTGATGAAAAGGGATAAGCAGTGCAGACGAAAAGATGTCCTGAATATTCTCTTTTTCAGCAGCGTAATCACTACCTATGCACCATCCTATGTGGGCATATGTCAGGTCGGCTCAGCTGTTGTGGTTGTGTTGACTCACCCTCGATTCCAGAGGGGGAAAAATAAAAGACTGAAGGGAGGCCAAAAACACCGGACTGTTTTTACCTCCTATGCTGCACTGGTAAATATCTCTAAAACTGGTGATTACTGTTCCTCAGTAGACCAAGTTGTCTGTGTAAAACATTTTTATGGAGATTCGGAGTATCATCGTCTACCTTTATTATGCACAGTGGTGTAAATTAAGGACAATTCCCATCAGGTTGTCCCAGTTTCCAAATGCTGCAGACCTGTTAAGCTGTAACAGATCAGCTTTCCACTCCATGCCTCCACTTCTGTGGTCTCCCCAATGTTTTTCCCTCCGTTTTCACTGTAAATGGGTCTCACAGGAGGGACAGTGGTTCTCGCTGTCTCCTAGGTTTCCTCCAGGTTTTTCCGCCCTCGGCCAAAGACAGATGCAGCTGAGTTACATTGACCTAAATGTGTGAATATTGTTTACCTCCTGCCTGTTGTCTGATGTCCTGGGGTTTCCCAGTGCATGCTCGAATCCTCTCCAGCCCCTCGAACAATGAAGGCATCTTATGTATTTCTCAGTAATTTGTACATTGTGATTATGTATTGTCTTGTGTGCCTTCGGTGCCAGACTTCCCCAAATGGACAATAAAGACTTGATTCTGAGCCTGAAGCAGGGCTTGATGCCCAGTTATGCTGTTACAGTACTCAAAAGAAGGTTAGAGATGCTCTGCTATGACCAGAAAGATGCCAACAGGAACATTTTTAAAAAAGCAGATATGAACAGAAACACTCTTCTGCGTGAAATGGTGGGGTGAGGTCAAAATACTACACCAGAGACTTGGGCTCAGCTCCGGTTACCAGCTATTTGCTTTCAGATGGACAGCCGGTGAGGGATCATGCCTCGTTGCAACAGCATTGGCTCCCACTGACTAATCAGAGTACAGGGTACAAGTTCTCCAACATCCATGGCAGGTGAAAGAATAGACTGTGAGGAGGCACATGGCTATCTTTGTCCTTGTCAGGACAGTAACTAACTATGACAAGGAGTTGATTATGAATCAGCTAATAGGAACGTCGTTAGTTGTGCATGTATTTGGTCATGAACCAAATTAAAACTTCAACCTGATAATGGTAAGGAGTCAATGAATGCCTGTGCCAAATTTGATGGCAAGACATGTCATTAAAAACAGCCTCATAATGGTGCTGCCACCGGAATCATGAGATTTTATGCTCTTAGGACTGTCACGGTACCCCCACCTCGCGTTTGGCATGGCTGTCAGACCGGTGTTGGTCTGAAAGGCGGGAGGACAAGGTGATTAAGAGGGTGGTGTCAGAACATGTCTGGGACCATAGTTTGGAGAAAAGGTTTTAGAGTGCCGTGACAGAGAGAAGGATCGTAAAGTTTTGTTGCGGTTCATTGTCGAAGTGTTGAACGGCTATCAAATGAACTTATAAATGTAGCTCCAGCACTGACTAGGCAACCGGTAAGCCAATATACCTTTGGCCTGGCTGACCCTTGAATTCTGTATCGAATTCCATGGCAGTGAGCAAATAGTTGCTGAGAAATTTCAGTGGTGGACCACCATAGGGCCACTGACATGGCTAAAATGTTGCCAAACAGTTATATCTCCTCTTTCAAACCGCAAAAACTGTATTGTTGCCTCATTTTATCAGTATTAAAATGTTGCCGTGTTTTGACCAGCTACACATTTCAACCCAAAGATCAGGCGATCTCTATAGGCACAGAACAAGCTGAACTAACTTCAGAAGTGCAGCTGCATTGTTGTCCCTCATTGTCCAGTTGGTGAAGCAGAACATGCTGTTGGAACTGAATCAACACCTCCCAGCAGGCCGCCCTCCAACCAAAACTGTTTGCATCAGTAGTGGAGCACAGCAGGTCCCCGGGGACATAACACGCAAATGCATGTGCACTTGAGTTCTGCTGTTTGGATCAACATCACAGCACAGGAAACGCCATGACTGTGAAGACGCTGACAGTGCAACAATATAGAAAGTGTTGATGAGCACTTGAGATGACTGCTATGTGGGATTGGATTCATTCATTAGCTTTTTCCTCAACCTGTGACAACTTGCATGATTGTATTACATACAAAGTGCCATGTTAAGTGCTCTTAATCTTTAATGCTGCTGATTGCAGAGAACCAACTAGTAATACTAAAAATATCCAATTTAATGTGCATCAATTGAACAACTTCGGTTTTATTCAACTTTTTACTTGTGCTGGGAACATTTACATGAGAATATCAGTTCTTTTCTCAGCATAAACTTGCTTTATATTCATTCTGAGGCTGACGTTCATACCTGGAAGCTGCTGTGTGAAACAAACTTGCTGGATAGCGAGCAGCTGGACTGAGCAAGGTCAGGTGTTAAGCACACTGCTTGAAGGCAGCTTTTCTTCAGGGAAGGATTATAAACATGCAAAATTGAACATTTTACTTCTTTGCGATCTTGTGCTACACGGCTGATATCTTATAAGGGCAAGGCAGCAACAATGCTTCAATATAAAAATATGTAATTTAATTGTACATGGCAAATAAGAGGAAGGAAGTCAAAGGAAGATTTGATTTAAGTGCTGTGAGTGGATCTGTAATGTATCAAATAACCATTTAGGTTAACTTATTTTTCAAAAGGGAGGTCCACCCTGCAGATCTGCTCATCACAACCCTGCAAAATGACACAAACCAGCTAGAACACTGATGCAATACCTCCCACATGCACCCATTATGCGTGTAACCAAAACAGCTCATTGTTGTCTGAAAGAGGTGCTGCTGCTGTTTTTCGGTGTCATTCTAAAGGCAGACAGTTGTGTTGTGCTCGAGACAGTCAGTATGTATGTATGTATGTCGTCGTGTGTGCCATCACTGAAATGTTACGCTGCACCAGTGTCATGTGGTGTAGAGTGCATGTTAGAAATGGTTCATGGGGAAAAATGTGAGGCTTGTTTCAGTTGATCTAGTGATTTCAAAACAGATTTACATTTCTCTTAAAATTTTCTTAAAACAATAATTATACCTGAATCACGTTAGGAAGAGATCTCTGAAATTCCCAGATTAGCGATGTGGCATCTGATAGTGTTTTTTTTTAAAAAGGTGGTTGATTTTACACTGAGATTCTTGAAATGTTATTTATTCTTTGACGTGTTCACTAATTAATGGTTACATAAGTTTACATGTACATTGTAGACTAATGCATGGAGAGCCGTTGTCTCTTTCTCTGTGCTGCTTGCCACTGTATTGTAAATTACAGCCAGACCTATTTTATTGGCTAAAATTGGCCTCTTACAAATATCTGTATTGGTGTATATGTTATCCACTGATGGAAAGTGTGTTTTAATTTTTTTTTTTTTATTTACCTGGCATAATGCAGGAAGTTTTATCTATTAATCTATTTTTTTAATGTATATTTATTACGGTTTCAGTGCACTGTCATTTTGGACAAAGTTCATTGTTAAACTGAACTCTTGAACTCAAATATCCTGCCTCATTACATAGTTGTTGCAAGTCTTGGCAAAGTATTTGGATCTTTGCACGAATGTGTTCATTTAAATATAAAAATGTTGACCAATATCTGAATTTTTCACTCTGCTGGATAACTTTAGAATGACACCAATACATTTCTTTTCTGCATTATGTAACATGAAAGAACAGTTTTCATAATAAATGATTGTTTTCTGTCTTCTCTGTATGTGAGCTTATACAAGTGGCTTAGCACATGTACCCCTCATGGTGGCACTAGAAGAAGTGTCCTGTTAAACATCACCTAACAACAGGTTTGACTGCTGTGTAGGTGTTATTTAGAGATGTAGATGAGGTAGTGAGGAGGTTTTTGTTTTTTTGGTCTCCTTCCTGCAGTAATAAGACAAACAAAATAACACTCTTACTTGCAGCATTAAGGTCAGGTTCCACTCTACACTTATGCAATTTTTGCTTCCGAGAAGCAAACCCGAATGTTGTTGCCAAGCAAAACCCCGCCACAATCCTACATACTGACTGGAAATGCTATTAATTGCCATGGTAACACAGTAACTGCTCCAGGAAGCACACTGAAGCTTTTCTGATTTTGAAAAGTGAATCTTCCCACTGTGGATGGATGGATGGATCAGCCTTCATCAAAGAGGAAATAGACCGGTTTTATCTGTGACGTTGAATGATGACGATGGTTGTTTAGATTTGATTAGAGTTTTTGCCGTGGACACACGTGCCGGTTCTCTCACAAATGACAAAATGGAATGATTGCATGTATAAATCTTGCACGTTTCCCACCTACAATATGTGCAGCTACAATCACTCATTCTTCTTCCTTCTGGCTCTTGCAGTGAAACCAACAGTCATCGATGTGGGCATATATGTCAACAGCATCGGGCCTGTGTCATCCATCGATATGGTGAGTTAAATCCCTCTCTCCCTTTCTCAGCCGGTCGCACGCAAACACATTTGTCCATTGTCCGACATTAGCATCATCCTACATGAAAGCAGCCATTACTCACGCTGCATTTGGAGGTCGTGCGGGCCATCGCAGCTGTTTCCGCGCTGAAGCCAGGGAAGACAGGTGTGGATGCTTTGTTCGCATCCCGTCAATCAGTTCAGATGAAGCGAATGAGTGAGTTTAGAAACTCAGAGCGATGCTAAATTCTGTCTCTGTGGAGGGGAGAGTCTTTCTCTCAGGCTCGGCCATAACTTTCTTCCAGTTTTCTGCTTTTTGGCTTCACTTAGCGAGTGGATCTTTCACAGCAGCATGGTAATTCCCTGAGCAAAGTTTGACTAGAAGGAGAAAATGGTTTTGGAAAATCTCCAGGACATGAATCGATGCATATTTCATTATGGGAAGCCCTATTAGATGCCATAAAACATATGAAATGCTGAAACTGAAACCTTGATGAGCTGTAATGAGAAAATGGCTACTTTTCAGACAACTAAAAGCATAAGCAGCCAGTTGTTTGGCCTTGAATGAAGTGCAATGGACTAAATGGATGCAAACCTTTCATGATTTATAAGGTGTTTAAGGCCATGTTGAAGTGCTGTCAATACATTCAAATGATGTGAATTTTTCTGCTTGAAAATTCTCTCTCAAAACATCTTAAATGAATCCATTTTAAATGAGCAAGACCTGATAATGAAAGCTGCTTTTTTTTTCCTCCTCTGAACCTACCAGATCACCAGATGCTGAGTTGTGACTGTTGCCTGGCAACATTAAATATTTCCAGATATAAAAGCAGTATAGCCTTTTTTTTTTTTTTCTCTCTCTCTTTTACTGTCGGCACTACCCTGTGACTTATATTATTCAGGACTACATCTGCTTATTCAGAATAAAATTAAAAACATAATAAATTATTGCATGGACATGCTGCACTGAAGATATAGGATAAGGAAAGGATACAGTTTGGCATAGTGGAACACATTTGAAATGGATGCATCTGTACATGACTGTCTCAAATCAACCCAATTAATTTTTATGTCGGAGCGTTACTGTAAAGTCATTTAGCAGAGGACATTTAGGATTCTTCCAAAAGTGCAAATGGGTAACTTCGATTTAAGTTGGAGTTGTTTTACTACTCTGAGCTGACAGTAACTTCGGAGAATGCTGTAAACTGTGTAGTCCCTGTAGGCAGTGTGATTAGTTGTATTTTCCTAACCTATCATTAATCCAATCAAATGAAGGACAGAGCGCAGCAATATTAAGTGTAATCTACAAACACTGAGTGCTTGTCCGTCAGTCTTTCCTTGTCAGAGGGTCTGAGGATAAATTGTTGTCTGCTGTACAACTAATTTGTGACTGAATAAGATGAGAGACTTTATTGATCCCACATTCACTTGTTAAAGCAGCTCATGTGAGTAAAGAGAGAAAAATCAAGATATACTTTAAAATAGAAATAAAGTAAGGGTTATGTACAGTATCATACACTACTTTTCAAAAATGAACAGGTTATTAAATACACACGTGGTATGTAGCATAATAAATCAAGAGGTGATTACACTGTAAATAAATAAATAAAAAAATAATGCACAGGACAAAATAATTGCACAGCGTGGTGTATATAATTGCACAGGATATAAACGCTGGTCACCAACCAGGGTCATTGTCTGACACTAAAAGTGTCCTTTAACATTTAGGTCCTGTTGATTTGGCAACACAGGAAGTTGCCGTGAACTGTAGATTTTTGAGCGGCCACTTTGTCAGAAATATAACAGAGGAACTAATGTATCAGTGAAGAGAGCGGCCAAACGATAAAGAAGTGACTCAGTCATTGGCTTTTTTTTCTATCAATTCACAAGCAACCACAAAATGACTACATACTGCTCACAGCGTTAACAGTGACGCATTGTGTTTTCCTTTTGAGTTCTTCACAATCAAAGTCACAGAAGTAAAAGAACTGAAGTTCAAGTTTCTGCACCAAGGCACAGTTGATTGATACCATTTACGGAAATAGCCAAAATTAATTTTGTTCTGTGATTTAGTATTAATCCTTAATATTTTTGGAATGAAACCCAGTTTTTGTCATACTTTATAGAACTTTTGAAAGTCTGAGAAATGCTTCCCAAACATGTCTCTAATGAAACTGTTCATCTTTACAAAGACATGAACTGTTACTGCACTGCATTGTGCATGTTTCTTTTATCGTGTCCACCCCCTGTATGTTGTGATTACAAACTAACTATATGTATAGCAAACTGGTCATTACTCGGGCTGAAGCCCCTGCAGTGTGATTCAGGGAGTAAATTGAAGGCTTTTGAGGCTTATTTCCCCATGATGACTTCCTTCCTGCTGGATCCTGCTTATTACACGGCTGCTTACAAAAGACATCAATCGAGACCACGTGTAAAAACCGATAAAATGCTTTCACAAATGAAAGCCACTGAGACGCTTCCATCGAAAAAGGAGTACTGTCAGTTCCTGGTAGAAGAAGTGACGTGATTTGAAAAGAAATCAACAAAAGGGCCAGACGCTCCTGGCTAAATGTGGGAGGACTGAACAGACCTCAGATTACCTTTTTCCAGGCCCATCAGCATTGAGAGTTCAACAAAGGTGTCAAACAATGAAGGATAGTCACTTTGGTACTTCAGCTGTTTTTGTATTGAACTCATGTGTCCTTCTTCCTGCACTGAACCTCTGAAGTGGTTTTCAACAGTATTAAAATTTTATAATGTGCACTTTAACTGCTTTAGGAAAGAAACTTGATTTTGAAAAATCATGAACTATACAAGAATACAGATTTGCTGATGGGTTTTAAGTGCAGATATAATAAAGGCTGTCGTCTTCTGGCCAGAAGTGATTGATCTGACATTTAAATTGATTCTTGACTGTTACACTAATAAGAATATACTTTCCAATTTTTTATTATTTAGTCACAAATATCAGAATAATCACCAGAGGACAACACTTTTTTTTTTTTTTTTTATCTTTATTTGGCGAATTTTTTTCTCAGTTCCTCAAACGTCCACTTGAGGCTGGCTCCAGAAGTGAGTCAGTCTTCATAAGTCCCCATGGTAAAATGTCCAACTTCACAGCAGAAATATACATGTTTACAGCCTGGTACAAAAAAGTTTAGGTCTCTATTGCTAATTTCCTCATTCATGACAACAGTACTGAGGGTGAATTTTTATACAACTCACCTGTTCAAATTAAATTAGGGCTTAAAGTTATGCATAATTAACAGTGCTGGCTGCTTTGATTGACAGGAGGGTGCTGTTACAGATGGCCTGTTTTTGAGGTGTTATTCAACCCGCCTCAGGTCCACCGATGATCCATGTTGCTGCTGATTTTTAAATGAGCTGGGAAACTAAAACATGGCAGTGGTCAGAGGCAGCACAGTCTGAGCTTCAAAACGGCTCTTCAGGAACCTGTAGGTGATGTCACGTCTGTGCTGTCCATTCTTTATACCATCAGTGGCTGCAACACTACATAAAACAAGGCACAACAGATGCATGAGTTGGAGAAAAGTGCTTACGTAATAAATTATGCGCATTAGGATGAATTTCAAAGTCTTATCTTTTGGCAGAGTTCAGCTCTTTCAGGTTGTCCTTGTTTCTATTTATCATTGCAACCAGCTATGCAAATGATGTTTATCTAATGTTTATTTGAAGTGAGAAAATCATGATTTTGCGTTGTACTGTTGTGCTGCAGACGTCCATCTTTACAAGTCGTCTAGACTGTCTTTTATTTTGAACAGAGTGCAGCTTCTACACGCGCACAATCAGAAGTAATATAGCTGTCATGAATTAAAGACTGCAGCCTGCAGTAGGTCAGTGAGGCATGGCTGGGCTTGGCTCGCTGTGGGAGCTCGAACTTTGTTTCAGTGGCGAACAGGGATCCCGCTGTGACATTCGGGTGATTTTCCTCCTGTGTGAGCGCTGATTGGCTGCACTCTGTCGGGGGCAAAGGACGCCAGTCAGTGGAATGCGAATCCCTGACCACCCTCAGGGTTGACTGGACTGGAATTAGTGCAAAGTCACAACTCTTATCTCTCTCTTTGACTGCCTCTGTTGCTGCTTTTTATCAATTTCTTTGTGGAAATGTTACAATGTCACAGAGAAAACAACTGATCTCTCTCTTCGGTGTGGCCTGGTGTTGCTTTTTTTTTTTATGGGTTTTTTCCCTCCCCAAAGGACCGCATTCACACTGAGCTGCACATTTCCTTTTGCTTGTGTCCAATCCATCATTTGTCCTGAGACCTCCATTTAGCCTGTTCGCTCTGTCTGAACTTCACGGGTGTGCATCCCCGTGCCTGTGCAACTTCCACATGAAAAACCAGGTCAAATCCCTCAGGGCTATTAGAAGCATGATCCGTATTGATCTCACACACACACACTGACACACAGTTACGACATAGTCTGCGACCAAACTCCAGGAAGCTTCTCATCTGCTTTGGAACAAAACACATTATCTTTCCTCATTTGCTGCAACGGTAATGGGCACTGGCTGGGATGATGCAATGCCAAATGAAGCTGATAGTAATTTAGGACATACTGTGATGAATGGTTGAGTGATTAAACAGCATTAGCGGCATTAAAGTCAAGCGAAAGCGCTGCGCTTTTATAGCTGGTGCTGGGAGAGTCAGATAACACAGGCGGTAAAATTGACAGACAAAGATGGATGCACTTTGACATCAACACTATGTTCTTGTC
Organism: Larimichthys crocea; assembly: GCF_000972845.2. Lineage (NCBI taxonomy): Eukaryota > Metazoa > Chordata > Actinopteri > Sciaenidae > Larimichthys > Larimichthys crocea. The sequence goes on along the minus strand of NC_040029.1, from coordinate 3,463,600 downwards.
GTCTCGGCTCGAGCCGGTGAGTGGGCGGCATCTTGATTTTGCCGCTCTAGTATTGAGTCCTCCAGGCATTGAAATTATGAGGGCCACCTGCTCCGTCCATGAAATACACAGAATATGTGAGACTAAGTGAAAGCCATGGCTTTCTATTGATCGGCAATACTAAACCTACCTGAGAAATTAAATGGAGGTGGCATGTGATGTTCAAGCTTTGAGTCGAGTATGACATGTTAAAAGCATGTGTGCCTCCTTCAAGAAAGGTGTTTTTTATCTGTGTAGACAATTGACTAAATGCTGTTAAAAGCTTTCTGCACGCTGCCAGAAATATAAAGCTGGTAGAGGAATATCTTCTTTGCTTAAAGCCTAAACTCAAATCAAATTGTTAGAAATGAAGAATACTTAATTGAAATATTAGAATCAGCCTTAAATGTAATTTCTAGAACTTTGACTAATGATTATTTTGATCACTAGGTCCTTGGTCAGAAAACGGTGAAAAATGTCCACCCTAGCTGCCCAGGTGACAAACTCTGATGTCAGAGTATGTTCAGACGGAATCAGGCTCTGCGGGGAATCGTCACATGGTTGTCTGGCAATATGTGGGGGTGAAGAGGGGCTACTGGGGGTGTGTCTACAATCAGAAAATGGCTTTTTACAGAATATAAGCCAGACACAGATTTAGAATCTGTGCACATTACCCGTTGTGTTCTGGTGGAGTATCAGAGTTTAGTCCCTGGATAGTCTGGATAGACATTTCAGGTTGACTGGAGAGGTTTGATCAATCTGATCGTCTGATTGGCGGCTGCAGTGTGACGTCAGGCTGTGTTTTTCCAAAAGTTGGATCCGGCTCAACTTCTCTTTTGGTGGACACCCCTGTGGTCCACACCGCCACAGCCAAAATGCATTAGCCAGACTCAAATTATTAGAAAAACGTGTGTGAGCCGGATCCTGTCTGAATGTACCCTTATATGAAACCAAAGTTTTTTCCCCCATTCATAAATGATTTATCAGTTTAACAATTTATTTACTTGGCTCTAGTAATTTATCATTGTCCAATGTGAACTCAAGTTTTAAATCCACACATCCCCAGAAGCTCTATGACCTGTCAATTTTCTATTTAAATAGAATGCAAATTTTCTAGAAAAAAATTACCAAATAAAATGCTAATTAATGCACATTCCCATCCACTACTGCTATGTGGATAACAGGAGTCAGTGCCATTAAACTTTAAAATTCTAGAAGAAGATGATGTAATTAAAAGAGCACCAGTCAAACCAACAAAAGCGATGCGGAAAACGTGATGGAAATATGGCCTTTCTGTTTTGTTTCATGTGTTAATGTGAGGAAGGTCAGTCCTCCTCATCGCTCAACACAGATCTGACGCTCGAATTGCAAATGCACATAAAAACAGCCGGATGGATACTCGCTCAATGGAGGCTACAGCCCTGATGCCTTTCATACTTCACTGTGTATTAGAAATTTATGTATGGGGTGCACGCTCTCTGGTTCTTTCCCAACCTTAAAGGATGACTCTGTCAATATTCTATATGCTTCTTAACACATTTTCCCATGGAAATACAATAACCGATAATGAATGCTTTGTGTGTGGATCCAAAGTCTGATATTGTTCCTTTCTACTGGACTAACACTTGTCACCATCAGCCAGTGAGGAAATACGCCCTTGAGTGTGGACTCTTCACTGCTCACGTCTGACTAAAGTGTCAAAGCACATCATTTTCACCTATGGGGAAGTGTCGGGCTGCTATTTGCGGCCGCATGACAGTTGTGTTGCAGCTCAGCTTATTATTACATTCACAGTGAAAGTGTACTATATCTGTTACTATATATAAAAAATGTTTTTATTGGAAAACGCTCAAGGCTTGATTGGACATCCTCTTAGTAAGGACTCTTGCTCATGTCAATGGCGCTTCACCACAGCAGCAAATTGAAGGTGCAGGGATGTATAGATGTGCTTTGGCCCTCTTCTCAGAGGTCACTATCGAAGGAAGTGTGGTGGGAAATGGCAGATAGTATGCAGGGACACACACAGAACAAGCTCATCTAAATGCAAAGAGACAACCTCACTAATTATGGTGTATTGCTGAAGGTTCACTGGATAGGTTTTTATTTCTGTCAATACATCCCCTAGTTTTTATTTTGTATAATTGTAGTGGAAATCAATGAGACTTAAGAATGTTTTTAGTGTGTTTACATGTTAATGAATGCATTTGGAGCACAGAGATGGTTCAATATGTCATTACAAATATTATGTGCACAGAAAGACCCAAGACAGAAATATTTCTTTTTCTGATTGTTTTACATCGCTCAGTGTTGGGAACAAGCACACTTTATTTTTATTTATTTTTTTGCAGATTGGATTTGAATCCATGAACCTTCATACATGAGGCGGGTGCTCTACCAACTGAGCGTCCGACACCCTGGGAACATGCACACAATTATGAAGAAAAAGATGGGTTCTACTAGTTTTTCACAAAATCGTGCTTTGCATGCTTGTGAACAGCTTTTTGAGGACACTCCTTTCATACCCAATCATGCTACTCAACAACAGGTGTCTTTTGAATCCTTTGTTGTATCTTTCAGTAGCGATACACTTTGCTGCTGTTGAAACGCATACAGACCACAGCACACAAAGAGATACAAAGCTAATGACCTGCTAAAAAATATTATCTGTACTTTATTTCTGAATCCCTCAAAAAAGCCTTTGTCTTTCTCATAACATGTCAGTCTGAACTTGTCTCTGAGTGGAAGGGATTGATACATCCAGTACAGACGAATGTGTTTACAGGAATAATCTTTGAAGAGATGTCAACCCCAGTCAAGAGAGAACATTCTTATTTGACAGATGCAATATTTCAAAGCACTTGTGTGTGTCTGTGCACTGTGTGTTATTATCTTTCTGTACACTAAGTCTGAGACAAAGAGGCAGTCTTTACACTCTGTCTGTGTGAATTTGTGTGAATGTAAACAGATTTCTTTTGTGCTTTTCACTGTTCAGGCTGATAAATCCACTGAAGTACAGCTTTGCATGACTGATTCCAGACTCTTCTTCTCTCGTGTTCAGTCTCTTCTGTTTACCCAGAACCTTTGTTTATCTGTGCTTTAATTTAGTGCTATGGTTGAGGCTCTGCCTTCACATTTATTGTTTTCACTCATCCAGGTTTGAAATCAAGGTCATCCTTTGCAAAGACAAGCTAACCAAATTAGCCGGCACTTGAATCCCAGACATATCGACAATGAGCACATTTATCATTCCATAATTAAAAGAAAAGTGACAAAAACAGGGACGGTGAGTCAGAGATGGAGAGGACAGATTATTATTCTCATTGGCATGCCATCAATCTAACACAGTCCTCAGTCCTCTTGGCACAGAGGTCTTACATCTATTAGTCTGCATGCACATTTCAAAGATGCTGTTACTAACCCAAAACACGAAGCGGGTCAGGGCATTACAGCACAGCCCTGCTTTCAATTTGCCACAATCGAGTGCTGTCAATTCACAATGCATTTTTATGTATCTGTATGAGGGCGCAGTCAACACTCTAATTATTTTTAGAGTCTCTTTTGTGGCTATTGTAGTGGATCGGGTCAACAACAGCATGGGAACTGGTTGTTTTATTTTTATTTTTATTTTTTTTATTTACTTTTTTTTTTCTTTCTTAATGCTGCCAATTTAGGCTTTATGTTGCTCTCTGTAATTATCAAGATAAAGCCTTTTTTTGCCATGGCAGTGTAATTTGTTGACTCGTCCAGAGTGAAATATCTGAACAACTACTGAATGGATCATGATGGTCCCCAGAGGGTCTTTAGCACCATCATGACTTTCATGGTTTAAATTGAATTGGCTCAACAACAATTGAGTTTTCTAGCCTTATCACAAGGACAAACTATCTGGTTTATGACCAAATACCTGCAAAACTACGGAGATTCCCATCAGCTGGACCTATACTTACTATACCTATACTACTATTTGGTGTTAATTTGCAAAAACTAGTGGAATACAAAGGTGGAAAAGTATTAATAAAACAAAATCTGATGGAAACAGGCTTGTCAAGTTGGTTATAATGTACATGAAGCATGTGACTTAAATGAGACTAACGTTCCTCACACTACATAAATCAACAAATGTTGTGTATCAAATTTCCCACATTGACTTGTTTTAAGGGTTGACTTGGACACAAGAAGGCATCATAATTTAAAAGGTGTCATTTAGTTTAATGGCATCTGACTGGAGAATTGGCTCCACCAACTGTTTATTTCTGTCAAGCGTTAGTAATGAATGGGAATGTGCCCTAATTGGTGCTGGCATTCTCGCCTTTTTCTTTTCTTAGTTTTCTCCGCTGCCCTCTTCGTCCCTGTCTTTATGTCCATAGAGGCTGCTAAACTCTGTTCCATTGCACGTTGGCCCAGCTCCGGTTCTGGCACGACACCGGCTCTCCTTGCCGCCAGCATTCTTCCTCGCCTCAGGCCTGAAAAACCAAACACCACATTAACAATAAAACACTAACACTCCGCCAGTGCTCTGAGCTCACAGTCTGGGCAGCCCGGCTAATAAACTGAGCCAAGATTAGCTAACAGTAGCTTAAGTTGGCAGCGAGAACTGGAAACTCTGTAAATCAGAGTTGATACGGAGCAGCCGTAAGGACATCAGACAGAAAACCAGATAACATTTTGTTCATAAAATATGATCCGGTTTCACCAAAATCTGTGAAATAGTGGGTGATGTGTGATTTAGTGCTGTAAAGTGTGATGTACTTCTTGCAGGTACGGACGTACAGGGTGCAGAATGGGAATGACAGAAATACCACTCATGTGATTACAAGTTAGTGTAACAAAATTATATAAAATCTTTTTTAGGACAAGTTACTTTTAATAGTGTTGAAGCTTGTTAGCTGTCAATTCAAAATACTACAAGGAAAAAGTGTTGATTTAAACCTTGCATGTCGATCTGTTTTGGTTTGGATGGAAAAGGGACTGAAGGGTGAACTCTTAAATTCTGGCTTGATGAATAATATGCTATCTGATGGTAAAGCAAAAACTGTATCACAGTGCAGTGTCATAAAAATACTTTCTTGGCCTGAGAACAAAGCATTATTTAATCATGTTTCACTCTTAAATTTCAACTCTTCCCTTCCTTTCAATGGAGACGTTTCTTGCATCTAATTTTGGCAGATAGGTTGAATTCCTGGCATCTCAATCAGCGGTGATGGGACGCTCTATATCCTGCAGCTCCACTTATGTGATTAAGGTTGATAAAACAGGTGTGTTTTTGCATAAAAGCTTCCTTAATGCTGCTGAAGTAAATTTCCAAGACTAAATGCATGCAAATGGTAATCCTTTTCTTAAACATGGCGTGATGTTTACCGAGGCAGCTCGGTAAACCATGTGTAAATATGAATGGGAGTGTTTGTGTAGTAAAAGTACACGCTGGACCCCTGACTCAAGATTTCTGATGTTTATTCTTGTTTTATTCATCCCCTGTAATTTTGGTTTCCCAACAAACTGGCTCAACTCGAAGGTGCACTCAACCTGTTCAGGGACTTAAACCTCGACAGAATGAATTAAAGTGTGCACCATCGGTACAACATCAACAGGGAGACAGACTCACTGAATAATTGAGTCCGCAGAGATTGAAGGACTTCTTGAACTTCCACTCTGAAAAAAACAGATGAAGCTATTTCTGTTGTGGGGACACTTAGTTACAAGGTACACAAACACACAGACTATCTATGATGACTAAATCCACACATGTGCACACATACACATGCAGGGAATATACATCAAAGGCTCCGACTCTTTTCAGAAGAGACTCTTAGACTTAAAAAGGAACATTGTATTGCCCTCCTCTGCTTGTTCTTTCATTTCTCTTCAATATAGGCTGCTCGTCGTTCCTTTAGGTGATAATGTTGGTAAATCCTTAACAGGATCTTGGCATTAAAGAGTAGGTTTGATTCCAGGGTGCAGATTTTTTTTTGTTTGTTTGTTTTGACCTCAGAAAATAAGACTTTTTATAGCTCATGAAAATAGATGTAAGAGAAACACTGCACAACATTGTATACACTTACTTACTGCAGATCAGGGTTAGAAATATGCCCAATGTCAAGTACGGTGAATTACAACAAAGCACATTCATTCAAGTGCTGTATTTAAGTACAAATTTGATTTTACTTTATTTTTAGTCCACTACAAAAAACGGCTGACAACAGTAATTACTTTGTATTTCCAGATTAATATTCCAAAATATAAAGCAACTAATAAGCCACAATGTATTATGACTGAACTACTTTATATACAGCTTGGTCACTTTTAAATTGGCTCCACCTGTCCCCCTGCATGCTTAAACACAGTGCGTCAGAATTTGTTTGCCAATGTATTTACGTCGCATATGATAAAATTAGCAGGTGAGGTGCTTTCCACTTAAAAAATAAAATGTAGCAAAATTGTGATCCGTTGTTGCTTTTTCAGACAGCATCTAGCTAGGTAGATGTGAAAGTCACATAATTATTACCCAACTCTGCCGTTTCCTTCAGTTCTATAGTTATAGCATCTTTCAGCTGTTTGTTTTGGTCCGCATCTTTTTTGTTGTGGTTCATTCCCAGCGCCAAAGTAGACACACAAAATCTCCATCTCAACAAAACCCTTGCTAGCACTGAATTAACAAAAACAAGATTTATAATAATCTTAAGCTCTCCTGGTCTGACTATATGAGTAAATGTAACCTTTATGTTTTGGCATATAGCTCTACTCTGAGTGAGAAACATCAGTACAAGTAGGGCCAGCTAAACAAAGCACAGTTACTTAATCATTCAGCCTCAAGATCATTTTAACATCACTGAGAGTGTAAATCAATTCAGGACACAAAACACATCTCGAGTTTCCAGATGGGTAGGATGTCGGTGTATTTCTTTGATGGTACTCCATACCCTCAAGAACTATAATATGACGCACTTGGAGATCATTGTTCATTGAATACAGTCCCTGTGAGTGTCCTTCAATTATTTTGCTCTGTAATATTTTAGCATCTAACTCTGTCGCTCTTTGAAGAAAAGATGATTAATTTAGAAGATGTCTGGCATTAATAAAGAGCCTTCCAGTAGAAAAATTGCTGTTGCACACCAGTCTCACTAGCAAAGACAATTTCTGTCGCGCTGTCTCCATTCAGTTTTGACTGGATTCAGCAGCATAGTAGGTGACGGCAGCCTGAGCAGTGCTAAACGTGCCGTTGAAACAATTCAGAGGAAAATAACTGCTCAGGCTGTGACTTCTCTGCGCTCTTATATAGCCGAGAATTTTTATATAGCTGCTTTTTTTCCACATGTCAAACGTCACTTAAGTGCTTTTTAATGTAGTCTCTGTGCGTGGGGGTGGGCGGGGGGTGGTGGCAGTTTGTGTTTTTTTTTTTTGTGTTTTTCCATGCTTGACCTTCAGTGAGGTGACTCATTTAGGTGCTGTGAGAGTGAGGCTGAAAAAGGGGGGAGAAAGATGAAAGGTTATCTGATTGTAGTGCAGAAGGTCACTGTTCTTTGCCTTTTGCACCAAGACAGAATTAAGACAATACCATAAGTTAATGCAGAAAAATGAAATGGCATTCACCGTGCTTAATCACATTCCGTGAGCTAGATGAGAAACCTCTGTGGCCTGGCAACGGAGTAATAAAATTAAAAATTAGTTTTTCTTACATAACTGTCATATGTGACCTTTTTTGAAAGGTTGACACTTGTTGCACCTCGAGGGAGTTCAAACCTTTTCAGACATGTAATATGTAACATGTTGCTGGCTTCATCTGTCATCTGACTTTGAAATGGATTTCACCATAAAATCCTCAATGACTGTTGTCTTTGCTATCAGCATTCCCCTGCAGCTTGAGTAATAAGTTCAAGACACCCATTTCATCCGTTTCATCCATGCGGTTGCAATGCATGGTCAGATTATTACTCTGGTAGTTTGGGTGGTGGTTGCACCACAAGTGGAAGGTAGTTTTTAGACCCCTCTGGTCTGAGAAGAATCTTTAACACCAAAAATGGGCTCTTTCAATGTTTCCTAGCGTCCAACTATTGCATCATAACCACACTGAATCGGTTATGCACTTGTGTTGCAATGTAAACAAACTATTTCTAGATCAGACTGGACCAGTGCCAAGTAAAGGTTGGTGGTTTATTAGTGATTTGTCGTCTTACCAGAAACTTCCAGCTGCCACCTTATTTAGGTTTTTGTAGTCAAATGAGGAGACGATGTATAGATGACTCCTTCATTAGTCAACATGTACATGTTATTAGTTATTTCTCTCACACTCTGTGTTTGAAGTCATATGGAAATCTTACTCAGTTCGACCTTGTAAAGTAACCAGGCTGCTTATTTCGCCGTTATGTACATTAAAAGAGATGTATGTCTGAAAGGCGCTTATATCCCAGGTAAGTGGTGATATAATGGTGTGAGGTTGTGGAGGTCAGGGTGATTCTTATTAACCCTTTTGTGTGCTTTTCAAAAAGCAAAAAGTCACTGAATGTAATCCAGGGTTTTGCAGAATCGTCCAGTGCCTACATCTTTGTCTGCTTGATACAGTTGTGGAGTGTGGATGCTCCCCAGTGAATCCAGGCAGAAGTGAGCCGTGAAAGCAATAAAGGCCTCCAGGGCTATACAGAGCAGAACAGATGAAGATGCACAAAACGCAACAAGGCAAGAGATGCCGTCACCGAGTATGAAAATCAGTAAGTAGAACAGGTGGAGCTGGGTGTTGGAGGTAGATATCAATCATCAGCATTCGTATACAGCATGTGGCAGGTGGAACAAAGCACAAAACAGCAGCTGCAGTGTTATGTAAGCATGACTTACTGTCCCGATTAAATCTGATTGGTGACTTATTTGAATATGATACTGAGAGTCAGCCCATATTGACTAGATGACATAGAAGATTTTTTATTTTGTACTTTCTTCTTCACTCTCCATAACATTCTGCTTCCCTCTTAAATCTCTTGGTCCTCATTATTGCCCCTCATCACTTTCCTCGCCTTTATTAGATTCTAGATACAGTTTCCTCTCTGATCTAATTCCTCTTCTTTTGCCTTCTCCTCCTCCGCTTGTTTTTCCCCTCACAATCGATGTATACAGAAACGTAGTGTTTGAAGTGAAACCCGGCATCTAAATTAATTATGAGCAGTATGCGTGTGATGGACTAAAGCCTGGAAGAAAAGATCACCTGTTCAAAGACGCGTACAATAAAAGCTGTAACAAAATGTTTAAGGCCATGTTGTTGGAGATAAACAAGTAAAGGTGCGTGTTGTGCCTTAAAGCAAAGGACTTTAAAATCCTGATGCTGCTGCTGATAGTTGTATTATCACTGCTTTAGTTTTATTATTCAAGGCTGTAGGTTTTGTTTTAATATTACAATTTATACAAATCTTTTTTTTTATCCCTTTTGTCTTTTCTGTTCAGTTCATGAACTTCGCTGTTTATATTCATTTTTGATTTACTATTCATGATCACATCTTCCCTGTGTGTCTTTTCATATACTTCTCTAATATATGTTGTTACATATTTTGGATTTTCACAGAACTCTTTTAAAGTTTACTTTGAAAGAGGTTTTTTTGTTCCGGGAAAAGAAATAAAACAGTTTTGGTCTCTATAACTAATTTTCTCATTCGTGACGACAGTACTGAGTTTTTAAATTTTAAATTATACAAAGGCTTAAAGTTATGAAGAATAAACAGCGTGGCCGCTTTGACAAGTGTTTACCATTACAGGTGGCTTGTCGGAGCAACCTGGCTTAATTCAGCCCACCTCAGTTCCACGTCTTTGACCATTTCTAGATAAGCCGGAAACTGCACGTGCAGGACTGGTAAGATGTCGGCAGCTCGAGCCACCGCACTCTGAGCTTCAAAATGGCTGTTGACGTCGCAGATACTACGTCCATGTTTTATACCGTCCGTGGTCTAGCCCCATGTTTCCCCATGTTTATACCTTTGGCACAAAAACTATTTGTGAGGGATCCCTTAACATACTAAATACAGTTGTTATTTAGACCAGACTGGAATGTGGCGACATGGGCAACAGCTGGTTCCCCACAAATGAGAGAACAACTTGAGAAGAACAATATAATTACTTGTCCTCTTCCTGACAAACAAAAATAACTACAAATCTGTACAATTCTAATCATAACCTCACGTCTTCCTGTTTTATGTTTGTACTTTTTGTTACAACTCTTTTTTTGTACTTTGCCCGATTGCTTGAAAAGTATTGACTTTTAATTAAACTAAATGAGACTAAAATATTTAAGCTTGATCACACTGAAGAAGTCTTACTCGACGGTGTGCAATTCTTTTTAGTCGGTATCATTTGATTTGGGCTCCTCAACGAGATCACAGGTGCTGATTGTACCTCAAGCCAGATGCTCAGTGAAGCACAGCCGGCAGTTTGCGTCGTTTTTCATTTGGTCTGTCTTTCTTCCTCACAAGGAGACGCGGCAACTATGCAAATCATTTCCCTTTGTTTCGCTCAAAAGGTCTTTTTTATTTGATTTGTAGAAATGAACAAGACAAAAGCATGTTTATGAAATTAGCTCCACGCACACGAGCAAAACTGCAGTACCTACGGACACGAGTGCCATTTTAAAGATCGCTTTTGTGTATTACTCGTGACAGAAGTTCATCGCTGCCCCTAAGCGGGGGTTGAGTGGTCGTGTTTACCGTTATTTCTACCGTTCTCACACAAGGAGTATCACTGTGAGGCCTGCCTGCGGGACAAGGCAACAGCAATGCATTCTGGGTGAATGTGTTTAGTTGGGAAGTGGCAGAATTGAGGACTCTGAACAAAATTTAAAATTAAGTTTTATTCTCAATGAAGCAGCACATAAATGGACATGCAACTAAAATCAAACACTCATGTTTAGCTTTTTTCTTCTTGGGATTGAAAATGTAGTCCAGCGACTAATTTCCCAAGGTCTGGGAGATATAAATATTTCACTTATAAATATTTATTCCAACTATGCGGCATCATTTTTGCCTGAAGAAATGCATTAGTCAGTGATCTGTGCTTAAGTTTGAGCTTCCCTTCACTGCAAAGCATAATATGATAAAGTGCAAGACAGTATTTTAGAGCTCACTGGATTTGACTTGATTAGCAATGAAGCAGAGTAGAGTCCATTATGAGTGAGTTGTAATGGTGAAATATTCATGATGGGCTGAACTGACTCTTTTGCTAAGTTCATTAAGAAAATCAGCATAGGAGAACTCAGATCCTTTACTGACGTGTAAAAACACTCCATTCATGTCCTATAATCAGCAAAATGTATTTAAACTTTGCCTATAAAAAGTAAGAGTGCTCATTATGCAATTAATTATTAGATATTATGAATGACATATTAATGTGCATAATAATGTGGCATAATAATATAATTGTAGCCCTGTATGTATTATAGAAAGCGGCTCGTCATTGGATGTAATTTGAGGTTTTCTGTCCCAGATCAACATTCTTGTCTGGTGGGGTTACCTTTGAACTGCTGGAGGACTTTTAATTAAACAATAATACTGTGAGGCTGTGCTTTACCTCCAAAGTCTGTAAGCATCACCAAAGTGATAAAAACAAGGTAACACTCACCCTCGAATGTAATGTTGATTATACAACAATTGCCAAATAAACTAACATGCATAAGCAAAGTGATTAGGACCAAGAGTTTATGTATTTCTTTTTTTTTTTTTAAAGAGTAGATAGGACAGCTGAAGATAGACAGGAAGCAGGGGGCAGAGAGAGGGGGAGTGACACGCAGTAAATTAGCCGTCCGATGCGGGATTTGAACCGGGGCCAGCTGCAGCGAGGACTATAGCCTCCACACATGGGGCGGTCGCTTAACCCACTATGCTACCGACCGCCCCGAGTTCATGTCTTCAAAGTCTTTGTAGCCCTGTCTTACAGTACAGAGGAGCCTCGTGTCAAAATCTTGTTTGCAGACTAGATTTAGTTTATTATGTCCTGACAATGGGGCACTTTGTTGTGTTTAAAAGACAGGTTGAAACACTAAAGTTTGCATGTAAAGATAGTATTTTATGTACTGATTTGCATCTGTCTCAAATATATAATGGAGGTCGCGGAAAAGTAAGCAGAAACAATTTATCTTGAAATATTCAATATAATTTCGGAATACTTTAAAGTACTTAAGTTAATTGCATTTACATACTTGAATATATATTTACCATTCACAACTTCTATGGCTGTGAAATGAAGCCAATGTGAAGTGTCACACTGCAGTTCCTTAAACATCCACTTGCTACAGAATCTCTCCATAAGTCCCCATGTTAAAATGAAAGAAACACATTTACAGCCTGGTACAAAAAAATGGGTTTTGGTCTCTATAGCTAATTTTTACCATTCGTGACTGTACTGAATCTGAATAATTTTCATTCTCATTTAAATTGTATTAAGAGTTAAAGTTGTGCATAATTAACAGCATAGCAGATGACTTGTTTGACCACCCAGCTATCAGTCAGCCCGCCTCAGTTCGGCCAGTGATCCACGTCTTTGGCCATTTTTAGAATAGGAGGCGGAAGTGGCAGGACTACCAACATTGTGGCAGCCAGAGCCACCCCACTGAGCTTCACAATGGCTCTTCAGAAAGCTAGGGGTAGTGTCACACAAACGCTGTGTATTCATTGATCCACACACTTAATTCAGTAGAGGGGGAAAAAAAACTTCCCACTGGATTTTTTTTTTAGGGGTTTTCTGCCTTCATGACCTAACCTCAGTTAACGAATGGTAGAATCAGCGATAATGACTCATTAAAAAATGTTAACACGGGGAAACTTTTTGATTGAAGGTTTTCAGTCTGAAAATTTCAGGCAAGAACAACATTTCTGCCTCTGAGTAAAAACATTTCAAGCAGGCTGTTGCTAAACATAAAATTATAAAGATAGCACATCTGCCCTCTTGGGGAAACATGTTTTGGTACATGGATGTGGAAAATGTGGCTGAGCAACGTCTGTAATTGGTGAGGAGCGTTCCTCCTCCATGCGAACATGATGATGCTGGATAAGGAGGACTCTATTTGTTCTGATGCTGTTCAAGTCAGGCAAATTAATTTCAGTCAGAAGTGCTTTGCTGTCAACATCCTTGGGCTTTAATAATGGATTTCATATTATCAGATTCTGAGTGGTATTTCCACAAATAGCAGGGCCAGATTTGTTGATTTTTATCCACCTGCAAATTTGCCAATATCCAGTGTGTGCTGAATGGGGAAATGACTTCTTTAAGGTTGTGTTGCTCTCATTTGATGACAAATATAATGGATATACACCAAAGGATTTTGACTTGAAATGATATTTTACTGAGGTTTTCCATCATACGCAAGGAAGATTATAATCTGCATTTTCACCTTTTTTTTTTTTATTTTTTTTTTTATGATGAAACAGATTCACAACACAGGAGAAATTATAAATGTTTGATCATTGAGGGTTTCCTCGCACTTCCTGTACCGATCGCCTGCTGTGAGAAACTTGGTCAGGGACAGGAGGGAAATAGTTCCACGTTCTGAATATTTTAGGACAAAATAAAATATTTATATCTTAAATAATGAACTTGCAACGCCCAGTCTCAAACTTTATGTTGGATTTTCCCAGCAGAGATGGTATACAACCTTGATTATCTCACCTACAGGTCTTCAGTGTGTTTCTTTTTGTGTGTGTCAGTAGCCGTGAGTAATGGACTCCCTCCTTAACACCCTCATTTTCTACTTTTAAAATGAATCCCCAGAGGAATAACGCAAGCCTCTGTAGTTAATTTCAGTCAGATCTCTCAACGCTTGCCTTCATTGTTTTGCATAATGTCCATGAATAATGGACCTGCTTCAGTGCCTTGTCTTGTTAGGCGTAGTCCCCCAAAAAAGACCCAGTGGAAGCAGAAAATCCCATTTGGGGATTGCCGTGAGAGTTCATGTGCACCAGGCGTAAATGTAACACTTTGTGGTTTGCTGTCTGAATTATGGGTTTATTGTCGTCTGTGTGTCTCCCTATCATTATCCTCCAAAGGTCACAATGTAACAATGGGGAATCCGGTGACAGATTTATTAGGGAAGGTCAAGTCTTGTCTATCTGTTTTTGGAAAAGGTCAGAAAATTAAGAAAGTGGCACAGTGTGTATGACATTGATGTTTGGTTGAGCATGTGTGATTTTCTACTTTAAATGTGAATGGATAACAACTAATATGCACCTTTTCTACCATGAAATAACAGAGTTTAATCACAGGTGAGTTGTGTCTGTTGTTCACACTCGCCTTACATCTGTTTCTGCTCTATGTAACTATGTTCCGGATACGGATAGACGCCTTCCCTTACCCTTACACAGGACGCCTCGGCCAATCAGCATCAACGTTTCTGAGCATGTTAACATATTGGTAATTTTTTTACAACCAAGATCAGCTTTTCACCAAACAGGATCACTCAACATTTTCATTTCAGCAAATGAATAGTGAATGGCTTCCAAAGAGTTCTCACTGTCTGACCTTATCATTGAAGTATCACTGTGCCTTGTTTAGATTCAAAAGAGGACTTCCAGCTGATGCACTGACCTTCCGCCAGCCATGTTGGTGGTCCTCAACTTCTAAGCAATGGAAAGCTTTGAAAAGCTTGTGATGTTTCTCAACGGTCTCTGCCTGAAGGCTATTACAATGTTTCAGATATTATCTTTATTTTCATGATAAATGGTGTGTGTGTGTGTGTGTATATATCGAGATATGTATATCAATGTGTATTTGCATTAATTTGATTATTTTGTACCCAAAAGGTTAGGGAGTTGCGGTTTGTGGTCACTGAAACTGAATATGCACTGTTCTGTCTTTGCTCTGAGCGTAGCGGCTGACTCGAGTTGTCCGATTTACGCAGGCGTTTCTTTGTTTGCTTTGCTATATTAGCTTGTTATAGCTTGCTTGTATTTTCTGTTGTGTCAAGGTAACTAATTGTGACAAAGTTGTTGCATCGGTCTGTTGTCTCAGTGGCGGAGTGGTAATAGGGAGCTTGTCGAGAAAACCGGTGGGACTATTGTCATGACAGGCCAACGTGGGTTAACTGGGCTGTGGATTGAGCTGAAAGAGCTGAGTGTCTCCACGTATAAACACACTCAGACACTCTATCAACGGCCAACCAAGTCTATGGGACAAGAGTAAATGAAGTGCCCCTCCTGAAATGGTCCAGTCCTATCGTGACCTGAAGTCTGGGCATTCTGCACAGGTGTTTCTACAAACTCTGTTAAATGAGAGCAGAGTTACAGACATCCCCAAGTGACAGAGTGGTAAACAAGGTTGTGGAGACTCCCTGCAACAGCTCAGGTTTTAATAGGGTTTGTCAAGATTGTGTTGGGGTGGTAAACTGTGTGACTTTAGAGCTACAAGTTGAAGGAATCATTTCAGAAACCAGTCAGTTAAATATGTTTTTGTCTGTTTGGACTGGAGTCAAATACGGGGTTGAGTTTGAGATGAGGCTGCACTTTCATGTTAATCACAAACTTTTCTAACACAGCAATGGCAGTGTGATATTTGGAGTATATGCTAAGTTCAAGGCGAGTGAAGACAGCTATGTCAGCCGCAGAAATGTTATTAATTAAAGACTCAAAGACAGTAAAGATCAATGAATGACAGTCCTTGTCAGTTGTATTTTGCCAGGTTAAACTGAGGAAGAGGAATGTTCATGGTGGATTTAACAGTTTCCCCACAGTTTCAGTTGCTATTCGACTGCAGTATAAACCTCCAAGCATTTAAAAAAGTGTTTCTCTTATGTGCAGTGTGACACTGGAAACAATATTGTAACAAAAGTGTATTCAAATCCAAGTTTTCAAGGATTTAACATTGTGTTATGAAAAGAGAACAAAATTAGTTTTTCACAACTAGTTTCATAACTAGACAAACACTTTTGACTTCTTTTACCTGGCAAGTGAGGCCAATTTTGATTCAACCTTCTCAAAACAGAAACTTTGCACAATTAAAAGAGCGGTCATTTCTGAGGTGAAGCAAAAGAAATGTGCTGAAGTAAACAAATTGTGCGATGGGTGTAATTTAATTTCCATATCAAAAGCATAATGCGTATTCAAGTGTTTCCAGTGAGCGCTGCGCTGCTTTAGTATTTCCTTTGATGTGGACACTTCTGCGTTCAAACAAACACATTATCAGCTCCTCCAGAAGGAGCAAACAGAAGCTGCTCGGCACACACACACTCTTCATCCATCTTTTCTGTCTGTATACAGCCTTAAAAAGAGGGTTGTCGGATCAGTGCATTGACTCTGCTTTTCTCTCCCCAGGAGTACCAGATCGATATTATCTTCGCCCAGTCCTGGGTGGACACCCGTCTGCGGTATAACAGCAGCAGCAGCATGCCGACTCTAACCCTCAACAGGTATAATGGATTAACCGAGGGTGCACTGAGAATACACACACAGCTTTATGTCGTCAGTACCTGTATATTGATAATTACAGCATGTTATATTTAACTAGGTTTTCTAAATGAGCTGTAACTCCAAGACACCGCTGCGAGTCTTTCATTCTTTCCACTGTAGAGACTATTGTGTTTCAACATTTTCATACTGTGAATATCTCATTTGAGAACAATATTCTTCTCTCTCACGGGATGAGGACTGTAATTAATGGAACAAATTGATTGATGTGCTTTGTTTTCTCAATGCCGCCCGGGTGTTTTATTATCCTCTTATTGGGGAAGTGGAGCTGCTTCGTGCCTCTTAGAAAAATCTGGAATTGAACATCCATCGTGTCTTACCTTCTCTCTCTTTGTCTTTGTCTGTCTCTTCTTCAATCAGCAATATGGTCGGCTTGATCTGGCTGCCTGACACCATCTTTAGGAATTCCAAGAATGCTGACTCTCACTGGATAACAACGCCCAATCAGCTGCTCCGGATCAGGAACAATGGGACAATACTTTACACACTGAGGTAAAAGCCTTGAAAACACAATGCAGCGTTATGAAAGAAACAAAATACAGTGTAGAGATGCAACAAAGAAGCATGCATGGGGAATCAAGGCCATGTAGCGCCAATAACACATAAATTTAATATTTACAGTAAGAAAGCAAAATTAAACCATTTTAACAGACATGTTTGCCAACTATTGATGGAAAAAGAAATATACACTCAAATCAATACTGTGAGACAAATACAGACACTATTTTAAAGGCATTGAGCACTGAGGACAGGGCAGGTGTCTTGCTTAATCGCACAACTTCCATCATGCGATTTCATTAAGCTTAATCATAGGTGTGCAAGGTGGTTTGCACACGTCCGAGCACCAACTTCCTGTCCATAAAGCCTTGAAGACGTGACTGTTTTTTCCCCACATGCAAGACTTTCAGAGTCTGTCTGCTCCGGGGTTCAGTTTAACCAAATTCTCTCACCTCGTCCCAACTGTGACATAATAGACAAGACCCTGAGGTAGATTATTAATATGAGTGATACGTTTTATACATTAGTTGCATTCCCAGGGCAAAACACCAATAGTAAACCTGCCCACGACTAACAGTATGAAGATGGTGTCTTGATTTGGCTCATTCCAGGGCTGTGGATTTTTTATTTTTTACAGTGTAGCCATGCTGTAATGGACAGGGAGAACGATTAGTGACCTAAAACTTTCTCAACATGACATAAGAGTATTGTATTCAGATAAACATATCCTTTGGATTGGCAAGAATCCTGCTTTGCTCGCAAACTCATTGGCTAGCCACGAACTCGCCTCTATCTGTCTCCCAACACAGCATCTGTTCAAAGGCCTTCTTGTGGCTGTGTAAATTCTCAGTTTTCCATCATCACTTGTCAGCTATGAGCAAAGGCGGAACTGGCGTGACGCTGTTATAATGCCGCAAAATCTTGGAAGGAGGTTGGTGTGGAGAAAACAGAGCCTGTGACTTTGCTGCTGTTTATTTACTGTTCCCAAAGCAAGACATTTTTTGGGGACATTTAACTTTATTATGATAGAAACAGTCAAGAAGCGTCAGGAAATGCAGAGAGAGGTATCGAGAGGCGCATATATTAGCTTTTGCTACAAAGCCTGGCTTTACCTCTAGAACGCCGGACTTCTCTGACAACTGGCTCTTGGTCAAATACCATCAAGTGTGCTTCTTTTCGACCTCTTGGAGAAGCAGACGCACAGCTAGACTGCATCAGGATAATTCAGACGAGGTCGTGAAGAGTGGAATCGATCCAATAAAGGGCGTGCCAAAATGAAGAGACTTTATTCATTGTATTTGTCTTGGACGGCGAGGTAGTGTGTTGTTGTGTTCATGTGTTATTTGGCTTTGAGAAGATTCCTCTTCACGACCACAAACTACCCACGAAATGTTTGGGTTTTAATAGTTAATTTTACTGCTAATGCAGTCTCTCAGTGATAAATTTGAAAATTATTGTTTCATTAAAAGGATAGTAAGCCTTAAAGAGGCGTATGTTTGGGGCGTCTTTGCATTGACGGATACATCTCTCACGTTCACGTCTCCGCACCGTTTGTTTGACGCCTGCTCTCCTCACCTTGCTCAAAATTGGACTTTCTGACACCTGATTGCTGCGAGCGTGCACGAGAATGCTGGAGCATCACCTACAAGCAAAGCCCTCTTCCTGCTTTAAATGAGGCTACTCTTTTGTGCTCTAAGTCAACAACACAGAACAACTGGACTATTTTCATGATGGTTTCATTTTTACAGACATTATCGTATCCAGTGAAAATTAATTTCAGGATGATGTATTGAAGCAACACGTGGAGAATATTAACTGAGCCGGATTTGGTTTTATATTTTACGTGAAAAATCTAATCTCCCGTGTCTTGGGGATCACTGGTGCTTTCCCAAAACATCTGGTGTATTGACATATCCAGTGGTCATAGCTAAGTGTTTCTGTTTTTAGACGCTCACATGCCTTTGGGCTTTGACCTATAAGTTAATGCCGTCCTTGTGAAGAAAAAAAAAACATGTCGGGACGCTGATGATTAAACAGTTCTGTCATATTGAGGGATTTCACACATCAACCAGGCAACCGAGTGTGATCCTACGCCATCTGGTTCGAAGCCAGCGCTTCACGTGTAGTGCAAAAAGTGCATGATGTGAGCTAAGCAGTGATGAATACCGTGCATTCACACCATGTGCTTCATGGACCGAGAAAATGAAGGAATCCGTGCATTTTTAATGCCTCGAATGTCTTTGTCTAAGTATTTCTGTATCTGTGTGTTTCTCTGCCTCTCCAGGATGACCATCAACGCAGAATGCCAGCTGCAGCTCCATAATTTCCCAATGGACGAACACTCCTGTCCTCTCATCTTCTCCAGCTGTGAATATTGGCAAAAGCATGCACACACACAGATGCACAAAAGTGGGCGAATATGCTCATAGTCATGCAGAGTGATGGCTGTACATGCAACACCTGCCGGAGTAAAAGTTTTAAAGCGGAGCTCCGACAAAGTCATCGCTGCTGACAGATATTAAGTTACATTCGCACAAAGAGATGGTGAAGGTGCAAATGAAAGCATCGTTTTATGCCAAAACCGGCCTGATGTACGCAACCTCAGCTGCTACCCCCCTCGAGATAATCTTAGCCCTTTTGCCCTAAAAGGTTTTCTGTCTCCTGGTAGATCCAGCCGTCTATCAAAGAATGCCAAATACAGTGGGAATCAATAATTAGGGAATTGAAGCTAGTCTATGGGGGGGGGGGGGCATTTACTAAGCCTGTCACAAATTATGGTCAGGGCTATGAACTTTGGCATCAGAGCTTCAAATCTTAGTCAGAGAACTCCAATTGTGTATTCTTCTTGCAAGGGGAAGACTAAAAGTGAGAAAATATTGGTTGTAGAGCCTGAAGTTTGACGGTGCCACCTATGTCACAATTCAGTCTGCTGCAATGGTCAGTCAATCAAAATAGCTGCAGCACAGAATACATTTTCTTTCCTTCCTCCTATACATCCTCCATCCTCCTATACATATTGCAAGAGACCAAATGTTTTTGTTTTTTTTCCCCGATAAAAACTTTTATTATTTATTTTGAAAATATAATGTATTAAAACCAGTTTACATGTTGGTTTTAAAATCTCATTTAAAACAGAATCACAGTATTACTTTAAAGTGGATTTGAAATCTTAAATTCAAGTTACATCACAATGAATTTATCAGCAGGTTATCATCGCCAAAGAATCCTTTGTAGGATTTTCGGCTCTGTCAACATCTGTGGTGGAAGGACATTAATCATGGTTTACAAGTAAGCGATAAAAACATTTTGACACCTTTCTAGATCAGACATCACCAAGTGCCATAACAACCAACAAATCCTGACCAGTGGACCTTAGAGACCTGCTGTTGACATAAGGCTGCAGTGGGCCTTTGCACAACAATTGCTGATACCTCTTATAAGATCTGTTTAACAGTTCAGAGGCAGCATTTTTGACCATTTCAAAACAATATAGGGATGTCTTGCTAAGACACGTAAAGAGGGAGTTACATTAACTCAGACGAGATTAACTGATGAAACGGGAACAAATCAAACACTGGCAGGGACCTCTATTTTATCAGAACCAGCTTAAACTAGCATCTAATCTTTAAATAGCAAATTTAGCTGTCTAAATGAACAGTTACATAAAAGTTTGAAAAGTGTTATGTTTTAAAAAATTGTCTTTTTTTAATGTTTAAAAATTGTTGCAAACACATTAATTTCACTTTTTCAAATCTACAGTAAACCCAAAATTGGCAACATATTCCAAATAAAACTGGATAACTGAAGCCATAATGTTCTGGAAAATAACCGTGAGTATTAACTTTTTCTATGTTCTTGCACATTTAAACGCTCCGGAGCCCAAAAAATTGAAGAAAATTACATCATGGCTATGGCTGCATTAGCACCACCAATGGCTTTATGCTGGCATGAAATTAGAGTCCGCCAAGCATTTATTGGTCCATTAGCCAGTGGCTTATTAAGTTACCCACCACCTAAAAAGCACAGAAATCACATTTGATTTTCTGTGACGGGTCATTCTGTCGTACCAGACATCTTCCACTGCGAGATGTGATTTAATTTGGGTAATAATCATTACCTGATGCAACTACAGATGGCGGTATTTGTCACAGGCCATTATTAAACCTGCTTTCAGCGTCTATTTTTGAGCATATAAACAATTTGTTCATTGTGGGATGAGACCGGATGTCATAGTACTGTACATAGTGAAAATGCTATTGACCACAAATGGGGTTTCATTATGTCTCTGCTCTCAGTGAAAGGATTTGCAGTAATAACCCCCTTCTTTTTTTTTTCCTCCGGTCTCAGTCCGCGACCATTTGAATGGACATTCGCAGCAGTAGATGAGAGCTGAAGGTCTTGTCGCTGTCGTTATTAAGGTCTTCAAAGCGCTTTGTTGTTGTTTTTTTGCTGAAGCTGATTGCTCAACCATATTTTGATTGAAAATAGCGGCATCATTTCATGATGTATGTTTTTATATTTGGTCTCTCGGCAAATGTAATTGTTTTATTCATTAGTAATGAATTCAAAGATGGCAGCAAACGTCTTTTTTTTTCTAGCTGAGGCTGTCTTTGAAATACATTTTGAAGTGCAAATACTAATTCCCCTCCATTTTTAAAACTCATACAACTCTTCTTTATTAAGGACTTTCTGATCAGAGCAAGAGCACACGATAATTGAGGAGCAACGGAAATTACATCTTGAGATGTTATTGAAAGCCGGATCAAAATGGCCTGCATGCCTGAGTAAAAATTGCCTCTCGGAGCGGATCAGAGATTATCCGTTAAAAAATAACAAAACCTTTCATGACATCTGTTCTTCGGCTGTTTTTAAAACGTCCAGAGCGTTTTACGTTGCATGTATGAACATGTCTTATTTTTGGAGACAGCAGCACAGACGTCCACATCTGCACGTATGAGTCAACTCTTTTGGAAAATTGGAAAAGCTGCTCTTGAGATTTCTGTAAGACTCATGAGCTACTCATCCATTCAGAAGTGAACGTTTCAGTCAATCTTCAAATTATATCAAAGATGTCAAAGCGAAGCACATAAGCAGCGTGTTAAGTGTTTCTCAGGTCATCTGTGGCTGTTCTGCCTAATCTTTCTCAGTCGTACACAAGGATATATGATATTGCAGCCGCATTTGGCACTCTTTTCTCCAGTGTCCAAACACATAATGCTTTCTTATGTGCTGTTACATCCCCTGCTATCAACCTCTCTTAGCACTCAAGCCGTGTACCCGTTAATGAGTTCTGATACTGTAGAAGCCTCATGTACGACCCTCTTCCTCACAAAGCAAATTAGAAGCCTCGCCATTATGGCTGCAATCAGTTTCATTTATTGAGATGGAACATGATAAACATGATTAAACAATTTAGATTTTATTAACTTTTTTTTTATATTAGACATTATTAGATTATGAAAACATGTTTTGAATTAAATCTTGGTTCTTGCAACAAAGGAGCTTTTAAGCTACTTTATCTTTCACTTTTTTTCACCATTAAATGGGTATACTTCATATGAAAAGCTTTAACAGTAATTACTAGCACTTTGGAGCCATGCGTCACAGGCATGAGCTATATATCCACCACCGTAACCACCATTACGTATGAGCAATGCTCTTTGTGTCACAAAAAGTTGGTTATGATTGATAGCTAGGAGGTAATTTTCCATGTGCAAGGGGGAAAAAAATCAGTCCATTTCCTTTGTTTTCCTGTCAATCAGCCGACAGCTACATGATCGAAGTTTCTATCATGAAATAATTTATGTTCTAACCTGTAGATTTTAAAATTTACAGATGCATACTACATATACTGTATATCTATCCACTCCAAAATTAAATCAAGTTAAGTCAGGAATTTATCTTTTTTTGGACCATGAATGTCAGTACAAAATTTCAGGAATTTAGTTGTTGAGATGGATGGACTGGTCCTTTGAATCCTGCTGCTAACATGGCTAAAAAAAATAAAATTAAGTTCGTATATGCATGTATGAAAGACCTATGAACTAAAACCGTATATGTTGAAAATCCAAACCAAAAAGACTGTTGCATTTGTTGCAAAATGATCACTCAGTGAAATATACAGAATTAACCACATTTCGATGCTGTAAAAAGGCAAGTCATACATTTAAAGATGTAATCAGCAGTTCTCAATCACTCATTCCCTACCTAGGGCTTCCATCATTACTGTCACGAGCCTTACTGCATTATTTGAGACCCCGCCACAGGGGTTCAACTTTGATTTTGTGTTCTTCACAATTTTATGTTTTCACTCTGAAAAAAATGGACTTGTGTTCCAACTTTAGAGTGTCAGTGTAAAGAACAAGGGAAATAATGCTTAATTCTTCCAGTTTTAATATATTCCCATAGCAGCTGACACCAGAAATAAACTGTTACTGACCTTCTATTCAGGTATGACTGTTGAAAAGATCGCTGCTCTGCACTAGATGGAAAAAAAAAAAAACTGTGCTTAGAGTCGGCTCTTTTCTTTCCTCTCACTTTCTAAGTTATCTTCACTAAGCACACTATTTCCAGCAACAGGAGGAAGTAGGGGAAGTCCTGTTGGACTCATGCATGCATACCATCGGTAGATAAGTACAGTTTCCACATTGAAAGGGGTGGGGTTAGTCATTCTGAAGAAAGATAAGCAATTGCTGACATTTCCAGGTCCTCAAATACGGCACTTCTTTGTTGGTGGCTTAAAGAATGTTTGATTGTTGAGTAGTGTTGGTGACAGAAAATCTGGATTTCATGACCTGGGAGTACAAGTGCCACCTGTTGTGTGGTTTGATTTGAAATGTTGTTCATTTACCATCATCCAAAGTGTCGTTATTTGACAACCTGGGAGTATGACAATGAAATGAGCTTTAGAGTTCATGCTCCCATAGATTTATAGATCACTCCACATTAGCCACATGGGTTGTCGAAAAGGCTGAAAATCATCTTGTGTCAAAAATATACCCAATATCTGTAGAATGATTATAGTTTATATTTTCAATGTTCTGTTTGATTTTAAATCCTCTAATCACATGATATTGTTTTTGCTGGCTGATGTCCTGACATATAATTAGACTGTGTTTACAGCATTACAGCAGACGTGGACATCCAACGTTGTCTTTGCTCTGAGGATAGACATGGAGAATATTAGAGTCAAGGCCACAGAAGGCTGTAATTTACAACACTGAGAACATGTTGCTTCAGGGGCCTTTTTAAAGGCATGAAATATGGTGGACATTTTGTGGCTAGAAGACACTCGGCAACACAATGGTAATACTGTTTGCAGTAAAGATAATTGTACAAACACCAAGAGAAATATGATGGCAATAATGTTAGCCATCTATATTAGTGTTTTGAAAAAACTACCTCTCGTGCATCATGTTGATTGCTCCTCTTGGTTATAGATGGCTATCCTCTAAATGAGACTATTTACATAATTAGTCTGGATTCCACTACAGGGCACAACAAGACGCCCCACTCGCTCATTATTTCTGTCACTCATTTTTTTATGTAAAACTGCTTCAACTTGTCAAATGAGCTCCGCTTCTTTTCTTTTTTTTTTTACATGGAGACCATTGTTGTTGATATATTAGCTTTCAGAACATGCTGTGTGCTTTTCTTGGGTTTGTGTTTAACTGCTACACCCAGCAAAGGTCTGTTTTAATGCTAAACATGTCTCGGATCAGTACACTACAAAGTAGCTCCAAAAGCACTTGCACGTGTCACTTGTGTAACAATAAGCTTGTGATAGAAGTATATAAAGGATGCATGACCCAGTGTGTATAATATATCCATCTATATAAAAAAAATCAATCCACTTATTTTTCAAGTAGACCTTTTTCCACCCGACATCACAATTTTATGCAATAAAGCAGTCCGACCATTATAGTTTCATTTGATTCAAGAGCCTCCTTGAGACCAATTGACCTGTATTTGTAGAAACAGGTGAAATGATTCCACTGAAATTAAGATTTTAAAACTGTATTGAATTACACGGGGGAGGGGATATTTGTTCACCACGGATGCACTACAACAGGTCCCAAGCAAACAAGTTTACGGTAATTGCTTAGTTGGTCTGCAGTCCACTGAATTGCCAATGAAACCTCACTGTATAAATTAGTATAAATTATTTCAAAATCAGGTATAAATCATGCATACAATGAAAACTGCATTGCTGCATTAATCTTTCCTGCTTTCTTTCTCTTTAACTTTTATCTCTTTTGTTCACACACTAAACTCCCTCTATGTGTGGTTTCCAGACGGCTACCCACGAGATGAGATCGTGTACAAGTGGGCGCAAAACTCGGTGGCGACTTCGGATCAGAAATACTGGAGGCTTTACCAGTTTGATTTCATGGGGCTCAGGAACACCACAGATGTTCTCACGACGACAGCAGGTAAGAAAGATGCCGACAAATGGTCGATAAGGTCAAAAACTGACAGTTGAGTCACAAAAAAACACGCTGGGCGGCTTTATTTCATGCCGTGATGACTGATAATATAAAACTTAACTGATCTCTTTTCACTCAGCAAAGGTTAAAGGTCTGTTTCGTCTGCAGACAGGCAGCTGAAACTGGCAGGAGTCTTGCTCGCTGTTCAGCAGGGTTCAAAATCAAACTCCTATCCCTCCTGACTACCTCGGCGCCCTGAGCTTTGCACAGGTTAACATTAGCGCCATGGCCGCAAATGTAATCATAACTACAAGCTGAAAGCTCATAAGTATTCCCCTCAGGTGTAAGGGCAAATAGGTTTTTCCACTGACATTAATCACCGAGATTAAAGATTAAAAAGGAAGTTTAATTATTCACTCCTTCTCCTCCTCTCTTCCCATGATTTCACTCTGGTTATTAGGCCTTGTCTTCTTTGATGATTTAATTTAAGTTTGTTGTTCGGGAGGCAGCTGGAGAAATATTGTTTTTCCAACAGGTGCCGGTAATTGTACCCACAACTTGTACCAGGCGGACAAGTTACTAATACGTTTTTAATGCTTGCATGTGTCCCTCGAAGATAAAGACTGATTTTAATGCCTTAATAAGCAAAGCATTATGAATGAGGACGATGGAGAACGTGCATAATGCAGTGATTGTTAACCCTGCTTAACCTTGTTTATGAGTTGCATATTTGTGCCATGCAGTCTTTTGTCTTTGGAGGAGACGTCCACAGGGCTGCATAATGTGACCTCGTTCAGCTTTCTAAGAGCTGAACCTCCGTTCATGAATATTCGAGGAACAAGAGTACTTGGTATGATTAGGAGAGGGATAACAGGGAGTGGCATCAAATTATTAAAGAGCTCAGTGGAAATGAGTTGCACAGCTTTGCACAATGTTAAAAACGGGCTTGCGTTTTTTTCCCCATACATGAGAGCTAAATCAAATATTCCTCTTTAACTGAAGATGCCAACAATCACAATGTCTGTTTAACTATATCACCCACTGGGAATACTGAGCAAGCATCCTGTTTATATCTAATGAGAAACTGGCACTGTATCTTTGTTTCTGATCACAAAGAGGGGGGGAAAAAGGTGACTGATGAGCGCTCTCTACCCGAGGCACATTGATGGCCTTTATAAATTATATGTTTTCCTGGACTCCCGCTGTAGCGTCAACACACAGCCAAACTAATTTTCTGCTGAGATGCTCAAAAGCAACTGCAAACCTACACATCCACCTCATGCTGTTCAAGAAAATTAGCCGTTTTCTCATTTATTACCTCGTTTCTTTTTCCTGTTTCACTCGCTGGAGCTCCATCTCCACACGCATGATGATTAGATCCCCGGCTAAAAATACCTATCATTAATTTACATCATGACAAACTTCGAAAGTGCTGCGTTTCGCTTCCTCTTCTTTTGCTCTTTCTTTTTCTCTCTCTCTCTCTGTCTCCCTCTCTCTCTACTTTATCCTTCATCCCTCATAAACACATGAGGCATGGGGCTGTTTTAATGAGGACAGAGTGGACAGATCCCCGGCCACAGCGCCACTGGGGACCTCCGCCGCAAATCCACTGTCGTTATCAATTCAGCAGTGTCCTCTTCAAAGGGCCCCAGTGTGGAATCCCAAATACTTCAGTGCTTTGTTCTACTATCACATCACATAATTCCCCCAAAAGCTTTTATTATGCCTTTTTCGGCAGTTACATTGCAGAAATGCTGATGTTCGTTTTTTTTTTTTTCCACTGGAAATTCTTCGAATGCCTTTCTTGTAAAGAATATTGTAAATTTGCTGACAGTCCCATGCCTTGTCCTTTCGCAATACTGATATTCCATTTGATGTTTCTTCTCTACATGATGTATGAGAGGCTCCATACGTTCTTTTGACTGTACTCGCTAACCTGCAGCTGACCGCAGATCATATTCAAATCACAGCTGGAAACCATGAAACTGTGATGAGAGCATGTGGGAGAGATAGGACCTCGCATGCAGACATTCAAAACAGAAGTATGAACTGACTGTTGAACAGCACTTGTCCAATCTATGCACAGCAATCACAACTATAGGCGTCGCACAGCAGGCCTGTCTAGCTTTGGATTTCTTTGATTGCAGCAGCGTGCATGGTGCTGTTTTTAAAGCATTTTCAAAACCAAAAACATAAAGAGCAACTGTAGATATCTATATGAATATATTGAGCTTAAAAACATAAACATCTAAGTACTCTCCTGTGCAGATAAAAACAAAGAAACCCCAACATGTGTAATACATTTTTGTGATTAGCTGGCTCACGAATATAGATTTGCTGTGGCAGATGGAACAAAACTGTTTCATTTTAGTGTGCTGCATCTGTGTCCACGTGAAAAATAGGCTAAGGGTCATGTGCTACTGTGCGACTGATGGCTCTGTTATTGAAGTCTCAGATGTTGGAGGTTGGAAGACCAATGATTTAGGAGGGAGCGTGTGCTGTACGAGATAACTCGTTGTTGTTGGAGACAGATAATGTGGTCGGAAAACAAAAGTCAGTGCACGGAGCTCATGTGGTTTCATTTTTCAGTGACAAAGGAAAGAGATGAGGAGGCAAACAAGTATTTAATAAGCTAAGGCAGCATAAGGGAAAACATTTTTTCAGTGAAAAGTTTTCATTTCAAGACTGCGGTCCATGGAGCAGCTTACAGTCGGGGTAAACCTGGGCGGGGAAAGTGAAAAAGCAGCACTTCTTCCTCCCTAATTAGCATCACTGAGGTGCCCTTGAGCAAGACGCACCATTCATAACTGTCTTATAGTGATGAATTAGTTTGCAAAAATTATATATACAAAAGATTTCAAAACTTGGAAGAGGAAGAGGAAGAGAAAATGCATTCATACACGGACATGTTGTTTTCTCTGCATCACTGCAATTGTGTGTCAGTTTATTGAAGAAGCCACAACAACATTTCAGCTAAGGTGTCTTGAGCTCAGTAATAAAACAGTTTTCCTGAGGATTTCCCTTGAAGCTTCCAAACAGAGTAGACCTGACGGTATGGCATGACAGAGTCTGTAGACAAGCGTAGGCTCCGGCTAATAAGTATTCTGCAGGAGTGTGTAAACAGAGGGCTTTTTACTGTCCTAACAGAATGTAAACAGAGGGGTTGTTTGCTACAATGCACAGAAGTCACCACGCCGCTGTGCGCATGCACACAGCTATAGATAGTCCATCTGGGAGTGTACGTTTTTGCAACCTCCATCCAGTCATTAATGCAAGCTAAACAGTATAATCCTGCAACATTTGCAAGAATAACTTTGCAAAATGACGCGTATCTTCTGTGCATTAAGGTGTCAAATTAAACATTCTGTCAGTAGGAGACTGTGGATGTGAGCTATGTCTTTCTTGGGCTGCTTCTGCAAAAGTGCACTGTTTTGAAAGGGAGGAAGTTAGAGAAAAGTTCAAGCTGCAGTGAATTGTTTTATTTACTCCTATTGGCAGGAAGAATACACACACTATAAGTGGATACTAAAATTAAAATAGCTCATTTTATTTTGATGAAATGGCAAAATGGTCAGATTTTTATGTAGCTGCTGTGTTGTGATTAAGTCTTCCTTTTTTGTAATGTCACTTTGGAGAACCAGGCGATCTTCAGATATAGTCAACTAACTCTTTTAAATAGAGATTGATTCCATGCATCCTTTTTTTTATAGGCCATAGATATAAAATTCTCCCGTTTGGTCTCTTTTTAATGGCATTTTTATCAGCAACCATGGATTTACAGAATTGGCTTTCGATGGTTATAATGTGATTAACTGCATCATATTTTATTTGAACTTTCCATGTCCAGTCACTTTTATTCCACTAATTTGTGGTGGAAGCTCACGACTCTGTTCTCACAAGCTATGTACGTAAGTAAGTAGTGTTGTTCCACTGGACAGCAAAACATTTAATAAAACCCTTAAAATGTAGTAATAAATCTCAGCCAGATGGAATGTTTTTTTGTTGTATTTTACTATCAGATTAATTAAATTATAGTAATTTTAATATTTTTTCTTTAGTTCAGCTTTATTCACCTTCTTCCTGTGTCACACAGACTAGTATCCCTGTTTTAATCATGTTGAGGATATGATATGGAATATGAGAAACCTGGTTGTTCATATCCCTGATGACATTCACTGCAAATCCTTTTTTCATTGTTATAACTACCTTTAGTCATATCTCCATTGAAGTGTCGACCCCTTTACTCTCCCCCCACCCTCTCCCTTGAACTCAACCAGTCCTCGTGGATGGCCATGAGTTTTTTCTTTGCCACTGTGTGCTTGCTCATGGTCGGAATTGTTGAGTCTCGTTAAATAATATTATAAAGAGCACGATCTTGAACTTCTCTTTATGGAAAGTGTCATGAGATAACTTTTGTTGTGATTTTTCTGCCATAAATAAAATGTAATTAAATAGTTTTATTTTAGTATTTATTTTCTATATTTTGCACACCGTACAACATGCCTGCTTTAGTGAAAGAATTTCGACATGTTTCAGCTCTGCTCTCTAAGATGACATACGCTGCCTTCCAGCTTGCCTTAGTACCATGTAATATTGAGCGAAGCTGTCAGCGTGGATCTGTTGTAAGTAAAGACTTGGCATTATTTAGACAGGCTTCTTAACTTTAGCATTAACACAGTCCTGCTCAGCACTGTAGAGGTGTGCTTCACCTGCGAAATGTCTCCATGCAGCTGTGCGTGCATCCCTTACTTTCTGTGTGATTTAAACCAAAGCCGTTGGCTGTCGGTGTATTTTGTGGTCCTACGGTTTACTCGCTTGCAAAGCGGCGTGGTCAGTGTTTAATGGGGCACAGTGGGGCCTTTTTTTTTTTTTTTTTTTTTTTTTTTTTTTTTTAGGACAGCTGTCATTTCAGCTCAAATCTGGATCCTGTAGATTGGCTGTTTTTTTTTGTTTTGTTTGTTTTTTCAGGTTTAATTCAGTGTGTAGTTCATTATTTATCTTTTTATTTCAGTGATTAACAGGACCCACCTGTGCACATCTGTTCATTGCATTCCAGTTATAATATTACAATATGTTTACATGGAGTAAGCTGGTTATTTATAGATTATTCGTATGATAAGAGAGTGAACCGCAAGGTAATAAAAATAGTTTCAATTATTAACATTACAATGAGTGTCAGCTGCCAATGGAGCGCCCCTCATGGGCATCAGGTGTCAGCGTAGTGAGTGCAATAATGCCTGCATTTGTCAGTGTGACACTTTTAAAAGTGGAGAAGTTGCCAAAAACAAAAAACATGGAGGGACTGTGCAGATGTTCTACACTGGTACATGTAGTGTATAAAGTGGTAAATACTCCTCTGACAGACAAGACACTCTATTCATTGCACCTGGCGATTAAAGTGATTATTTCAGTTCTGTGCGGTGAATGAGGTGATATTCAGCTGCGAGCTGAGGACAAAAGGTCTTCTTCTACAGATGTTTTATTCAATCAGACATCCTTTTCATGGAAATGCCTGAGTGGCAGCGGATTATCAAACGCTGTTCTTCAGTAATATTTAAAGTAATGCTCCTCTGATGCGTAGAACTTTGTCAAGGTTACAGAACAATGGCTTTTGTTCGCCAAGTGTTGTAGCTCAATATCTACCTGCTGCTGTCAATTAATGCTCGCTATAACAAGCATCAGACTGTAGTCGGACCGGTAAAGAGGCAGCGGAATAAAATCTGTCACTCTTCTTGTTTTTCTTCACGCCGACGGAGCCTTTGTTGCTAAAGTTAGAGAAGTTCCTTCCTGTTTTCTTGGCTCCATTAAGTGTTTTTCCCCCCCTCCTGTCACCGTTTCTTTTTTTCATCCTCTGCTCTCTGTGAATTTCATTCACTTCACTATTTTCCAGTTATCTCCCCTTCCGTCCTTGTCTCTTTCCCCTCGGTCTGTCTGCCTTCCCCTTTGATTCGGATCATCTTACTTAAAGCATTTAGTACAGCTTTAGACATTTCTCATTAGAAGTCCCTCTGTAATTGGTCATTTTTGTATGGAGTTCCCCAGGGTTCATACCCCGGCCCCTGGCTGTTATCGTTCTACACCTAGATTCTGTTTGTAATAATACACAGATCTGTCGTCTTATAAAATCTACTATCACAGTTCCTCTAATGAAGTGCAGGATAATGCAACAAATGTCGCAGCTATATTTGGGTCTGGCCTCTGTTTTGATGACAAAGTTAAGAGCACCGCACGATGTAGCCTCCAGCTACATATCAGACCTTTTTAATTACTCATGAGCCGGTGTGCTGCTCCAGATCCTCAGGGATAAAGGGTCTGTTGTTTACGGGTGGATAGGAAAGTGTAACTTAGACATTAGCAGGGTCACCTTGCAATATGATGCAACTTCTGTCTTGCACTCAAGTCTACGGTAATATTCTACAGCCACACTCTCTGAGGCTGTATTCATGGCTAAACATTCATGTCTGCGTGATAAGATGACTTTTTTTCCCCCCCAGTGCCACAGAGCTTCATTCTCTGAGGACTATGAATGCCTGAAAAAAATTTCACAGCCGTCTATCCAATAGTTGTTGAGACATTTCAGTCTGGAGTGGTGGACTGAACAAGGTTGCTGTGACACATAAAAATATTTTTGAAACGTAATTACGTTTCGCCTTTTCAGCGAATTGACTGTTGAATGTTTTTCTACTCCATTTTCTCTAAACAGGCGAGTATGTGTTGATGACCGTGTACTTCGACCTCAGCAGACGGATGGGCTACTTCACCATACAGACCTACATCCCCTGTATCCTGACTGTGGTCCTCTCCTGGGTCTCCTTCTGGATCAAGAGCGATGCCACGCCTGCAAGGACTGCCCTAGGTATCCATGCACTGCCCATATAGCCGTGTGGGGAACATTACTGCATTTCAAAATTGCTTGTATAACTTCATACTCCTTTTTTTGCCATACTTTTTTAAATATTGCTTTTCTGTTGCACACCAACAAATTGGTAGATAACTCTGGTCCTGTGAATGATCAGCTGTAGGGAATAGTGTTGATGTCCAACATTTTGTCATCCACTTGCTTTAATTGAAGTGATGGGAATGCTTTGAGCACATAATATGAAAGTCCTCGCACTGTCGCTGTGAGTCGAACATGAGGAAAATGAATCAGAAGTTGACGGCAGGATCGAAAGCCTTTTTGATAATTCAATCTGAGATTTGGACAACTTGATCTCTTTTTTTGATTGGTAACTGCAATATTATAACTCAGTCTTTGTTGCAGTAGTTATTACCGGCATCATATTACAGGAATATTTGCACATCCCTCAAAACTGTAGTGGAGTGAGAAAAGACAACCAATGAAGAAAGATCTGTTGTGTGTCCGTGTGTGTGTCATTTGCAAATGAATATGCATGTTTCACTGCAACTTTAGCCGAGCATGAAGCCATTTTTGAAATGTATGTGTTTGTTTTGTTTTCGTCCTTTTATTGTCATGTTAATCTTATTTTTCTTTGCATGAGCTGACAATTATTTTGAATTATTTTCCTCCCCCACCGCATGCCAACCATTAGCTCATTTGCTTTGCTGTGGATGATGATGTTGTGCTGACGGTCCCTGTTTAAGGTGGAATTCAAGGTAAGTGCCTGACGAGTTTGAAATACTGTATAGAGGGAATGTTTGTATCTCATTTACAAACACAGGCAGCGTTTTAGTTGGAGATTAAAATTTGGAGGAAGATGATACAGAATGTAAAAAAACTTTAGCTACTCTAGGAGGAAAAGGATAAAGTGCTTCACAGAGCAAAAAGTAAAACCAGAAATATCAACAATGAATAGAATTTTGCATAAATCAATAAAAGCTGGCCTTGATAAAATGATATAATGAAAAAGAAATTATCAGTTGGGGTTCAGCCCCTTGCTCCCTGATGTATCCATGAAGGATATTAGACTCTAACTAATTAACCTCCACCACTGAAATTTTCTCACTTGACCCAAGAACTCCACCTCTTCAACCTCCCACCCTCCTTCCCTGATGTCACTTGCGTCGAGGCAGCACGCACAACTCTGAGGTACTTTAATTCCACTCAGTCCCTCCTGCCCTTCATCAGCTTGCCAGTCAGCCAATATCACAGAAGGTCATCTGGAACGTCTCTGTGGTAATAAAGAAGTTATATTGAAGTTCTGTCCGTCCCTATTTGTTATCAAGCCCAAAGAAAAAAAAAACTTCACTGATAGTTGAACAATAAAGTCATCTCATGTTGTATCCAGTTCAATAATAAGCTTGTGCTATTATTCGAACGCGTGCCAGGCCAAATGGAGTCTTTTGTCTCGTGGTGTTAATGAAAGCTGATCGCAATCAAAGCTTGTGTTGAGCGTGCATTCTCCTCAGCTTAGTTTTTGTTGTACGGTCGATGAAAGTTGACACTGTGACAGTTGAACATCAAAACAGGGTGAAGCAGAGGAGATCAAGAGAGGCAAAAACTCAAAAGTTTATTTTCAGAGTTAAGAAATGTCTGTAGAAGCTGCAGATAGGTTCTGAAATATGACTGCCTTCCTGCTTTTAATCAAAACCTGATTAGGTACATTTTTTTATCTACCAAAAGCCTCTTAACTAGTAGATTAAGATGCATTAGAGAGGGTTTACTTCCTATTAATGTGACGAGGCTGGAGGAGCTTTTTTTTAACCAGTGTAGGAAAAATCTAAGGTTGTTACATCACAGTTTTAGCTACTGCTGTTTCGTCCAGCTTTCACCTTCCTACTGCGGCTGTTATTTAATGTGTATCACACTGCTCACAATGTGTGTGTGTGTGCCCGTCTGTCTCTCCATCACTCTAACCTGTCTGTCTGATTGTCTGCCTGCCTGGCGCAGACAACAACCAAAGGCGGTCGAGGCTTCTAGTACGTGGGTGGTGGTGTGATACATTACCAAAGGCAGTGAAAGGCTTGTGATCTCCTTCAGACAACAGGTAGTGCAGAGAAGCAAGCTGCCCCTGTCCTGATAAACATCCACATTCAGCTCAGTAATAGAAAGCCATTTAGCCTTTCTTCTGTAGTACATCGCCCCGGTTTTCAGGTCAGTCTCAAACTTGATCCCTGAAAGGGAAGAGGAGAGATAAGAGGAAGAAAAACTGGGCTCGAGAGAGAGGGACAAAACAAGAGCGTAAGGCAAAGTGAAGGCCTCTGGCGCACAGCGGCAGGGAGAAATGTCAGGAGGAGGGAGGAGGATCAGCCGAGAGGTTGAAGTCCAAGAAAAAGGCAGGTGAAGCACCCACCTCACCCCTCAAGACAGTGTGTCTTGACAAGCTGCTATCATGTTCCAGGTGGTATTTCCAAAGAGCTGTCACTCACCTACTTCCCCTTCAGTGACAGGATGTTTGGATAATAGCGGGTTGAAGTCAGAACTGGGCTGAGGTTGATTCCCATTAGACCTCAATTTCTGCAACCCTGATGGATCTTGACAGAGATACAGGGGGGGGTTGTTGATCAGAATTAAACCAACCCCAAGGCAGAAGATTGTAGAGCTTGATAGGGTAAAAGAAAACTGTTGCACTGGAGTGAAGAGAATATTACACAGGGTCATACAAGTTCACTTCTTTCCAAATCTAGCAATACTGATATTTTTGATTTTTGTGTGGCCACGTTGTGGGACGTCAATCTGTGAGACAGTGAGGTTTGGGTTACAAACATCACAGTACTTCATCCTTTACTTCCAACTGACACTAATTTCTACAGCATAGGGCTATTTGAACGCAATCATGTTGCTTTGGGGCATTTACTGAAATGACTGATTCTGTTGTTTTTCTTGCGAGGGCAGTCAGTTATCCACAGTTTTCACTGTAACCATTTTAACTCAAAGAAATTGCTCCCATACACAAACAACAAACCATTTGGTTAGTATTAATTCATCTCAGATATTGGGCCCTGGCTAACAGCGAGTACTGGCAACAAAAGAAGCTTATTTTTCATGACATGGGTGTGGTGGAGGAAGGGGGGAGAGGTAAAATTTAAAATGCCCAAGGATTCCCCGTGAGAGCCGTCATTACACAAACGCTTGTCACTGGTGATATGTCAGCTTGGGTGTAAGATCTGACAGTGTTCCTCATGGGGACTCTAGCAAGAAGGCAGTGAGTTAAAGATAGGCGGTAGTACAGAGACATCAGTCCCTCAAACTGTGCTGCAAGGAGATGGAGGAATCTAAATTAGATGCTCTGTTCACCACAGGGACAAACTCGCTCATAAGACGGGCTGTGTTTTTGATCGTGAACAGTTTCTTTCTAACACCTGATAGGGTCAAATGGTCATAATCACTACTTTCAACATAATGAAATCAAGGTACCCACAAGGTCATGATTGTGGTCGTGTTTCACGCCAACAAGAAGTTCATATACTATCATTAAAGCATCACTACAAGGAAGTTTTGCCCCTAAAGTTGCCTCATAGCTATCCAGCTGACAGGCTGTCAGAAAATACATGGCTGAGTAAATAAATTATAGACTGGCTGCAGGCTGTTGAGTCCCAAGTGTCTCCTTGGTCAGAGGGGACTCATGTAGGGTCATCCGACTGATTACATGCATGGGAAATGTGGCTTTAAGTCGAGGCCTCTACAGCGTGCGTGAAACACCTTTAATCAGATTAGATTGAAGTTGCCATGTGTAGCATTTTAACCTCAATCACTAGCACATTAATTTGAAAACATCAGCATAATTACCACAAACAAACAAGCTCTCGCCGAGGAGACTGCCGGCTCATATGTTCACCGCATTTTCCTTGGTGTTGAAAACCTTCTAGAGTGCTTCACGTCTTAACTTTAGCAGATAATATGCACTTTTATTCCACTCCAGCTATTCTCGCTGCATAATTTCAACTTCACATTAGCCTACTTTGTCAGAACATATATATTCACTGTTATTTGGGGCTGCTGTGATCTCTTATCTTTCTTCCAGCGCTTCAAAACACAAACAGTGATACAGACAACAGAGGCACCCTTTTCATGATAGGAAGCAAGTGGGTTTGTGGTAAATATTGTCTTAAAAACGCTAAAAATGATGCAGATAGTGTGGTTTCAGACAGAACATCTATTTAGAAATGTTATCTGGTTTCGTTATTTACGTGTTTGACAGGGATCATGTAAAATTAGCTGAAATTTCAGTACTTGAGGATTTAGCTGTAGATTAAGCATCCTGCTTTTTATATAGTGTATGCAGCATACACGTTTTATGCCATAGATGTCCACTATTACATAGCCACAGGGTGCACACAGTATTTCCAGAACAATTGTGGTTGTTTGATTAATTTAAATGTGGTGATTACATTCTTGATTCTCCTTAATCACCTTTTTAGCATCATAGAAAAAGACTAGAAATCTGTTGATATGGTGGGATGGACACCTGGTCAGCACGTGTGTGCAGCTGAAACTTGAAAAACTTGATTTCTAAATTATTTACTCACTAGTAACTAATTAACTAACTTTCTAATTATTTCAGCTTTGGCAAGTACATCCCCCTTCTTAATCCCGTTGATAGAACTGCTCGCCTGTTTAGCTGGAGGAAACACACAGTGGGCATGACAGCAGACTTTTATGAATGGCTGAACGAATCAGAGATGTTGTGACAAAATTGCTTCAAAAACACTGCACTGCAAGTCAATTCTGTAGCACAAACAGAAAGTTACAAACTGCAGCTTTAAAATGGGTGAACCCAAAACTCAATGCCCTAGCTTGATTGAAATAAAAACTTGGTCTTAGAACAGATTAAATCCGTAGTCGTAATAAAAGCCCTGCAGCCTTGGGGCGTTGACGCTGATTTTTGACTGGTAGTCCAGGACTATTTATAGATGTTCTTTGTGCACAAGCTGTGATCTGTTCCACCTGGCTTAACCCTGGACACAGAACAAAAATCAGCCACTGATTTGTTTAATATATAATTGGGACAGCCCATCACCATTAGACATATGACACCGTTTTATGCCAACTACCATGTCTTTACAATCAGATTCAATCAAATTTGATATACTTGGAAGGAAAAGTCGAAATTGGTTCTTTGTTCTTCCCGTGATCACACCATCAAGATTGTTTAACACTTTAAGGATGTCTGTAGCATATTTGCTTCGCACGGGCATATGTACAAGAGTTTTTCTCACTTCTATGCGATGAGTTGTTTTCTGAAGATGTGAGATTTTGTTCAGATCACCTGCACACACACACACACACACACACACACACACAGAATCACCCGGTTGCTATGGCATCATGTAGCGACAATTCCCACAGAATGAATTAAAGTGTACAAAGAAAACTCATGACCTTGATTTGAAATAGCAGCCCAAACTGTGAGCGGCCGGTGGGTTGTGGGGGAAAAAGAGAAGAGAGACAAAGAACAAACAGTGATGTCCGTGTTTTATAGAGACCAGTGTGCAGTCCAACATTTGAACAGAAAGGTTTTAGGTATTGAAAGCAGAGAGTTATTCATTTACCTAGTTTAGCACTTTAATCTAATGAGAGGGGGGGGGGGGGGAGTCTAGACGAGCACTAGACCAGAGGAGGTAGCTTGAAATAGATGGGAGCAACTCGTCTCTATGGAAACCACAGGCGAAAACAGTGCCATGAAAGACATGTGGGAGATGAGGATGAAAGAGACAGAAGAGAGAGAGAGAGAGAAAGGGACACACGGAGAGGAGGGGCGAGACACGGCGTGAAGAGAGAGGAGAGGATGAGGGACAGGAAAGACGGCGAGCTTACGAGAATGCTGTGCATGTCACGGCAGTAGATATCGATGCCCCCGTTGGGCATTGATGTCACCGGGTTCATCTCTTTTTTTTGAAAGCATTGATTTCATTTCACAAAGCAAACACGAAACTCTCCTTTAAGACGCCATGGGGAGTCATTTCTCCGACAATAGCGCTGATGGCATGACGAGACACAATTAAAAGTTATCTCCAATTAGAATAGTTGTTTATCAGTGTGACAGGTAATTATTGACACTGACACACTGCTGCTTTCACAATGTTACAACTAAAAAACTGTTATATCCCTCTAAAGTGACTCAGTGGCAGCAATCATGTCCGAGTAGCTGACCTATGACTGGCAGCACTCTCACAACCTGGACTTTTTCATTTAAATGCGAGTTTCCTCTATAGGGGTCAGGCTAATAAGCAGTATAGCTTCATTTCCATCATTCATCACTGTTATTAAAAGAGAAGTAGACTGCTGAGAGCTTTTCCGCTGCAGCGGCTGGCTAATGACCACAGTGTGCACATAGGTCAGGACATAACCAGCAAGTCCAAAACAATTGTCAGCAGCAAATTATGTCTTCTGTCTATATATTGCAAGTATGGAGACCAACTTCTCCCCATCTATGAGATACTGAAGTGTGAGATAGTAGAAAATTAGTTGGTATCTCATTGATTTGACTCGTGGTTTAGGTGAGCGGCACAAAGCAAAAACATTTTTAATGCGCAGTCTTTCATTATGTCCTCTTTCAGATTCATGGATGGAAAATGCCACAAATTCTACTTTCCTTGTTTATTTACAGATATGTGTCTCTAGATTTAACCAGTAGCGGCTGGCCAATAGAGAGCGGTAGGGTGCCGCAAAAATAAAATTAAAAATAATCATAATATTAAATCATTCATATTTTTAATATTTGTGTTTAAATAATAGAATGCATCCATTAATATGTGCAAAATATGATAGAAAATCTACTGCGCAGCAATATGCTGTCCTTTGTCTGCATGTCTCAGCAGCTCTGGAGAAGTGCTGGAGAAGTCATCCCGAGGAGGTGGGTCTATGAAACCAATTGCAAATTTAAGATGCGAACGTTTGACATATGATTTAGATGATCAGCGTCCTCAAACCTACTCCAGAAAGGGCAATTATTTTACCTTGAAGCTTTTTAGTAATTCTCAAGAAGTTTGGAGTGGATCTATCTACAATGTTCACTTGACTGACAACTTGTTGGGAGAGCAGCCAATAACATCAAATTTCTGTGTTGCTAGTATGACCAGTACACCGATCCAACCGAGTCCTACCACCAGTCAAACTTCCGCTGCAGCCATCACATTAGTGTCAGCTAAATGATTAAACGTAAACAACTAAGGGATTGACAGTAACAGTGCGTGCACCCTCCCATTTATCGATCCTGTTTTTGCTATAGGACTAGAGGCAAGTTACGATGAGGTCTTAAAAAATATTTAGAAAGCATTAAAAAGGTATTAAATTGTATTAAATTTAACCTCAGGATTCCAACATAAACCCTGTTATTTCACAGAGCACTGGTATTCTGCAGTTTGTGTTAAATTGTATCGGGATGGCATGGTTTCTCAAACTGACTGAATATGGCACAGCCCCACCTAGAATATTTTTCACCAGCTTCCACTGGATTTAACCAAAGTTGTCATTAGATAATGCCTCTTTTGCATATTTCAAAATCAATTTTTAGAAACCTGTAATATGAAACCAGATTGTCTTAATGTAGGTAATCAACTGAGGACGTTTCATAGTGAAATATGGAATTTTAATACCTTTAACAAATTGTACTAATCTTCAAGAAAAAAAAATGTCAGACTCTGAGCCAGAAGTCGTTTTCAGAACCTGATTTCTAAAACCTTTTATTCTTAATAAATGTTGAGAAAATTGATTTTCAAATTTGTAATACAAGAAATAGACTGGGGGGAAAAAGCCAGCATCAGTATTGCATACTTACGACACCATTCATAATTGTGACGTAGTATGTCATCAAGTGTGACAAACTGGGGAAGACGTGCCATATTGAGCAATTTTTACCATCAATACTACATTGTGTTGTCTTTAACCACGCTTGAACCATAGTTTCATTATTAATCAGCAATATGCAGATACACACTATCCCAAGTTTAGTTGTGTTTTGTATTGTTTTTGGTTAAATGTCACATACATCAACATATTTGGTTAAATTAATACAGACATTTTATTTATGTATTTATCGGTTCACATGTGGGTTCAATACGTTCATTAGCTATCCTTTGTTACTTACCATACCCACCATGTGCTCCAGGGACAAAAGGAGGAAGTGCCCCAACCACTTCCTGTATTTACATCCGGATGACATAATTAGTGAGGTCACTGGTTTAGTCCAAGTACGTGGTGACACTTTGTATAAATAGACACACTTCTGCCTTATCCGAACACATTTCCTCACACCTGCCTTGTAGTAAGTAAGTTATAATTCTGACTTAGTATCGCACAGTTTTCAATTTTCCTCTCATAATTGTGCATTTCTGAGTCTGGAGACTTGGCATGAGTAGTTTATGTGGCCGTGTCTAACTTCAGTTTGTCACGATCAGAATAATCTCTGCAGAAACTTTCATACATAAGAAATTTCATTTGACAAAAACTACTCCTTTCACCAGTGTGTTTTAATAAGGACTTAAAAAGTCCTGTGCCTAAATTGGTTATATTCCAAGTTAGAAATATATTCTAATGTAATTTTTTACACAAGTCAGTATCTGAAGAAGCAAGACTGAGAATCTTTCCAGCTTCTGATACGTGACTGTGTGTTTTTCCTCAGACCAATAAATGTTTTGATATTTTTCTCAACAGAAAAGAGTCCACATTGTAAAGTGAACAGAAAAGAGTTTGAATGTGCATACACTGTGTTCAAATCAAACTCAGTTATCTTTGTCTTTTTTTTTTATACTTTGTTTGTTATATGAAAAGTTTTATTTACACTTTTCTTGAGATTTCAATTTTAATGGAGACGTATTCAGCTCCCCGATGGTGTCTTTTTACTCCAAATGGACGTCTCAGCTGTTTGTTAGGCACTTTTTTAATCACCGTCTGTGCCCAAAGGAACGATGCAAGAAAAAGCCAATTGCTTATTTCTGGATGTGGGACTATTAAAGGGTGCAAAATCTCACCTGGGTCTCTCTCAAGACACCAAGAACTTAAGCAATATCGGTGTCACTTGTCAATGTGAAACCTGTGCGCAAGATCTAAAACAATAGTTAGTCACTCAGGTTGTTAAAAGTACAATTAAAGTTAAATTTGAACAGAAACAACTTTCTCTCATTTGTAAAGTAGTATGAAATGGTGTGGACGTGTATTTTATTTTACTGCCCTCAACCTTACTGGAAAATAAAATTGTCAAAAAGAAATTCAAATAGTCTAATTTCTATCCACGTAATGTCTGGAAACCTTCCACTGTGGCTGAGACAGTCAAACCTTATTGAATTAATTATCACTACAGATATATAGGAATGCAGGGCCAGCTTTTTACCTTATGCAGGCTGAATTATGGCTGCACTGCTTGAGCCACTTCAGAGACAAGTCATGTTTGAGTCATGAGGAGGTGTCAAGAATTGCCTCATAATTCTGATGTGGCTCCGCTGTATAATAGAGGGTCTTAACCCGCAAATCGATTTCAGACACATAAATTCAGACCGGGGGCAAAGATATATAAATAAAAAGGAAAGTGTTTAATTATTTGATCATGTTAACACTCAAAACAAAATCCCTGCTGCAGTTTAATAGACAGGATTGATGCAAGAATGGAGAGGGCTACCAGAATACCCCATATGCATTATTAATGGTGATTAATAAACCTAACCCACATTTTATATAATCACTGACTTCCACGTGGGTCACCCCAGTGCCGACCAGCTTTTTTCATCATGCAGTCACAGTGAATTCTCTCTACAAAGCATCGCTCCTGCATTTCTCACCCATGCAGGTATCACCACCGTGCTGACCATGACCACCCTGAGCACAGTGGCCAGGAACTCGCTCCCGAGAGTGTCCTACGTGACGGCCATGGACCTGTTTGTCACAGTTTGCTTCTTGTTCGTCTTCGCCGCCATGATAGAGTACGCCATGCTCAACTACTACTCCTACATCGTGCGCAGACCTCCTCCCAAGACGCAGAGAATGGTAAGCCTGTGTCGAATGTGTCGTAACAAGGCAGGTGCTGTATGAGCTCTGCCTTTTATTCATGCACCTGCATAACACAGCCTGTAAAGCATGTATGTCCAATCAGTATATTTCATACGGGTAATATATCAGCATGAAGAGATTACTCACTGGGCCTCTGAAGTGACTGATTGTGGAAAGGCAATCTGATGACTACAAAGAGTTCAATAAACATAGAATGACCACAAAGAAACTCATAGACAGAACAATGATACAGCAACTACAAAGAGACTCAAAACAGAGACAGAACAACCACAAAGAAACTCGAACAAAACTACAAAGACACAAAACAAGCTACAAAGTCAAATCACAAATCCAATCAGTCTTGTTCCTGATGTGGTTCCTCATGCAAACTAAAATTAAAATCATGCAGACAAACCTCACATTATTTGAAGGACACTAGGTTCATTGGTACCATAGCAACATTGGGGCCTGTGACAAAGTGGGTGAGAACATCTTTCTATTCAGACAAATATTGTTAAATTTAGTTGTTAATTGGTTTATTTCTGGGTTCACAATAAGTTAATTAGCTATCCTTTGTTACTTACCACACCTGCCATGTGCCCTAGGGACAAAAGGGATGTCACTGGGTTAGCCCAAGTACATAGGGGGAGGTCAATTAATTTAAGTTATTTAGGTTTATTTGTGATCTGATTTATGTATGGTTGCAATGTAAGTGTTTTTTAAAATATTTGTATATAATTTGTAAAAATATAACTTTGACGTCTAATTCAAGCCTAAATTTAATACCTGATTTAAAATAAATAAATACAAATGTGTACATATTTTTTGGGTTATGTAGCCTGGTGGCACTTTTTGTAAATAAACACCCTTGTACTTTATTTGAACAAAGTTCCTCAGCCACTGGCCTTTCCCCACGGAGCCCTTAAGACCTGTGGGATTACTACCAGTGAAAAACAGAGGCTAAAAAAAGAACCAATCTGAGCATAGTGACTGTTGTGCCACCTGGTGAGCCAATCGAAATGAGTGGAAAGCTTGTGTGTAGTATGTTTGTACCTGAGAATCTGCTCCTGTGCATGCAGGCTTGTTGAAGTTAGTCTTTGCGTCATATGATAATCGAAGTCTTGTCAGTGAAAATTGGTGGTTATTGGCATGTTCAGTCTAATATCAGCCTTCAGAGACTCATATTGAGTCTCTCCATATGTACTGTATATTTAATGCACAATATCTACCCAGGCGTCTATATGTGTGTCTTTGTGAACACATGTACCATTGAAAACATTTCTTTTCTAGCAATCGCTCCTGTACGAGAGGCTAATGCTCTGTGTGGGCGTTCTCAAGGCTGCACCTGCCGCGAACGCTTTAATGGCGGCGGCACACGTCTACTAAGACTGAGTCAGCCACCGCTGCTGTCATTTCCCTCTCTCCAGATCCCCTCCCTCTTCATTATTTCTTCCCAGTGTAGAGTAATTCTCCTGAGTGTGTCTCAGGGCTAAAAAGACTGTCAGCTCGGGCTGAACAATTACGTTGTGTCCCCTCCTCTGCATTTCTGGCTATCCGCTGTATTTTGGCCTGGTCTGTCTGTGGGGAAGCCTCATATTTCCCTCCCCACCTCCTCATCCGTGTGGTCCTTTTTTGTGCTGCCCACTCAGTCAATTCTCTTACTCCACAAGACACCTCTAACTCTTTCTCTCCCCCTCGCTCGCCTCCCACTCTTCCTTTTATGAGAGGAATAGAAGACTGGAAAAATGTGTGATTTTACCCCACGTAGGTTGTCCCACACGGTTTTCTAAACATCAGGAAGTCACATAATGAATTTTCTCAGGAGGTTACTTATTCAGCATTGTAGTCTAACAATCCAGGATATTATGTGACTATAAAAAGGCTAAAAAATAATGAATAACAAAGGTTGTTCTTGTTAGATCTCTTTGGAATCAGTAGTTCTACTTTCAGTAAAATGTGTTCGGAGTTCAGCGCAAAAAAAAAGGAGGAATCAAGATAATATGGTCTATGTATGAAACAGGAATTAAATGATACATCCTGCATTAATTCATCTATTAAATCATCTTGCACTCTTATGTTTTAGGTTACCAATCTTCTGTATGAAATTTTCACCTTATACTGTTACTTCAACAGGTCTGTGGAGCTGTGGAGTGGGAACGCTTTGTAAGCCATGAGCCTTGTTTATCATATAAGCCGCACATATTTCCTACTTATAAGCTGAAACACACCTGATATGCCTACTTGGTTGGAAATATGATTACAAGGCTTACCTCCTGAGGTCATGATACAAACGTTGACTTGAATTGCACAGTTATGTATCAGTTTTTCCTCCAATTTGCCTTCAGTGTCTGGCTTACTGCCTTGTTTCTATTGTCACAGCGCCCAAAGTTTAACCTGGTTACACTTCAGGAGCAAGCGCTCTGGTGGTTGCTGATGTCAACGACTAAGACATTGTAGTATATTATTCAAAGATCAATTTCCAAGAGTACAGCTAAACGTTCTAAAAGGCCTGGACATGCTGTTGGAATCAATTCGCCAATGCTTTTGAAGTTTCTGGAAACATTTTGTTGTTTGGTAGTGTATGTTACATCCCTTTCAGATCCTCTCAGCATGTCAATAGGAGAGTTTGATTGAGTTTTTCAGCGATCT
Source organism: Larimichthys crocea (assembly GCF_000972845.2). NCBI lineage: Eukaryota > Metazoa > Chordata > Actinopteri > Sciaenidae > Larimichthys > Larimichthys crocea. The sequence goes on along the minus strand of NC_040029.1, from coordinate 3,418,709 downwards.
GAAACATCAATAAATACACGTCAGCGTTTTGTGTCTTTATAGACTTGCCATTTTACACTAATGATCAATCACACTGAGTGTAATCCACTAGAAGTGCCACCATTTCTTCTCCGCCGCTGCTTCAGCAGAGCAGAATACAATGCAGCACAAAGGCATTGTGCATTTCAAGAAAGGCATTCTGCCACAATGCTGAACAGACCCTAATTCACAAACTTTACTTTTTAGCTGTATTTCTTCACGCCTGAACAGAGCCGACTCCTTCGCAGCAGTCATCCGTAACAGGCCATCACTAACCTCTGTTGAATTTGATGTTGCTACACCTGTCAGGCTTTCTGTCCTCACACTGCACATATTGAGATTTTACTACAAATTTCACAAAAGCAGATTTGTCATTTCTACCTGGCTACTGTCAGTTTTCCCAGCTGAAATGACAACTGTCCCTGACAGATTTCATCAGCTGTAGTTAGCTAATTAAGCTACCGTTGGCTCCGTGGGTTGACACGGACTCATTTTAAACAAGAACATTGTAAAAGGGGCTCTAATAATACACTTTGAGTGTATAATGTGATATAATGCTAAAAAGTTATATTACATGTCGCAGCCAAAAAGTCAGAAACTTCGTGATGTGCTCCCTATGTTAGAGCAGAAAAACAGTTTATCTGCATGTTTGTGCTTCTGTTTTAGGTTTTGGAACTTTAAATGTTGAGTCTCTGCCAGTCCACAAGTTTGACAGGTTAGTTCGGTTAATTCTTTTACCACCGTAACACTCTTTGTCATCCTATGCAGGCCTACTCATCTTTCAACATGGCTCACACTCCTCGGCCCATGATGCCCATGGGCAACTCCCTGTTCTGGCACGACTACGAAGACAACTGCCTGTACGAGTGCCTGGACGGGAAAGACTGCACAAGCTTCTTCTGCTGCTACGAGGAGTGTAAAGAAGGCGGCTGGAAGAAAGGACGGATCCACGTCAACATCCGCGAGTTGGATTCCTACTCCCGGGTTTTTTTCCCCACTTCGTTCTTGCTCTTCAACATAGTCTACTGGGTCAGCTACCTCTACCTCTAGTTGGCCTCGGGCTGTGATCCGTGGGCCCTCAAGAAACAGCCACAGTCCACGCCACTTTGCGTCGCGGCTTGTGATTTGAGGTCAAAACTAAGCGTGGAGGAGGAAATGAGGTGGATCGGCTCTTTGGGAATTATGAAAGATGTGCTGAAAAAAAAAACACGTGTGGTGTGATGCACAACGTAAAGGCCATGACACTTTGAGCAGCGGCACACCGAAGAGAACAAAACGCTCCGCAATAGAACAACAAGCCGCCGGCGTTACCTTGAATAGATCGGTCCCGTTTATGACTCTCGGAAACCAAACTGCTACGACAGACAGCTACAACTTCAGAGATGTTCCGGGACGAGGGTTGCATTGCTGAATCTTGGTTGTTGAGATGGCGAAGCACCCATAGTGCCTTCTTTAGAAAGGGTGCGGCACAGAGACGCAGCATCAGAGTTCCCTCCATTATCTTTGTTACCTCATCCACCACACCGCCGCATGCTGAGCTGTTTATTCTTTGAAGAAACAAACCTGGAATAGCACCACCGGAGACGTTTAAAACTAACACTTACCATTCATTTCGTAGCACGAGTTTTAGTTGTATCTTAGACTTAGTTCCATTTTCTAATACAGTAACGTTTTCTTATTCTTCTTATTATTATTGGAATTAGTTGTTTTCACAGCAGGTCAACCAGCTCACACTTCAGTTGTTAATTGTTGAATATGAGTTTGTGTCAGGGGCAGTGACAGTCTGGTGAAAATCTTTTTTTATTACGTCAGTGAGCTTTTGTTCATGCTGCTTTATGACCAAGAGGTGCAGTTCACAGTAGATGCCAAGAAGATCTGGGTGTTTATGGTGGGTTACATTCTTACACGCGAAAATGTATAAGCACTGCATAAATACCAATCTAATGCTAAACATGCTAATCTCATCCCCAGGCATATTACATGAATAAACAGATTAGGGTTAGAGCAGTGCTGGTTTCTTCTCGACAACAGCTCCATGAAAACACTGTCACGTTTTAATTTTAGACACTTTTCTTCTTTCTTCATGTAGATTTTTGTTTTGTTACTAATTGAGCCTGTGGATTACCTTCACTTAAAGGAGAAGTTTGACATTTTTGGGAAATATTTTAACTCAAACCTTTTCACTATATAAAGTCAGAATAAAATCCATTTTTACAGCACTAATTCTGTCATGGATAAAACGACATTTCCTCCAGAACTTTCACATTAAAAGTCTTGTAGCCTTTTTTTATGAGTGCAAGAAACTCTTAGCAGTTGTACTGATGTAATTAGTACTGTGGAATAGCACAAAAACTATAAACTGGGGAGAAGCCAGTCCATCCAAACAATCCCCCTATCAGGACCTTGAATGTTGCACCATTTTGTTGTGGGTTCCTTAAGTACTGCTAACTTCAGCTGGTTGCCTAGCAACTGACGTAGTTATAAGTCAACCTGTAAATCAGAGAAATCTCATTTTTGTACTTTGGATTTTTGTATGGATTAAAAAAAAAGCTTTAGAGGTGGATAGAGGTGTTTCCTGTCAAACTAGCTGTTTCCATTTGTTTCCAGTCTTTGTGCTTAGCTAAGTTAGCTGGCTGTTAATTCATATTTAGCGTTATTTTAGACGCAAGAGGTGGCATCTGTCATCGACGCCTCAGTCCTGAAAACGTTTCAAACGTGATTCAACCATATAAAACACTTTGTACGTTTGTCTTTTTTAAAAGTGTCATCAAACCAAATATTATCCAACTCTAGTAAGGAACTTCCCAAAAATGTCAAACTGTTCCAGGCTGCTACAATGTTTATTTTGGCATGAAAATAATTCAGTATATTGAATATTGGCACAAAATGGTCTGTGGAATTATTAGTTTTGGCTGCAATCCACTTGAACCCAGAAGCACATACAAACACACTGTACATGGCCTATTTATTTTTCATTACAGTCACTCCATCCAGTTTTAGAGCTTAAAAAAAATGGTAGTCTTGATGGAAGCTGTAATTTTTCTGAGCTCCTGCAACGCAGAACCTAATGGCACATCCTCCCAGCAGCAGCAGCAGCAGTGACCACAGGTGCTGTATATTAGGTTCCATATATCGTGTTACATACACTCACGTACGGTACGCAGAGCGGTGTTGAAAAATGGATGATCCAGGGTGGTTGTTGATGGAGTCCAACATCCCCATCCTCAGACATGTAAAATTGATGCCATATATGGAGGCACACGGACACACCAGTTGGGGGTGGGGGAATAAAATCCCCACAGGAATGGACAGTGTTTGAAACATTTTGGTTGGATTAACTGTTCTATGGTGTTTTTTGCAGTCGTTTCGCTTTGTAGAACAATCAACCCCTCTTCCCTTTCTCCCTCCCCCTCCTCCCAAACACACACTTTTTCCCCGGTATTTGTATGTTCAGAGAAAAGCTTTTATGTAAGATGTATCTAATTAATGTTTCTATTTTCATACAGTTCTATATATGGAATGTAAGTTAGGCCAGTAGCGAGGCCGGAGTCAATCTGAATCCAGTTCAGTCAGTTCAAGAAGCCTGAATGAGTTCATATTTAGGGCTTGTGCATATTCATAAGGCCTCCAGACACATTTGTGTCCTGTCCAGAGGTTTGTAATTACAAATCAGATCGCCTCGAGCGATGCTAGAGAAACAGCAGAGGGGCTGTTGCACTGTGGACCATTACGTATTCTACTGGTTTAAGACATTAGCTCACTAATCTTCACTAATCTTTCAACACTATCTCTCTATATCTATCTATGAACTGACTGAATTGAACAGAGCTTGGCCCACACCGCAGTAAACTCTCCTCACCTCTGATATTTCTACTACACTTTATAAGTGTCTTAGTCCGTTGAGATACTTCAATAAAACAAAATCACTATTTTCTACGTCTTAATGAAAGTCACCTGTGTGTTTCAACTGACTGGGACCTGTATTTATAAAGCCTCTTTGGTATCAGAGTACTAACCCAGGATCAGCGCTGGCAAGCATAACGATCTCGCTCGAGAGCCTCTTCCGGAGACCTCATCACCCCCATTAAAGTTCCTCAGCTTTACTGAAAAGCAGTGCGTCATCGCGCCGAGGTGTCAGAAAAATCATCAATCTTTTCTGCGACTTCACCCTGCGAACCAATTTTCTTTTTGATCGTCAGCGAGGTCTATGGAGGGTGGGGCTGTACAAATAAAAATTTTAAAAAGCGCCACTCTGATCTTGGATCAGCACTCCTGGAACAAATATTTTATGAAAACAGGATCTAGAGTGAAAATAGGTATCTTTTTTCTAGTGCGTGGTACATTGCTTATATTAATAAATAATGTTTTGGTCAAGTGCTACTGTGCAGTCTTTTTGTGGGTGAATGGAGGTCACCAAGAGAGTTACTTCCTGTCTTGTTTACAGGTTCAGGCATGACGCAGGAGATGGGGACGTGTTGAAGAAAGGCCACACCATTATTCTACTGGAAATGCCAATATGTGAGGTGTTACACTTCTGTCCGCAAGTGTATCTAGTGGATATCCTTGGTAATACCTTGCTTTTGGACTTGAGTGCCAGCGCCTCCTTAGCTGTGATCCCTGTGAATCCTTACCTATTTGAAGAGGATTTGATACAGAGCACTCCTGCCAAAATTAAGTGACCCAACAAACAGCTCGCGCTCTCTCTCTCTCTCAAAGCCACTGTTTAAATGCAAATACTGGATTTGTTTGGGATACGATTAAGCCAATAATCCAAGAAATAAATGCTGGATAATTGTATTAAATTGCGGCTCTGTCATTTGTGAACACCTCCATGATAAAGTCTAAGTGCATATGCTGGCTTATTAGCAAAGCCATGCTTACATCTTTGTTGCATTGTTGACATAACCAGAGTGGTATTTAACTATTTAATTTAGTTGACTCGTACTCTCAATGAGGTGAGGTAATGGGGCACCCATTACAGATGCACTCAGTTGGTGCCCGAGATCACAAATTTGCCTCACAGTCACGAGTACCAGCTGTAACAGTGTTACATAGCCATTAAGATCCAAGTGACAAAAAAATATAAGGGCTACCACTGTAGCTCACCTGGTAGTGTGTGTGTGTGTGTGTGCCCCAAGTCATTACTGCAGCAATCCAGCATTTTGGTGTTAATCAGTATTAGAAACGTCTCACAGCTTTGTTTTAACAGTGTTGACTGAAGGAACATTGCACAATTAGGTTACAGGTGACTTAGTTTGCAGGCAATATATTTGGTCATCACATTAGTCATTAGTCCAAAGAAATACCTCTAATTTAATGTTCTGATGGGCAAGTTAACAAATTAAGCTCTCTAAATACAATGAAGGGATTACAATTGTCCTCAGGCAGACCGCCTGCCTAATGACAATGATACGAATAATATCCAGTGACAGATGCACGAGCACATCATCGCTTTACCCTCGGTTTCTTGACCTAGTTTGAAGCAAGCAAGCGACAGGAGCGGAGTCAAAGGGTGGATGTTATAGCGTGGAGCTCCACCGCCACTACCGGAACTGGAAGAAGCTCCTGCCACCTTACGTGAGGCAAAAGGATGGTAACACGGTGGATACGGAGAGAGAATCACTTGTGCAGTAGAAAAACTGAGCTGTCAGTGTGTGTGTGTGTACGTGTGCAGATATAACTCATGGACTTGTTCATGTCTGTAAAGTGACAGCTTTGCTTGATTTGGAGAGTGGACACACTCTGTGCAGGGAATCATTGCGTGTGTGTGTATATATATATATACTATATATATATTATATATATATATATATATATTATATATATCATATATATATTATATATATTATAATATATATATATATTTTCACACAGTATGTGTTCCTGCATGACTGAGAAGCTTTTTTTAAGTCTGCGTGGGTTCATGTTTACACTTGTGTTTGCAGTGTGTACAGGTATGTCTGGTTACTGTATGCATGTAGGAGTGAGCGTGTATTGTTACTGCATTTAAAGGTGTGTGTTTGTGTGAAGGGCTCATTGTTGTCAGACTGAAAAGAAGAAATTGGAGGCTGAATTTCTCAGAATTCCTTTTTCCAACAGTACAAAGATTTTTTTATCATAGCTGACCAATGGGATGGTGAATTTCAGTACATCTCCAGCTGTGTCTCCAGCTGTGGGACAATGGCATACACAGACTTTGGGACTCTGGGGAAGAAAGACCTCTACTTCCTTAGCGTTAAGGTCTTAAACTTACGCTCTCTGGCAGGGGTGAAGGTGTTCAGGTGGACTGGTCTTTGGTGTCAGAGACAGTCTTCCATCTCTTTGTCCAGTGTCCCAAATTAGAGGCTTTGTTCAGGCACCTACAGATGTGGTGTGTTTTTTTTTTGGACCACGATATTGCCATAGAAAGAAGTCTGTCCACCAGTAATAAACTTTTTCTCAGCTAAGTTGCCTATCTGGAAGACCAGGGTCAGAGGTCAGGGGTCCGAGGACGTGGTGTCCATGGTGACCGGGCTGCCTGCAGCTCGGCTCAGGGTAGAGTTCTGTTTTTATAAACTGACTGGACGAACACAGGAGTTTGTGAAGATGTGGGGTGTGTTAGTTGGGGTATTTATACCCACAGGAAATTGTTGGTTCCCTGACTTTTAATGTACAAGGCCACAGGTTCGATAATACCACGGGGCAAGAGACTGTTTGCAAATTAAGAAACTTTATGAAACAGAAAAGAAATAGGTAATTAGCAAAACAAAATTAAGAAGTTCACACACCAAGAACCTGCAATAATAATAATTACGTAAAAAATAGCACCAGGCAGAAACAAGAGCTAAATGAAAAGGGCTGGGCACCCGTGACACTGCACTCACACTCCAAACTAAAAGAAAATTGTGAAGGGGACCACCACCAGGAACTGGGCTACTGCCTCTGGGCCACAGCACCTAACCAGACAGAAAACAAGTTCAAACATGCCAAAGGTGCTGCACAGGACTGGTGTGAAGTACAATGAAATGAAATGAAAGGAAAAATACACTGAAACACTGAATAATGACAACACAACTCAGCAATACACATATCACACACAATGAATTAAAAACAGTGAGACGTCTTAAGTCAAACAGCAGATCGAGGGCGTAGTCACTGACAGGCCAGGTGGGCCAAGCCAAAGATTTGACTGAGCCAACACAGCAGCATGGGTCCCAGGAAAAGTGACCGAATGCATGCCGGCAAATTACAGTGACGCCCCGGAGAGACGGAGGTTAAAGGGCTCAAGGCTGCGGGTCAATCACCCAGGAAGGGCTTCTGGTAGAGCGATTCGTCCCTCCACTGCCCCAACAGCCGGTCACGCTGAATGGAAGAACCGTATACCTGTAACGGCCACGCCAACCACCATGATGGCCACGCCAACAGGCCACAGCCGCCGGATAAGGGCGCATTATGCTGCCCCTCATCAGGACATATATATATATAGAGAGAGAGAGAGTGGCAGGGAAGGAGACGACCTGTCACATATAGCTGCACTGATTTGAAAGTCAATTGCACTTCCAACCTAAATGGTATATTTGTAGATCCACTTGAGTGTGTGTGTGTGTATATATATATATAGTATGATTCCTTGATCAGTCAGGTGTGGACAATAGGATCATGGCTGCACTGACCGTAATGCCATTATGTGCCTATAGTGGAGGCAGTATGCCTATTCTGCATGCATCAAAGAAAGTTAATGTTCTGATGGGCAAGTTAACAAATAAGCTCCTAAATACAATGAAGGGATTACAATTGTCCTCAGGCAGACCGCCTGCCTAATGACAATGATACGAAAATATCCAGTGACATGCACGAGCACATCATCGCTTTACCCCGGTTTCTTGACCTAGTTTGAAGCAAGCAAGCGACAGGAGCGGAGTCAAAGGGTGGATGTTATAGCGTGGAGCTCCACCGCCACTACCGAACTGGAAGAAGCTCCTGCCACCTTACGTGAGGCAAAAGGATGGGTAACACGGTGGATACGGAGAGAGAATCACTTGTGCAGTAGAAAAACTGAGCTGTCAGTGTGTGTGTGTGTGGTGTACGTGTGCAGATATACTCATGGACTTGTTCATGTCTGTAAAGTGACAGCTTTGCTTGATTTGGAGAGTGGACACACTTTGCAGGGAATCATTGCGTGTGTGTGTATATATATATATATATAGATATATATATATATATATATATATATATATATATATATATATATATATATATAATATATATATTTCACACAGTATGTGTTCCTGCATGACTGAGAAGCTTTTTTTAAGTCTGGTGGGTTCATGTTTACACTTTGGTTGCAGGTGTGTACAGGTATGTCTGGTTACTGTATGCATGTAGGAGTGAGCGGGTATTGTTACTGCATTTAAAGGTGTGTGTTTGTGTGAAGGGCTCATTGTTGTCAGACTGAAAAGAAGAATTGGAGGCTGAATTTCTCAGAATTCCTTTTCCAACAGTACAAAGATTTTTTATCATAGCTGACCAATGGGATGGTGAATTTGAGTACATCTCCAGCTGTGTCTCCAGCTGTGGGACTCTGGGGAAGAAGACTCTACTTCTTAGCGTTAAGGTCTTAAACTTACGCTCTCTGGCAGGGGTGAAGGTGTTCAGGTGGACTGGTCTTTGGTGTCAGAGACAGTCTCCATCTCTTGTCCAGTGTCCCAAATTAGAGGCTTTGTTCAGGCACCTACAGATGTGGTTGTTTTTTTTTTGGACCACGATATTGCCATAGAAAGAAGTCTGTCCACCAGTAAAAACTTTTTCTCAGCTAAGTTGCCTATCGGGAAGACCAGGGTCAGAGGTCAGGGGTCCGAGGACGTGGGTGTCCATGGTGACCGGGCTGCCTGCAGCTCGGCCAGGGTAGAGTTCAGTTTTTTATAAACTGGACGAACACAGGAGTTTGTAAAGATGTGGGGTGTGTTAGTTGGGGTATTTATACCCCACAGGAAATTGTGGTTCCCTGACTTTTAATGTACAAGGCCACAGGTTCGATAATACCACGGGGCAAGAGACTGTTTGCAAATTAAGAAACTTATGAAACAGAAAAGAAATAGGTAATTAGCAAAACAAAATTAAGAAGTTCACACACCAGAAACCTGCAATAAAATAATCACGTAAAAATTAGCACCAGGCAGAAACAAGAGCTAAATGAAAAGGGCTGGGCACCCGTGGACACTGCACTCACACTCCAAACTAAAAAAAATTGTGAAGGGGACCACCACCAGGAACGGGCTACTGCTCTGGGCCACAGCACCTAACCAGACAGAAAACAAGTTCAAACATGCCAAAGGTGCTGCACAGGACTGGTGTGAAGTACAATGAAATGAAATGAAAGGAAAAATACACTGAAACACTGAATAATGACAACACAACTCAGCAATACACATATCACACACAATGAATTAAAAACAGTGAGACGTCTTAAGTCAAACAGCAGATCGAGGGCGTAGTCACTGACAGGCCCAGGTGGGCCAAGCCAAAGATTTGACTGAGCCAACACAGCAGCATGGGCCCCAGGAAAAGTGACCGAATGCATGCCGGCAAATTACAGTGACGCCCCGGAGAGACGGAGGTTAAAGGGCTCAAGGCTGCGGGTCAATCACCCAGGAAGGGCTTCTGGTAGAGCGATTCGTCCCTCCACTGCCCCAACAGCCGGTCACGCTGAATGGAAGAACCGTATACCTGTAAGGCCACGCCAACCACCATGATGGCCACGCCAACAGGCCACAGCCGCGGATAAGGGCGCATTATGCTGCCCCTCATCAGGACAATATATATATAGAGAGAGAGAGAGTGGCAGGGAAGGAGACGACCTGTCACATATAGCTGCACTGATTTGAAAGTCAATTGCACTTCCAACCTAAATGGTATATTTGTAGATCCACTTGAGTGGTGTGTGTGGTGTATATATATATATATATATATATATATATAATATATATATATAGATATATATAT